>NC_051159.1:69368097-69684972 GCF_013339745.2 Dermacentor silvarum | reverse complement strand
GCCCGCAATATCAATTTATGCACATGGCATGACTTTTAAAGACTAACTTCCTATGCTGTCGCGAGGGGTGCTATCAGTTTGCTCCGAGCACGTTTCCTATTGCAGGCGACAGAAGGGCATACATGTATGCTGCGATCCCGTAATAAAAACTCGTTGTTGAAAGATAGCACCAAACGTGTGTGTTGTCTGTGTTGTTATTTTTCTTGTGTCCTGTTTATGGTACGCTACGCCTTTTTACTCCATCATTAAATCAACATTTTGTTTCCAGAAGCCACTAGAATTTGACTTTCTCTCCGAAATTCAACGAATTCGACGGTTGCTGAGAGTTCGACGAGCTACTAGCATTTTCCTTCCACCTGAAATTTTGTGCGCAATTAAAGGCCGTTTTTTAGGCTGTTCAACCACAGCACACATGCTATTTTTTTTTCGCTACTGAGAGTCATTCCAAATCAACTGATTGACAGCCTGTTAATATTATTATGCTAGTGTTATATAGAATAATTTTTCTACCACTCTTAATTCTCTACAGGATCATTCAAATTATTTTTGGGTAACTTGCTGGGACATGCTGAATTTATGCTTGCGCTGTAAAGGAATGTCGAAATAAGTTTTTTACCCAGAAGTTTGCCCAACGACATAAACGAGCCAGCGTGCATTTATATACTTAAATAGACTTCTTCAAATGTAATTTCCTTCTTGTACAATGAAATTGAAACTTGGGAAAACTACTCAATTTGTAGGCACAAAACATCAATACAATAGCCGAGTATAAAGAATAAGGGGTACGCTTGGGAATGCAGCCCCGTATTTGAATACTGAAACCATGTCTTGAGCAGAGCGTAGCTCGTCAAGGCGTTGTCACTAAAAAGGAACCAACTACCATGAATCTAGTGCCCCAACCTTTTGTCATTACCTTGGACCTTCATTAGAAAACGGTTGAGTGGTTATGGTAATGTTTAGTGCGCACAACTTGCACTTACACGCCGTATAAGCCATGGGTTGACCGCATGAACCGAAATCATGTCTATCTGGGAAACTTTATTCAAGACGACGTATGGATGGCTATGTGCTTCTCAAATAAATGCCAGCCATTTACTGTTTTGGCAGAATCGAACTTGCCTTTGCACCATACACTCACTGTACTTGCTCTTAAATTTGCAAACAGTTTTGAATTTGTTGCAAAACTTGGCGTTATTTCACTGCTGTGCGAATCAGTAATAACGGTGTTTCTTCAATCAAGGGTCTAAGAGCACGATAGTTGTCCATGCTGCAGGATATCTATACCGTATGCCGTTAAAGCTAGCAATAATTACGTTATCTATTTGGAACAGAGAGCTCAATTTTGCCTTTATTATCACAGAAGTGACATCAAATTCCTGTATTGAGGGTAGGCCGTGAGATAGTGGGGAGGACTTATAGCGGTTCTACCTAGAATGCTTTCAAAGCCGACACAATGCGTACATGAGTTCAGTTTTCAAGTTACCTAAAATTATGAAAGAATTGCTCGCTGTAAATCACCTGGGTGGAAACGAACATTCGTCCTCTATTAGCATTGTTACTAAGCCTGCAAATGTGATCAATTTGTGGCGACTTTTTTTGCACATACCATGCCGAGTGAGGGGCTGCTATAATCGAAATGGTTTGGCTGGTCGCAAAAGAGCATTGGTCTATGGAGCCGATTTAAATTGCGAACCATTTGAATCACGTTTGTGTTTTTATGTGAATTACTTCACTTATCTTATGTCTTTCCGCTATATCTTTATTTATTTACAATGCACCTTTGAGCATCCGATGCTTGTGAGACTGGATGTGGCGGAGCTTAATTCAAGTACTGCTTCATTTTCAACTGTGATGACTTCAGGATACTGAAACAATAGCATGGCTAGCCAGCAGCAAGTACACGAGAGAGAGCCACCTGAGGATATGTCGTGTTCAAACTCAAACCTAAAAACAAGTTAAAAAACGCTGTTAAAGTATTAAAGCTTTTTTTTGAATGCCTGCGGATTCTGAGAAAATACCGGAGTACTTTATAAGATTGCTCGCTTGCCTATAATCAATCTTTTATTTTTATTCTGGGATTCGTATGGGGTACTAGTTCAAAGACCGGCAATGGTCACGAAGAAGAATGCTTCTGTACTTTATTTGGTATGCAAGAATGCCTATGTCGTTTTTATCTATTCCACACATGACAACTGTGCAGATATTAATTTCGCTTTTTGCAGCCTACATGCCCTATGGGGAATAAATAAACTTTAATTAATGAACGCTTGTTGGGCACCTATCGGAATATTTCCATTTATCGTCAGGTAATGTAAGTCTAAGTCATTCACTTGACTAGGCTCAATTGCGCAATGTGCCAGAAATTACGAAGAAAGAAAAACTTCTTTGCTCGAAATAAGGAGAGGTACATGATATAACCAGACACATTGGGGTTATCTTCTCTGTCGTGTGGTGTTGTTGTCGCAGTTGCTTCAAGGATCGAAAAAAAATAAAAATAAAAGGAGAGAAGCAGGTATTTGAGCAGAGGCAGGCGTAACAGCAAAATCACTCACGCTTTAGGCTTACTTATGATTCTTGCATGAGATGCTGTCAAATTATTCCGGGCACGTGGAAGCGAACATTTTGCATCGTAAAGCTTGGCTTTTATGTCCCTAGAAAGAAGCGCGTTAGTACAGCAGATTTATAAAGATAGTCATTGTACGTATTTTACATGGAACGGAAATGGGGGCAAGGACTGACGAGAACATCTGTGGAGAAAAATAATAATAATGAAGAAATATCCTGCGCATACGCCAGGGTAATATACGCCCTGAGCAGACTCACCGCATAAAAAAATAGAAAAAAAAAAGCTGTCATCAGGAGCACTACCTGTAAAAGATGGCCTGAGAGCTAGCATCATGTGGTTAGTGTTTATCACTCTGTTACCAAACTTTGTTACCATTTACCAGGTATATAAGGGACAATATAAGTCACTTGTTCATTTAGGATTAGCCCAACATCTTAACTCGAGTTACTCGCTTTCTATAACTGTACACGCATAAAAATGAAAAAGAACATTCAGAGCCCTTCCATTATTGTGAAGATGGAGGCCAGCGAAGCTGTGACTATGGTGGGTCAGCTGTAGTGTATATTGCTATAGTTATTATTATTATTATTATTATTATTATTATTATTATTATTATTATTATTATTATTATTATTATATTATTATTATTATTATTATTATTATTATTATTATTATTATTATTATTATTATTATTATTATTATTATTGATGACGACATTGAGCGTCTCCGGCATGTTCGTCAAAGAGCAATGGCCAAGTAGTGCGTTTGCTGCGCCAAGTCCGCCCCGTCGTCATAGACTAGCGTATGAGCCACACCGTTCATAGCCACGGTGCACTGCACAGCATCGTCGGGATCCAGACGTCAGGATCCTGGAAGATGTGGTTAAACGAGCGTCCGTCCCATAACGAGTCCAAAGGGCAACTGCTGATATCAGCGCTAACGCGGTCTTTACGTCACGAGACAAAGGGGTACAACGATGGGTGGGACGTGTCGTCACCAAGCATCGCGACACTTGTGAAAGAGGCATCGGCGGTGGCGAGGGGTATAACAATGGGCCATCCATCATCCGTTTTGGCACCTGTGCTATAAAGCACAGCTGGCGGGAAACCGCCACGCACATGGAGCCAAACCGCCGCGCACATGGAACCGAAATTTTTTATCTACTTCCGGTCGATCTATCTACTTCCGTTGCCGGACACGATCTCCTAGAACCTAGCCTATAACAGCGTCGCTGTAAAGAGATTTTTGTCAATTCTGACGTACAGGGCCCTGAATTCTTTACTCTCCAATGTTATTGCAACTTGAGACGGGATCTATCGGTAATACGTACCCGCGCGACATTAAACGTGCGCTTCGTTGTTCTTTATTTCAAGTACGGCGCTCCTTATGGGCGCAATTATAACGCGCCAAGAAATGCGTGCAGTCGTCCAGACTTCTGTCTAGAGCGCCGAATCGGTGCGTCTCGATTAAAAAAATGGTTATCTGCGCATTAATGGTTGGTTTGATGGACAACGGGTGCGACCAGCGGAAGCGATAAGGACGCCTGGACGATGCAGTATTTGACCCTGCCCCTTGAACCTAGCAGCTGCTGCGGTACCACTCTTCGCACTGCAGTGCAGCACTCGGGCGTTTAGACAGTAGAGGGCCCGAGACGAATTTTTTAATTATTGACGTCTTTGTCGTCATCGTAGTTGTCGTCATCGTCATCATCATATTCACCATCATCATCATCACAACCACCATCTCACGAACTTTGGACAGTTCGTCGGCTAAGGTCCTCAATAATTAGTCTTACTGACGTAATGGTCGATTTGACCCGCCGGGGTGTCTCAGTCAGCTAAGGCGTTGCGCTGCTGAGCACGAGATCGCGGGATCGAATCCCGGCCGCGGCGGCCACATTTCGATGGAGGCGAAATGCAAAAACGCCCGTGTGCTTGCGTTGTAGTGCACGTTAAAGAACCCCAGGTGGTCAAAATTAATCCGGAGCCCTCCACTACGGCGTGCCTCATAATCAGAACTGATTTTGGCACGTAAAACCCCAGAAAAAAGAAGTAATGGTCGATAAATATCGATAAGCGCCGTGCATGTCATGACGCTGCACCTGTTAGGGAAACAAGGGGATAATTCTAATTCAAATTATTGAACGCGATCATTATAAGCTGCCAACACTGCGTTTCGGCCTCGAACGGCATCGAACTTTTCGGGGGAAAATGGTCATTTTCACGCGTGTTACCTATCGTACTGCACAACCAGTCTACGGTTGAGTGGCCAGGTGTGGTTCTTTTGTTGCCTAGTTATTGCACTTTTTCTTCGCGACTATCCGTCTCTTCGCCTATCACGGAAGCGATTGAAGAAAATTTACAAGCGTACGACGTCCGCTATGTGTGGTTTTCTGAGCTATATATATATATATATATATATATATATATATATATATATATATATATATATGAACGAGAAGAAAGGGAACCGAGGGGCCCGATTTTTAATAATCATATCATAAGAAGCCAACAAACAATGACACCAAGGACAACATAGTGGAAATCACTTGTACTTACTAATTCAACTAAAGAAATGATAAATTAACAGAAATTAAAGTGGATGAAAAAACAACTGTCCGCAGGTGGGGAACGAACCCACGTCTTCGCATTACGCGTGCGATGTTCTCACCATTGAGCTACCGCGGAACTGTTTTCCCATTTACTTAAATTTCTGTTAATTTATCATTTTTTACTTGAATTAGTAAGTACAAGTGATTTCCCCTATGTTATCCTTAATGTCATTGTTTGTTGGCTTCTTATGATATGATTATATATATATTGATAACTATCTTTAGGAAAAAAAAGTAGAGTACTTACGAAAAAGGAATGTTTACGTGCTTACGTTCCGGCCGTGGGCGTGGCATGGCTTTCATCGTCTCAGCATTAAAAAAAAAGAAAAGGAAGAAAAAATTGATCCCTCTTACGCTGTCACCGCAAGCGAGTAAACACGCGTTTTTCGTAGGTGTCTCCTTCTTCCTCCCATCTCTCTCTCTCCTATATATATATATATATGTATATATATATATATATATATATATATATATATATATACAGTCATATCGTACGAAGCCAACAAACAGTGACACCAAGGACATTATAGGGGAAATTATTCGTAGCTCTTATTTGAATGACAGAAATCGAAATGAAAGTGCATGGATAAGAAACGGCACCGCGATAGCTCAAGTGATATAAAAACATCGCACGCGTCATGACGTGGGTTTGTATCCTACCTGCGGCCAGTTGGTTTTTTATACACTGTCATTTACATTCATTTATAATTTCTTTAATTTAATTAAGAGCTACAATTAATTTCCCCTATGGTGTCATAGGTTGTTGGCGTATGATGTGACTAGTAAAAGTCGAGCCCCTCGGTTTCCTTTCTTCTCGTTCATCATATATATATATATATATATATATATATATATATATATATACATAAATATATATAGCTGCTAGGTCTTCAAATTGATTTAATCCAGGGCTGCAAGTGATTGCAGGCGCGATATACGCTGCTCACTAAAATTGTTTTTTTTTTCCATGGTTTAGTGGTATTCACAACAGCTTCTTTGCTAGCCTCAGTTAAGCAATTTTTCTTACAGTTAGCCATCGACCTCTCCTTATTATGGTCCACACTTTATAAACAATCGCACCATTGAAGGCCTCCCAAAGCGCGGCTCCCTCTTGACAGATGTTTGAATTTTCTTTAAGCGTTTGTGCCACATTTTTATGTGCTTCGTGACCATAGTGTCGTCTCCAAAGGCTATTTCGATATTCCGAACTGCTTCTGCTTGGCTATCACGAAGACGCGCACAAAAATTCATTCATTCATTCATTCGATGCGCTCCGTCATTTTCACTCACTTTTAGATGGCGCCAAGACGAGACGACAGTGACTCAACACAACTGCTTCTGCACAACAACACACGAAAGTGAAGGTCGCGCCACCTGCAGGATTAAAACTATTCACGGATCCTCCTACTACGTGGCAGTTTTTTTCTAAAATAAGTAAGGTAGGATAATTTCAGAGAGGTCTGTACGTCCCTACCAGGGACACAAATACACAGATTAGGAAGCGAGTGGGTCCTATGGCCATTTCTATAGTTGTCTAAACCATTTTTTTGGAGGGCCAAATAGTATCCGACAAAAATATTTTCAGCTTAACAAAGAGAAACGGCCTTTGGCTCTAAATAAAGACCATCTTACTTTCGGCGGACTACAAAGCTGCATGCAGACTTGTTCTCGGGTATCTACTGCAGAAGTACTGTTAAACTATTTTATTTCTTATCGACATCTTGCAGTGACGGGACGTGATTCGACGATTGGTGTTATTGAACCGGAGATCACTTCTTTTCTTTCTTTTCATCTTTTCTTTAGTAGATGGTAGCAATATAATCGGATTGGCAAGACAGCTAAAAAAAGAATAACGAGAATAAAAATGAGATAAAAAATTATTGTACGATTTCTGGCACTATTGTGATCTATGTTTATGGAAGTGTATGGTTGCCCATTTCCTTAGTGGATGGTGGCATTGGTATATAAATACTGGCCTCAAGGTCTTCAAGTGAGTTAAGAAAACACGTCCCAATTCTTCGAGCTTTGTAAACAAACCTCATTGCAAAATAATGTTTGTTAGTTGTAACCTCAAATCGCATTTGCTGTAAACGACAATACTTTCGCGAACATAATCTTACTGCGATCGTCAATGATCACCAAAGTCCTTGAATACATTCTTTCACGAAAAATTCGCCCCGTATGGCACTGACAACACGCAGTTTTGACAACTTTGTCAGACCTAAGTGATAGGTAGTTCTACTAATCAGTTTTAGACTGGCGTAAACATGTGACTGAACTTGGTGGTAAACTTGGGTGGAGGTTAGGCATTAAACATACTTGTAGTGTTTAATGAAAGTAAGCGCAACATTGAAGTTGAGCTTCGTCATCTGCTCGAAATGCACTATGGTGATATTGTCAAGGAAACGTTGTCGGCTGAACACATATACACTGTTCTGCCTGGTTTTATTTATGCCTTGTCATATACCCAGTCAGTGACTCATACAAGTGCTTTCGGCAATAATCGACATCGAACTACCGTCTGTAATCAGTCCATAAACTTTTTGATCGTCCAAGTATATGTATATACAGCCAAACAGCCTGTGATGACAAAAAAAGAGGGTCCATATTGATTAGACACTGTTAATTATGAGGTTTGTAGGTTAACAAATATCAATAACAACTTAATGAGGGCTAGTTGGTTCATAATTAGAGCAAAATGAATAAAGTGACAGCGTAAAAGGAACAAGGACGACAAAGGAACGAAGACCACAGGACAGCACTTGTCCTGTGGTCTTCGTTCCTTTGTCGTCCTTGTTCCTTTTGCGCTGTTACATTATACCGTTTGCTCTAACAAATATCAACTTTCAGTGAATCAATGTGGCATAAAAAACGTTGTACATTCACGCTGTTATAGGACTTAACCAGCACACGTGTGGCGCTGCGTAGTCATCGCGGATTCTGGGAAGCAGATAAGATTAATGTAGACCGCTAGTTTACAAGGCACAGTCTTCTTTTTTCTTCTTCTTCTTCTTTCTGGGGTCTTACGTGCCAAAAGCAGTTCTGATTATGAGGCACGACGTAGTGGAGGGCTCCGGATTATTTTGACCACCTGGGGTTCTTTAACGTGCTCTACAACGCAAGCACACGGGCGTTCTTGCATTTCACCTCCATCGAACTGCGACCGCCGCAGCCGGAATTCGATCCCGCGATCTCGTGCTCAGCAGTGCAACGCCTTAGCTGACTGAGCCACCGCGGCGCGTACAAGGCACAGTCACCGGAAAGCTTATAACCTGCATGTGCGAGATAAAATAAAAGCCACCTCAAAGCGTTCTCCTGTTAAGTTAGACAGTATCTACAGCTCCAGTTACAACTTGTTTCAAGACTTGAAACACTCTGAGCGTGGAGTGCTCTTCTTCGCGCCCGTGAAACGATTCAGCGCACGTACACCCATTCGAGGAAAGATCACGCGTTTCGGAGGTGTCGAGAAAACGTGCCGAGCCACATCGTTAACAGCTTATCGCCCGCGGGCGACTGACTCGCAGGCCGGCCAGCCGACCGCGGCACGCGCTATCGTCTCGCGGAGTTGCCGAAGCGCAAAGCGCCAGGAATGCGCTACGTTCGGCCTCCGTGTGCAGGATCAAAGAGCGCAGGAAGTCGAGGCCGGGAATTTCTGAACGCGCCCATAAAAATTCGTCGTCGCTTATTGTTTGTCCGGATGCGACGGCTGCGTCGGCGAATGCCACGTGCGCACCGTCAGTTTGTGTACAACCCTGCCGGCCGAGGGAGGCACCTGTCCGGGGAAAGTTTCCGTCCGGGGCATTTTGCAGGTGGGAAGTCGCCCGGAGTGTGAGCTTTGATTAAACACCCTTTTGGCACTGATGCTTAGAACGCTTCAGTGAAGTCGTTTGCGGTAAGCTCGGGGCAACTGTTCTGAAAGCCAGTTTGCCGGTGCTATCGGCTGGGCGAAATTGGAACTGCCTCGCCTTGAGTCACAGTCCCCGTGTCTCGGGCAAATGTAAACTTCGGTACAGTCGGAACTTATTGTATCCAAGTTTTATTATGACCCCCTTCTCTCCTTTGCTCCGATACCCACCTCTTCCAAGCGGATCATACAGCCAGCTTTGTGGAAATAAATGTGCAATACAACCTATCCATTACATCCAGAATGGGTACCTGCCACCGTGATGCAAGGGGTATACATAGAGACATTACAGGTATTCACATATACATAGAAACATTGGATGCATTCAGATATGTGTCGTATTTATCTATGCATACACCTGTCATGAACACTCTTCTCTCCACCAGCATCATATATTCTTCTCATCCTCGCAGCACAAGAGCTAACAGCTACATGTGACAATATCGTGCGCGTGTCATCCACTATATATACCACTGATATACCTCGACAACTCAAACAAGCACCGCGTCATTTGAATTTCAACATAAGGTATTGGGGGACAACGGGCATTGTTTGCTATTCTAAGCTGCATGAGGCAAAAACGTAAGTTATTCGCAAAAAATCTGCCAAAAAATTACGAAAACTCACTCTTTGCATGCAGCTTTCAACAGGCTGAAGTTGATAGACGCTTGTTGACCGTCAGGCAGTGGAACTTTCTCATAATCAGATCGTGGTTTTGGCACGTAAAACCCCATAATGTAACTTTCATAAAATGCTCGCAGTGCTAAAGTGTGCGGGATACGAAGAAGACAGCAAGCAAGACATCTCGTGGAGATGTATTGTTTATTTTTCTTAGTAATTTGTGCTTACGAAGAATAACATCATCATTATTCTATTCTTCATCACAATTCTATGCCGGCATAGCATGTGGTTTATTCGAAAGCCAGAGCGGTCGTTTCTAATGCACGACAGTTTTAGGGCAGCCTTTGACAGCACGGCTAATGCGCGATGCAATGTTTGAATTGGGCATCATGCAGTTCAGTATCGGTACGCTTTGGGTTTTATTTTACAAAAATTATTGCTTAGGTATCTTTCTACTTACTTTAGTTCCCCTTACCCCAGCACAGGGTAGAAATCCAGTCTACCCTGGTTAACCTCCCTCTCTCTCTTGGGGTTTGATTTCCGCAAAGACCGTTCAAAGGAACCTTGAACGGAAGGAATTCTGAGCCGCATCTGGTACCGGAGACCAAAACAGGTTTGTAATTGTCCAACAATTGATAGGCGTCATTGTTGTGAACGGGACAGGCCATATAGCGTTGTACAATGATCGAACAAATTTTTAGCAAACCGCGTGCAAACCGTGTGCGATAAACCCTTATGGATGTTATAATACTTTTTGTCTTGACAAAGGCATCCTGGCATGCCAACCTTTACTAATTCTCGCGGGGAAGTATTCAGTTCTTTGTCGCTGGTTAACATTGAGAAGCTGTTCGAAGTTTCAAACAAGAAGTTGCAGCACCTCGAAAATCTGTGAACCCTTTAAGAAGCTGCTGAATGTTTTCTTCAATATATATCTTAAAGGTTGATGAATTTATTTTACATTAATTTACGCAGATGACATTTATTTTTCGCTGATTTCGACATTGATGGTATTGTTGATACAGCAAACGCAAGCTGAAGTTACCTGCTTGTACTGTAAGTTATAAATTCTCTTGAGGTAATCTTGATTAAAACTATAGCTTTCGTATTTCGCTTAAAATAAACTTAAATACTAGCTTTTTAAGCTTTTGCACACGTATGACATCCAGATAGGGTTTTCCCTTGTAGCGAAAAGCCAAGGGAGCATAAGTTTTGAGATTATCACGCAAGTGAACTAAGCTTCAAACTGTGCGGAGTCCTGGAGGGGGGGGGGGGGGGGGGGGCTTGCACGAACATTTAATGGGGAAAATAATAACGAATTTAGGAACACGTTCAAGTGCGGACTAGGAGTTGTTTGGGGAACATTTAAGAACGTGTTCTTTAATTCGTTATTATTTTCGTTATTAAAGGTTCGTGCAAGCCACCCCTGGACGTTCTGAGGAGTTGTCAGCGACTTCTTTCTCAATTAATTCTTTAGGAGAGCGGTGATTTGGTCTGGTTGGTATTGACTCGTAATTGCTAATGCGCAAAAAAAAAGTCGTGTCTCGCCTTCGTCTTTGTATTTTGTGCTGTAGCAATTATGAATTCTTTCGGTAAAATTAAAATCTTTTCATTTACAGTTTGCTTTGCGACTCTCATTTGCGTTATTTACGTTTAGTGTGAAGGAACGGTACGTACATATAAAATATTAAGCCAATTGACATCTTCATATGTAAGAAAGCTTTGCGAACAAATCATGATATAGACCTTGAAATCGTGTTTTACTTTGTTCACTAAGTTTAGGATCCTAAGTATAAATGCCACACACACGCACACACACATACACACACACGCACACACGCACACACGCACACACGCACACATACACACATACACACACACGCACACACGCACGCACACACGCACACACGCGCACACGCGCACACGCGCACACGCGCACACGCGCACACACGCGCACACGCGCACACGCACACACGCGCACACGCACACACGCGCACACACACACGCGCACACGCGCACACGCGCACACGCACGCGCACACGCACACGCGCACACGCACCCACCGCGCACACACACACACGCGCACACGCGCACACGCGCACACGCACGCGCACGCGCACACGCGCACACGCACGCGCACGCGCACACGCGCACACGCGCACGCGCACACGCACACGCACACGCGCACGCGCACACGCGCACGCGCACGCGCACACGCACACGCGCACACGCACACGCGCACGCGCACGCGCACACGCACACGCGCACGCGCACGCGCACACGCACACGCGCACGCGCACGCGCACACGCACACGCGCACGCGCACACGCACACGCACACGCGCACGCGCACACGCACACGCGCACGCGCACACGCACACGCACACACCATAGCGAATACTGTCACGTTCCTTCAGTACGCGTCAGTTATGCTTCCAGATGTTGGCGATCCCTCTGCCCAATATATACTAAACATATTCCAGCTCACAGATAACTTTCTACGATAAATAAAAAAAGATATATGTTTAATATATGTGTACAATACGGGTGTCAATATTTAACTAAATGCGTTTCATAATTCCAATGAGCTGTTTTTTTTGCATTGTCCCGCCTCTTGAAATGGTGGTTGCGTGATCTGTGGTTAGACAGATCATAATATCTACTTCAACCAAAAATGTTGTTATTTTCATTTCATTTATCATCTCCTTAAGGGCCTGGAGGCATTAGATAAGGGGGGAGGGGAGCTCAGTTCCATGTGAAAGTAACAAATATAAAAACCTGGTAAAAGACATTGTAATAAACATTGTAAAAAGACCGAATGAGGCAGTATATATGAGGGATCGAGTATCGGCCCCGGTGACCGTATTTCGACGGGGGCGAAATGCAAAAAAACGCGCGTGTACTGTGCAACGGGTGCACGTTAAAGAACTTCAGGTGGCCAAAATTAATCCGGAGTCCCCCACTATGGCGCGCTTCATAATCAGATCATGGTTTTGGCACAGAAAACTCCCGAATCTGTCTAAAAATCATGTGTGATCAGCTCCCCCCCGCTCCCCTTTCACTCAACTAGTTATAGAATAATACAATATACAGAAGTGCAGAAAGAATTTCGTAAATAGTACAAAAACAAAGCTGGAATATCCACATCGGATAATGTAGCATTGATTACAAGATAAATTTGTGCAGCCTCTTCAGTCAAAAAACAAGTTGTAATAATGACCACAAAATACTTGCAGTGAGTACATGTCACTATCTTTTGAATTAAGAGAAATGTATTATATCTCGTGACAAGGCAAAATATGATTGCCAGTAACATAAACAAACAGGTACAAATGACATGAATACAAAATAACATCTACGTCTCGCTGAAGGTAAGAAAACTTGGAAAAACAGTTACATCCAGAAACAAAGAACTTGGGATGAGTTGAGCGATACGAATTAGGAACCCTAGGGGCTATATATATGTTTAGTTAGTCACAACCATTTTCTAACCAAACACAGTTTAGCCAGTTACAGCCACAGATAATGAAGCTTCGTACATGGTTGTGTTTATATAGACGAGTTGATTGTGGATGCTCCAAATGCTTCTTTAAATGTTTCAAATGGCGAGATGCCACTGTTTCTGGGACATATGCTTCGAGCGCGGGAAATCTGCTGCTTCAGAGTGCATGACTGCTTCAGAAAGGGTTTATGCTCTTTCCTTGCATGATCGCTTTTAGTGACCCAGTTATACTGCTTTGTTATTGCTATCGATAATGTAACCTGTCCTGTGAGGTTCGATTTAGTTCCTTTTGTGCGTAGAAATATCGTTCGTACTGAATTTTCTGTTAGTACTATAATAAAAAAAGTATACAACAACCTATTTTTATGCAACCAGATTTTTCCTACTATGTGAAAAATACTAATAAAAATGACAAATGGCCCGCTTCGTTGGAAAAAGAAAAAGAAAGTGAAAAAAAAAAAACGAGTGAAAGGTTGTCACAACTGTGCCGACATTTTGCTCATCCCTCACAAGAACCTGTCCAGCTGACAGGGATCTTACTATAAACTATACTGTGCTTTTTGAATGACATAAATCAGCTGCCTTTAACCGTTTTCCCTTCCGACTTTTAATTGTCCAGTGCCTACACCATGAGCAGTATTCTTTACTCTATTCAATATTCAAAGTCGGTTTTCACTGCACTTTCGTGTTACATTTAATCCGAGAATTGTGCTACAGGCACGTTCAGAGCAAACTGCAGCACGCAAACGTCCCAGTTTACGGGCTTGAAGCCATGGTCCACTAGAGCTCGAACACAACATTTCCACATTTTAGTTTTCAACACTAAAGACACTCACAGGGTTACGGTGCACAGAAACGGAACTTAGTGTCGCGACAACCTCAATGTTGACAAACACCGGGAGCACTGCGAAAAAAAAAAAACACATTGGCAGAATATAGAAAATTAATACATGGGAAAGAAACATGGAAACAGGAATTTAAACTAATGGCATCTTTAAAAAGAACTGAGTACTTGGGCACTGAGAACTGAGTGCAGTCGAGGAGAAAACTAGGTGGAGTAATGAAGTTAGGCAATTCGCAGGCGCAAGTTGGAATCAGCTAGCACAAGACAGGGGTGATTGGAGATCGCAGGGAGAGGCCTTCGTCCTGCAGCGGACATAAATATAGGCTGATGATGATGATGATTTGGGCAAAACACAACTCAGAAAAACAATGTATGTTGCGACGACAGCATAAACAAATTAATTGCATTTCCGAAATATCTAACCATCCATTTTCATTTTCTTTCCTGAACGGGGATAGCTCGGAAAAAAATGCATCATGCGGATCCCAGGCACATTGAGAATTGGTGGAATGACAAGCTTCCCTGTATATGGTCGTGGTAACGCTAACTGTGTTGATTTTGTTTGATGTTGCATTATGGTAGACAGACTAATCTGTCGGCCCAGTTTTCTCGCCGAGAAACCCAGCCACGTGAAAACACGTGTAGGTGGGCAAATAAATCTTCGCACAATTGCAGCGCCGCCTCCCGCAATGGGAACTACCTTCAGCTCTGTATTAGAACGGTGCGTTCGTTAGGATTTGGTCACGCTCTCAAATGGCTGCCAGTTTGACGTGCGCTTGCAGCTCTACCACTTTGCCGATAGCGTGAACAGCATTTGGTTACCTTTTAAAGCCATGCCGGAATCTAAGGACACATCGTGCGTGTCAGCGATAGCACATAAGCTGTATCGAACTAATTAGTAACGTCATATATATATAGATAGATAGATAGATAGATAGATAGATAAGTGAGAGTCTGCCGGGAACTGGGATCCAAAAGTGCCGTGCGACTGGCTGCTCGAGGCACTTTACGTGTATTGGCGGGCTTCTTTCATGCTCTGAAAAACGCATTTATGTAGCACGTATTGAGCAGTTTTTCAGGTTGCCCTACAATTTTCTCACTGACACTTTGATCATTGGGACAGCACTTCTCGAGTCAGATAATTAATTACAATTACCTAATTAAATCTCAGTAACGCAAGAATTACTGGCGGCTACTTCACTGTACTGGAAACAATATGCACTAGGTTTTCTTCGAGTAACGCAATTGCTCTTTTTTTAAAATCTTGGTGCATGACAGTTGGGACACCCTGTACATTCAAAATACCTTACAGGTATTTCCCCCCTTAGCTCCCCTTACGCAACGCCCGAACAATGGGCGTTGCGTAAGGGGAGCTATATATATATATATATATATATATATATATATATATATATATATATGTATAATTAGTGAATTAGTGGAAAAGTAGATGAAAAAACAACTTGCCGCAGGTGGTAACGATCCCACGTCATCGCATTACGCGTGCTATGTTCTTACCATTGAGTTACCGCGGCGTCGTTTTCCCATCCACTTTCCGGGGTATTTATGTTTTACAATTAGAACTGGATGTTCCACATCCGCCGCTAAGGTTTGTGAGTGGTGGCGCTGGCTAACACTCCCAGGGTGAGTTCTAGTTGTAAAACATAAATACCCCTGAAAATGGATGGGAAAACGGCACTGCGGTAGCTGGATGGTAAGAGCATCGCACGCGTAATGCGAAGACGTGGGATCATTCCCCACCTGCTGCAAGTTGTTTTTTTCGTCCACTTTCATTTCCATTAAGTTATCATTTCTGTAATTCAATTATTAAGTACAAATAATTTCCCCTATGTTGTCCTAGGTGTCTATGTTTGTTGGATTCCTTTGATATGATTAATAAAATCGGGCCCCTCGGTTCCCTTTCTTCTCGTTCATATAATATATATATGAACGAGAAGAAAGGGAACCGAGGGGCCCGATTTCATTAATCATATCAAAGGAATCCGACAAACAGAGACATATATAATATACGTGCTGAGACTTGGGCGGTGTGTTCTAACGAACCGTGCTGTGCTGGTATCGCGGGCGAAGCCAAGTCGACGAAATCGACGAAGCCAAGTCGGCACACCATCATGCTCCGCTCAATCGCCTCTGTGAGAGCTGCAGGGAAGCGTTCTGGCTTCCGCTACTGCCACGAGCGTTTTGCGCGCATACATTAACCTTCCTGGCGAGGAACTGTGTGCACACCACACCGTGGGGGGTGGTCTGAGAGGAATGAGTAGTAAATGACAGGCTGAACCTGCCTAATTATTTCTTCGGGCGCTGAAAAAGCCGCCGGTTTACTATTAGTCTCGTGTAAACAAGGACACGCTCCAGCGCGGGAGAAAATTGAAAACAGTTGCGTAGACAAAATGACGACACCTCCAGCGTTCTAACAGAAAAGGTAAAGTGTCCAGTGCTCTACCTTTTCTGTCGACTTTTTGTCTTTGCGCCTCTTTTCGTTTTTCGTACTCGCTGGAACATGTCTTTCTCTGAATTCCAACTGGCCCGACTCTCGGCCTTAGTCTCGTGTAGTTCAACATAGAAATGTGATGCATATGACGCCGGTGCCGGCGTTCCTGATCCCGTGTGCATTGTGACACGCCTGGTACCTTCCAGGGTGCTGTTCCTTGCTGCACAATAGTTGTCTGGCCTGCTCCGTCGTCCGGAGCACCGTGTAAGAAGCTCGAGCGCCACGCTAAACATTGATATTGCTTTCGACGCATCACCTTCAGGCGAAACTGCCCGACAATCCATCACGCTCTGCTCAATTGGCTCCGCAGCAGAGCCAAGACAGTGTTCTGCCTTCCTCTACTATCTATAACAAGCGTTGTGCGCACATACAGCGGTGTTCTCGCTGAGAAGCTGTGTACATGCACCACGCCGTGATGCGAACGTAACGTACAGTACACTTCAAAAGGGTGGCTGCTTGGGTGGGTTGGGGAAACATTACGCTTCAGACAAGGACAAATCCTTTTATAGTGCTTAAAATGTTGCAGGAAGGAAGAAGGCAACAGGACAGAGCGCACACTAAAGAGCAAGTTTGTTGCTCACATGGTGGGAATATCAGTACAATCGGAGGGGAAAAGGGGGGGGGGGGAGAAAGATATTTCGGCTTACGCAACATCGAGATGCGAGGCTTAAAACGCTGCTGGTGGCGCTCCTCTTCATGCCAGCGGCCAGAGTTACGAGGCGCGTGGTGACTGCTGTGGTGTTGATCCACCGGCTGCATATTAGTTAACACCGCCTGCACTGGAACATTCCTAACTGTAATACGGCGAAGAGAGTGACTGGAGCCACCGTGGTTATTTCAGTCGGTGGAAGGCCACATAACGATTTCTGGTATAACAACACTACACCAGAGGTACAGGCCAAGAAGCCCTTAGTGCTCGAGAAATTATATAAGACGCGTATGGACACCACCTACATGTATTATAAGATGGCTTTGTCGATATGTAACGAGATGATAGTGCTTCAGCTTCCGTGATATCATCAATGGGAACCTCAGGCGCTGCCCGACTGGAGCGGGTTGCTTCTACGACCGGTTAAGCGAAAGTATAGCAATTGAAGCTGCCTTGCTGTAGCTTAAATCTTGTCCAGTACAACCAGTAGTGATATTATCGGACTGCAAGCGAGCACTCAAGTAAGTGCTGCGAGAATTTCGGCAGGTCATTTGCCTATACAGTCTCCTTACGCACCATAAAGCGGCTACGCAGTTTAGAATTTCACTTGGACTTATAGTGGCTTGCATCGCACATCCGCGTGTACGAAAATGAGATGCTGACCATCTTGTGCGTCAATCACTAACGTACAGACCGAAGGTGAGATTACCGAAAGACATCCAGCGACTATCAATGACGACCATCGTAAACTCCTTTCACTTCTTGGGGTTTCCACCATACTATAGTCTTGCGTCACCAGGGAACTTAGCCAATCAGAAGCAGGCTTGCTACCCCGTGTTCGCTTGCGGTCAGCACGAATGCTGGTGGGGTATTTTGTAAGTGTCCACCTAGTGGACATGTCCATTTCGTTTGCCACTGAAGTTCTGATTGGCTGGGCTGGGGTACGCATCAGAAGGAGAGTGGCACTCGATCCAGCCAAGCAAAGCTTCAGAAGCAGACGAAATGGACATGTTCCCTAGGTGAACACTTACAGAGTACCCCGCTTGGCTTGGCGACGCAAGATACGTCTGTCACCTTCACCAACGTGTTCGTTCTGCCACGCACATGGAGATTTGAAACATTACTTGCCGGAATTCCCGGAATGTCTGGAAGAGCGCAAGTGTCTCCTTGACGGACTGAACCATAGAGTGGCTCCGACGCTATCGTGGAAGAATTGATCTTTAAGACACTGGATTTTCAGGAGAGAGGTGTTCCTCTTGAAGTTTTTGAAGATACCAACCTATACGGGGAGTGGCGAAGTTCAACAAGTATACCGCTAAACGTCACCAGTCGTTTAATGCAATTGGGAGTCTCAATGAACACTGGGTAAACTTGGTCAAGTAGTAGCATTCTACTTCTGTATGCTCCGATGAACTGTATATCCCCATGCTTGTCTATCCCCGCACGTTAAAATGAGACGCTTGGACGGAGCAATCGCCAGCATGCCTCAGCGAGGCTAGACTTGTTCGTAACTATAGCAACACCCACGTCCTCCTACTCCTCGGGTCTTCGAGTCGAATAGTCACTATTCGTAAGTACGAATAATTGGCACATAACGCAACTTGCGTAGCGGGCCAGGCTACATCGCTCAGCGAGTCAGACTTCAACGGCTAAACAACGATCATTTGCTCTCTCCGAAGAGTTATGTCTATAGGAGTGCCTAATTGTTGGTAATGTCTCACTTGTGCTTTTCATAAGCAATGTTTCATAACATGCAGTGTAATGACATACACTTGCCGACATAGGTAATACTAGCATGCGAACATCGTTTTATTAACGCGTTAGCATTAGGCAAAAAATGTGTATGTGAAGTATGGGAAGCCGGTCACCTCGTTCACACGCACGCACGCACGCACGCACGCACACACACACACACACACGCGCACGCGCACACACACGCGCACGCGCACACACACGCGCACGCGCACACACACGCGCACGCGCACACACACGCGCACGCGCACGCGCACGCGCACGCGCACACGCACACGCACACACGCGCGCGCCCACACACGAGTGTGAAGGACGCCCGCGAATACACGCAGAATTGCCGCGCGACTTGCCGCTCGAGGCACTTTGCGTGCATTTGCGGGCTTCTTTCACGCTCGGAAAAAGACTTGTATGTAGCTCGTATTGAGCCACAGCAAGCTGTATCGGTAGTTTTTCATGTTGCTCTACAACTTTATCATTGACACTTTGATAGTTAGGACAGTACTTCTTAAGTTAGATAATTAATTACAATTACCTAATTAAATCTCAGTAACGAAAAAATTACTGGCGGCAACTCCACTGTACTGGAACCAATGCACACTAGGTTTGCGTCGCATAACGCCATTCATCTTTTTTTTAAATGGTACTGCGTGATAGCTGGGACACCCTGTATATGTGTGTGTGCGTCTGCGTGTGCGTGTGCGTGTGCGTGTGCGTGTGTGTGTGTGTGTGTGTGTGTGTGTGTGTGTGTGTGTGTGTGTGTGTGTGTGTGTGTTTCTTATTTTTGTGCCTCGTGTGAACTTATGGTAGATAAAATACGTGTTCGCAACTAAGTCCTTTAGGCCGATCTGTTAGCATCGAGCTCTCAGAGTTCGCGCCACGTCACATGTGTGTGCAGCTGGTGGTCCGGACGCGATGCAAACGCGTAAGCTATACCGATGAGTCATGGGGCAGAAAACCTTGTCTATAGGCTAACAGAGGGAAAGAGAGTGGCTTAACTGGCTGTGCCTATAACTCTTTTGTGCTTTGTTAAGTATATACACTTTGCCAGTTGCGGCTCGGCTGACGGCCAGTTAGACGTCAGCCGCAGTCATCGGTTGTAGCACCCGAGCTGAACACGATATTTCAGGCGGTTAACATATACATTAGCAGAGCCTGAATTAAAATTGTTAGCCTAAAGGTCTGTGTGGGCTATCTGTTCAAACGCAACCTAAACGCTGCTGCTTACAAAATTTAGTATGTGTGTTTCCTGCTTCTTTATTCATTCATGCAGATATATACTTGATATATTTTCTCTACTTTTCGCACACGTTTAATTTGTTATAATCGATTGCTATTTTACCTCATTGCTAGTGTGAATGGTGTAGTTGTAACAGAGCGCAATTGACATATTTTGCCTGATAAACATTCAATTTCTTGTTTATCAAGTGAATTATACGCGTCTATAAAGTCTACTTGCCACATTCTAGTGTATACCAGTTGCCGCTGCACTGCGGGCGAAAGCAGAACCTCCCTCTTATTCCCCTTATTCTATATCCCTTCACATTCTCGTATTTGCGCATCTGTTGAAAAGTTGATTTCGCCACGTTCTCTTCCGCCGGATTTGTAATCGTAATGCTGTTATTTTACTACTTGTTATTTTCACAGTGTAAACAGTGGCTGAGTTTCAATAATCGTCATAGATGGCTAAATACACTTTCGCGAATTGCCTTTGCTCAGAATTGCAACACATCCAGTGAGGACAAGGGCCTAATGATTGAGTAACACACAAAGCAGTATGTAAAGGAAGCAAGCTCTAATGTTGTGCTTTGTCATTTTAGACAAAAGCTTGGCATGGCGAGAGGAAGCTGTAATCCCCTCTTTGTACCAAAAAGACCTAATTAACTGCATGGGGCAATTTTGCCACCTCTAGTGACAATCAACATCTTCCCGCAAAATGAATCAAAATACGGTTTTGAAATAGTGCAGTACTAGAGAAAACTAGTTTGCTCTTGATCTTTAGTTACTTATATTTCGTGACACCCTCCCAAACTATTTATCTGTGTTCACAAAACCGTTTTGGGGATCAATGAACTTTTCGCGTAGGTGTGAAAGATATTTTTGTTCATTCGTCAGATTTTTTTCATACGGTGCAGATTTGTTATCAGGTCAGTGATTTGCTCTTTTTGTCACGTTCGACAGCCACAGACTGGCTATGCGTGCTTTCTGACGTGTTAACTCGGCGTTACTTGCGGCATTATTAGACACGAAGCATCTTATGCTCGGGGCTATGTCACTCCCTCCCTCCCTCCGCCGTGAGGCGTCCACTTCCGCTTCCGGTCCCACTTCCGGTACCACTTCCGGTTCCGCTTCCGGCTTCCGGAGAACGCTTCCGGCGTTTTGCCCGAATGATCCCCAGGTGCTTCGCCCACTCATCATCATTCACTTCGTCCTCTCATTCTCCTCCCGCAACGCCGCGATGAGTGCCACGGACAGCGCCAGCGTCAACGCCAGTGTCAGCGCCGTGGACAGCGCCGCGGAGAAGAGGGCTCGAGCCGCTGCCACGAAACGGCAGCGGCGACAGGCCGGTCTGAAAACTAATGGGAACTAGAGTCGACCCCTTGGCTGCTTCGCTTACTACTCAGGGTTCCCCTACGGGAAGATGGTGTAATTTATTTTAATGTACTTATTTAGAAAAGCAGTCGATAGACTACGTAGAAAAAGGAGTTGCGAAGTGTCTGCTACGTACACTCCAAGTTCAGAATTGCTGTGCTGACTTACTAGGTCGGGCGGATTGCCCCCCACAGTTCTACTAAAATTTGACTCTCAGAATTTGACTCAAGGCAACTTTCGTTGAGTCAAATTCGCAACATGAATGAACGCTTGTTCCAAGGCTATACTAGGGAACGTTTCCTGGAGCTTCTGGAGCTGGTTCATCGAGTAGCGTTGGTCCTGCCGGGTCTTGTTGAGGAAGAGTCAGTCCAGTGCACAGCGGGCACTCGAAGACAGAGATCGAGAGAGACAAAGAAGAAAAGCTGAGGAGATTAACCATGGTACTGCCCACTTAGCTACCCTAAACGTGGAGAAGAAGGAACAAAAAATAAGAAGGACGAAGGTAAGTCAGTGAGCTCACACCCACAGATGTATGTTCATTCAATTTTATATATTCACAAAGCGCTTGTCTAGCCCATTTGCCTCCAAGAAGCGCATTGACGCTTTGGTGGCTTTGTGCCCAGGTCTCTCCTCAAATACACGCATTAATGTTTCGCCTTAGACCAACTTGTGCTTGAAATACGGCTCATATATCACCAACTAGTAGAAAAAGGACATGCTATTACTTTTCAGTGGCTCCCAGGCCACTGCGGCATCATGGGCAACGAACCGACCGATGAAGCTGCTAGGAGGGCTCACGAAAATGCTGTGAAGGAACCCATTACACTTTTAAGAACCGATGCAGCAGCAAAGCTTCGTATACTCGCGCGTGATGCCACTCGATCCATGTGGAACACGCCAGGTTTCCGGCATATATATATATACTCGCCTGCACCGCTCGGATCCATCCCTCCGACTACATATTCCATCTGGACTTTCCCGAATCGAGACAACTGCTCTCTGCCGACTGTGGCTTGGAGTAGGTATAGGTAATAGAATGTGGTGCGGGTCTTGGTTGCTTTTACGTGAGGGGCACTCAGGGCGTGCTCCTGAGTGTCCTCGAATGTGCCCGGTGGTGAATAGGAGATGACGGTGCGTAAGTGTGTGCGACCAGCAGGACCATGGCGTGCTCTGTGCCTATGAGGTATGGAATGGGTGCCAAGAGAAGGGAAGCGCAGTCGAGTATGGCAGAGAGTTAGATGCACTGCGCTTCTTGTGAGGGCTCTTTATTCCATAAACTCCAAAGAAGATAGGTAGGGAGCCCGGACGCGAACTTGTAGTGGTCTTACCGATATTTGCTTCGGTCTGAGGCCTTGTGATCGTGTCGTAGTTATCTGAGAACCGCCTTTGCTTGGTGTCAACCTCCCAATGGTCTGCATGTCTCAAGCCCAGCTTCGAGCACCAGACCTCGCTTCTCAGCTTTCACTCCAGCGGGAAGTTATTGCCAAACAGTACGCAGGTCCATTATAATTGAAAGGAAACTAAACAGCAAGATTAAATCAGTCCAAACTGGTACAGACATTATTTCGAGGCCCTCTTTACATTTAATTTGCGTTAAAGGGTAAACAAGCTCCTAAATAATTCACGTTACTGCGTAATAATGATAATGAGAATACACAAGGGCTCAATTAACAGGCTGGTTTGGATTAAATAAAAAGAAATTATGTGAGTTTTTAAGACAACGTGTTATTAAGCCTATACAAAACAATCATATACACTCAAACGCAGGCCTGTATATACTTGCACGATTTGCTGTGCATGACAAGCAAGCGTAAATCTCCTGCTCCCTTTAGCGTATCTCCAAGCAACGCACCTCCTGACTAACACAAAAAACGCCCACAGGATGTGGGAATCTGGTATAGACACCGCTGCTTACACAAGACACCATATTTCTAACATGCTTAATGAAGCGTACTTTATTCAGTGAAGCCTTCGGCGTGGTGATTCTGTAGCTATGTGGTAATGCTGCTTGAGCCGGAGGTCGTGGGTTCGATTCCCGGCTGCGGCTGCCGTATTCATACTTGGCATAGTGCAGCACGATGGACGGGACAAAGTAAGGCGAGACAAACGGGACACACGATTGTTCCGTCTGTCTCGCCTTGTACTTTGCCCTATCTATCGCGCTTCACCGTACTCAAATATGCATCACCAGCTGGCCCAATTTAAAGTTCTACTCTTCTGCTGCCGTATTGAGGTGAACGCGAAAAAAAAAAACCGCTTGCGTATTATTTTTTTATTTTTTTATTTACACGATACTGCAGACCTCGTTGGTCCTAGCAGGATGGGCAAAAATAAAACAGAATATTCGGAACGCCAAGAAACAATACTGCAAGTCAATAAAATACAGGGTTATTCACTAACAGCAGACAGTAAGAATATGGAAAACATGAATAGGACACAATTTATACAATGTTGGCAATGGGATTCACAAAATTTTCACTTTGAAACACATCTTCTGGTAATGAATTCCATTCCGTGATTGTTCGCGGGAAATATGAATATTTATATTGGTTAGTCCGAGCAAAGCAAGGGGCTAAGGTGAAATTATGTTGGTGGCGGGTTTTCCGTGTAACTGAGGGCGGGACGTAAGGGTTTGGAGAAATTCCAAATTTCCTATGAAGAAGAGAATGAAGAAAGCTTAATCGAGAAATTTTTCGTCTTATGTGGAGGGGCTGAATTTGGTTAGCTACCATTAGAGCAGATGGAGAGTCAGTACTTCGAAATTTGTTGTAGATGAAACGCACTGCACGTCTCTGCACTTTTTCCAGTTCTGTAATGTCTTTTTTGGTATGTGGATCCCAGACTATTTCTGCATATTCCAGTTTCGGCCTGATGAGAGATTTATATGCCAGTTTCTTAACGTTGCTTGGTGCTCCTTTAAGTTTATGCATCAAGAGGCCTAGGTTTCGTTTTGCAGATGACGTGATATAATTAGAGTGGTCAGTCCAGCTAAGTTGGGAATTAATGATAACACCTAAGTACTTATAACATGTAACATCAGAAATAGGTCCGTTTTCAAGAGAATAGTCAAATTTTAGTGGCATTTTCTTTCTTGTTATTCGCATGGATACCGTTTTTTCTGTATTAAGAACCATTCCCCATTTGTAGCACCAGTTCAGGGCATCGTTTAGTGCAGTATTAAGCAAGGCTTGATCAGAAGGTGAGTAGATCGGTTTATAAAGCATGCAGTCATCAGCAAACAGACTAATAGCAACACTGGGATCTATAGCAGAAACTATATCGTTCACATACACTAAAAATAATTATAATTTGGGATCAAAGCAAGGAGGCCAAGGTGGTCAGAATTAATCTAGAGCCCTCCACTACAAACTTATCCGTAGCCCTCCCCCATAAGCAGCTGTACAGTACTGGGACATCGAAACCCACAATTGAATAATTTTATTAGTGCAGGTTGTTGTCTCTCGCGCTACCATTATCTCACAAGGGCCCTCAGGTACTCGTATATAAGTCAACGTTGCAAAATTGAGCGGCTGCTTTAGCTGTCAGGTTGAGCGGCTGCTTTAGCTGTCAGTTGGTCGAGCCAAATACTGCAATTACTCTCACACTCGAGTGCTCTCACAGGCAAAGAACGTGGCCTCCACTGCTTAGTATACTGAGAGTCACTCTGCGTGACAGTACACCAAACACGAGCTGTTTGGGTTGTTGTTGCTGGAGACCGGATTTTGGGCAAATGCATTTTTTTTGTTCCTTGCGCTCCTATCGCCCCACTTTGATATATGAGCATGAATGAGAGGTTAAGAAGGGCTTTTATAGTGTTTTTATCGTGCCTATAAATGCCTTTTTTGGCGTTTGTGCCTAAATGCCTATAAATGCATATTTTCAATATCGGCGCCTATATGAACACTACTTAGCCTCAAGTTTCGCTTTCGAGTGCAATTAGAGACCGTTATTCATGTTACCGGGCAACATTGACTGTTCGAAACTCTATGGGGTTCAACCTAGTTATCTAGTTGAACCAACTTTCGGAAAACAACCACTAGCCGCAATAAAATGGGACGCGCCGCGGTTGGCGAACGCGAAACCGCAGAGAGCCGTCAAGGGAAAGGAGAGTAAAGAGCTAAAAAGAAAGAAAAATGTAATGTGCACGCGGCTTTTGTTATGTTTGTAATTTACTTTTAAAGGTGTTCACTGCCGTCAAGCGTTCCTTCTCAGCGTACAAGATCACTCTCAGTGACAAGAGGAACAATTTTGAATCCGAAAATTTGGAGATGGTGGTAGTTTGCTATTGTTTCCACAATCTTCACAGTGATTCTTAGACTACGTTCCGCGTGCTCTCCAAACAGATTTCTTCAAGCACGTGCATTTCAATTGGGCGGAAGTGTATTTGGCAGTGTTGGGGCGTTTTGCCTGTACAATTCGGATAATGTCATTGTATATGAGAAATTGCCAGAGTTGTACCTAAGAGTCCTCACGTAAGAACATGTTAGTTTCATAATAAATTGTAGTCTCCCTTGCATTTATTATTTGTCTGTTTTTGTTGTGCCTTAATTTAATTGCGGCAGGCACACATAGATTAGGGCTTTTCTTAATCAGTATTCCCAGCTTTCAAGTATTCTTTTTCATGCTTGTTTCACTTTATGCAACGCTCGAGTACAGTGGCCATTGAACATAAATATGAGCAGTGTGCTTGTTGAATTACGCCAAATGATGGTCATTAGTCCAGCAGTTTTATGGGACAATTGCACGGCTATGTTCAACTGTTGGCGCCTTTGTGCCATCATAAACAATAACATTTCTTGTTTTCCTGTCGTAGATACAGGTCGCGCACGTCTTCGTTTGAAATTATTTGCACTTATGCAAAGATTTATTGTGCCTATATTTACGACGTTGGAGGCCTAAAACAATGCTTTGCCTGCCTATTTTTGGCACCTAAAACGCGCTTTTTTAATGCCTAAAGATCCGGCCTCTAATTGTTACACAGCCAAGAGAAGTACCGAGGACTTGTGCTTTGATAAGTCGAATCGGACGATGTCTTCGTTGGATGGGAGATGCTTACAGATAAAAAAAAAAAAAGACACTCGTTACCGCTTCACTATAAGGCCGCATTTGTGACAGGCTACTTTGTAACCTCTTGTAAGAGATTGGTTACCTCTTGATCTGTTCCTTCGTTAAGTATTCCTACTACCTCGGTGCGTAATGGAGTACTATAGGGGACGTTTTCCCCTCAGTACCTGATTCGTTTATCCAATGTTTTACTCTAGCATTGCAGCACAAGGTGGTCGCAGGGATCTTTACCTCATTAACCCTCTTTCGATTTTTGTTTTCTTATCGTCTGCTTTCCCTTTTTGCTCCACTTGTTCTCGACAGAAATACACCGAGACACGTCCCAGTTTTCCCTTCTATATATAAGATGCTCAGGCAGCGGGTTTCTTGGCTCTGAATCGCCAATTCTGCTTCCGTCCCAACACAGCAGCCGCATCGCGTATGCCAGCACCCCAGCAGAAGCACTCAAACACACACGCACACAGACACACAAAGGCGGGCGGGAAAGCGAAATAAGCGGGCTGGCCTGGGCAGACAGGAGCGAGGGACAGAGACATGTCAGAGCGATTTTTACTGTCGCGCGGCCACTGGAGACGCAGAACGTCCGTCGCGTCGCCTCCACTCTCGCCGGGCAGAAGCAAGCAACTGTCGCCAGTCGCTCGCTTGCCTCGCATGGACCCTTGCTCGACCGATCGGAGTGGAGTGGTGCACGTTGATTTGTGCGTCGGCCGCCGGGCTCCGTGAGGGGGGAAGCATGTAATGGCTCAGCCGTAGTGCTTGCCATGCTCACGCTGGTAGCGATTTCCGTACATAGGGTGGGGGGAGGCGGAGGGGGGGCAGGGCTTGTGTCCTTTCTGAGCTCGCCGCCTTCCTCGTCTTCCTCCCCGGGCATCAGCGGTGGGGCGACGACCAGTGAGAAGCGCGCAATTGCTAGGCCTCGACGAGCGCGCGATTGCCCGCCGGCCAATGGAAACCGGTGTCGGACGAGCTCGTTAATGGCCCTGCCTTGCCCCCAAACTTTTTCTTCTTATTTCGCTGTTGCCTCTTCTTTTATCCTGTACGCTTCACTGTCGCGCGCGCGCGCACACACGCACGTTTTTACGACCTCTCGTCTTCGTGCTGCACCGTCCTCCCCTTCCCCTCTCTCCTTCTCCATTTTATCCACTCGTGGTGGCCGCCGCTTTCGGGCAGGCCAGTGTCGAGGTCCACGAAGGCACATAGTGCCTCCCCCCCTCCTTGAGGTCTTCCCGAACGACGCCTGTTTTCTCGTTGCTAGACGTCGTTGTCTGGACGAGGTTCCCAAGAGAAAGAGAAAACACGATGA
This sequence comes from Dermacentor silvarum, assembly GCF_013339745.2. Classification (NCBI taxonomy): domain Eukaryota; kingdom Metazoa; phylum Arthropoda; class Arachnida; order Ixodida; family Ixodidae; genus Dermacentor; species Dermacentor silvarum. The sequence continues at coordinate 69,657,059 of NC_051159.1, read as the reverse complement.
CTCGACGTGAGGGGAAAGAGGGTGACGCAGTAAAGGGGGAGAAAGAGCACGTCTCCTGGATATCCACTGGGCGCTTTCCTGCATAGCTTGTGTTGATTTCCTGAGGCTGGCAGCGGCGCGCGTTCCAGCTTACAGCTTCGCGTCACGGGCGTGGCGAGAGCTCACATTTTTTGTATCATGCATGGGTTTGCTTTGCACTCACTGCTAAGTCAGTGGAGGCCTTCACACTTTCCAGGGTCAAGCCAGCGAACTAAAGCTTCAAACATATTCGCATGGAACTTGCCGGCATTGCTGCCCCCGGATATTTACTGGGAGAATTTGCAGATTTTTCCGTTTCCGCGTTGTAAAAGGTCGTCCCATGTCTCTCAGCTGCGAATGTTAGGTTAGCTTTTGATCCGAGCAAGCACAGGTTCCTATGTAAGATGTCGTAACACGTGACAAGACCATGAGGCCAAGTCTAGTGACTGGCAGAACGATAAAAATATTTGACGTAATAATAAAAATAGATGGGTCACCTTCCCGAAATCTGGCACAGTGGATCACACTTCGAATCCTTTTTTTTGTGTGTGTGTGCGTGTCTGATAAGGATTCGGGGCATAACTTTATTTGACAAAGAACACGGTATCCGTACTGCTCTCTTCAAGTGTTTGCGCGTGTGTGCGTGCCGGCGTGCAGGCATGTGTGTTTACAAAAAGATCCAATTATGCGTCTTTAATAAGAGAAGCCTTGCTATGACTTTGTGCATAGGTGCATGCATATGATATTTTCGAAAAGGCGAAGTGATTGAATGCGAACGATTTTACAAGATTTGTCGCTCGTCCAGCCGCTTATTGGCTTTGTAATTTAACGTGTCCAATGCTAGCCCGTGAGTATAAGGAGCTGCTGGAAAATTGGAGTTTGATCCAGCACAATATAGAAAAATGTAGTAACCGTGAAAAGCTAGACATAAAACGACTACACCGAAATTGTCAAAGAAGTCGCTATTCCTAATTATCAGTAATATGTCAAGCCAGAAGGCGTTCCTTTCTTCCAGGTTTCATGACAAGTATTCACAACCTAAATAATTTTGAGTTGAAGTCATTGCCTTAGCAATGATTTACAACTAGCACAATATTGCACCATTGAGTTTCATGATTTCGTTGGAACATTCGCATTTTATCTCGTTTTCTTCCTGATGGAATCAGAGAAGTGCAGAAAGCCCTTCTTCAGCTTCAAATGGTCATAAGACGCGTAGGAACCTTGTGGACCTAATTATAAGACGGAGATAATGGTTTAGGCAGAGGTGTCCACTTTTGCAATTCTTGTGGAAGGAATTCGTTGAAGACCGCCAACACATTTGTAACGTCCCTTAATATCGAACTACGAGAGCCAAAGCCTAGAATACAGGCAAGTACTTACGGCCCTTTATCTTTATGGGTGCAACACCTGAAATGCGCTCCACGTTTGTCACATTACACAGACGGCCAATTGAAACGCGTTCTTTGCTTTGAATGTATGATTGTGCATTTATTTAGTCCTGTATATCACTGTCCATTTCGCTCGACCCTTCAATGTCTCGAAAACTGATGATGATGTGTGGTGTTTAATGGCGCAAGGGCCAGCTATGGCCAAAGAGCGCCATGACATATGGTAATAAAATGTTTATGTATTATGAATGAAGTGATTTAATTGAGTTGCTAATGTACATGTTATGTGGCTGTAAAGAGGCCTAAGAACGGGTCGCTGTAAACAGCGTAAAATAGAATGACAATGATTCATGATAAAATAAAAATGAGCATAAAAGTTTCACTATGAAAATGTGATATAATAAATGACATACAAGGACTACTGCCTCCACAGGGCTCTTGAAGTAGAGAGCTGAGAGGCATGTGGTATAAGAACTTATGTCACTGCGGCTACAGCCTCGAAGACGAGGCTGTGCTACGCATGACCTGGCCAAATGATTTCTAAGACGTTAATTTCATCTAAAAAGCTAAAAACTGTGTTTATGTTAAAAAGTGGTTCGTTGCTCAGAAAAAATGCTGGGTGAAATGGGATATGCTGGCGATATGCAGAATAAAAGTACTTTTTACGCTCCCTTTCTATTTCCTTGCACTGTATGAGGACATGGAGCACTGTAAGGGTGTCGCTACACCTTCGACATGACGGAGTATAACTTCCTGTCAGTAGGTAAGAGTGGGTGCCGAAGGTATGGCCTATTCTTAATCGGCAGAGGAGCACTTCTTTGTATCGTGCTGTTTTCTCTGATATCCAGTGCCCTAATTTTGGTTTGATAAAATACAGTTTATTGGATACCTGGGTATCCCACTGTTTCTGCCAGTGCTTCTTCAGCTTATGACGTAAATATGGTTTAAGGTCTGTGGCTGGAATTGGTATGTTTCTGTCGGCGTTGCTAAAAACTACTGAGGTAGCGTTCTCGTCAGCATCTTCGTTGCCTTTTATGCCACTATGGCCAGGCACCCAGCATAGGACGATGACTTGTTTAACCGTATAAGCTGAGCACAGCAATGCATATAGTTCGTTAAAAACAGTGTTCTTGTTTTTTCGTACGCTCATTAGAGCTCGGACTACACTCAATGAGTCCGTGAACACAATAGCTTTTGCGAGGTTCATTTGTTTTATGTGTTTAACTGCAGAGAGTATCGCGTACGCTTCTGCCGTAAAAATACTTGTATGTGGATTTAATGTACCAGATATTAAAAACGATGGTCCTAGAGCTGCATAGGCAACACCAGCAGGAGACTTCGAAGCGTCTGTATAGAATTCAGCACAAGAATACTTATCCTGAAGTTCACGAAAATGTGAATGTATACGTGTATCAGGTGCTCGTTTCGATATTTCAGCAAAAGAAATGTCACACTGTATATTCTGCCACTCCCAAGGTGGTGGCAGCCGAGTAGGAGCCATTAGAACATTCTTCAGAAGAGGGGCGCCTAATTCTTCTGACAGTGCTTCCAACCGAAGTGACAGAGGAGGCCTAGTGGCCGGGCGGTTACGGAACAGCCTGGCCGCGGACATGTCGCGAATGGTAGAATGGCATGGATGCTGACTATCTGATTTAACCTTCAGGGCGTAGGCAAAGCTTAAGTATGCCCTTTGGAGATGTAGTGACCACTCGTTTGATTCAACGTACAGACTTTCTACAGGACTAGTCCTGAAGGCACCTGTAGCAACACGGATACCTAAGTGGTGAACGGAATCCAGCATCTTCAAAGCACTAGGTGCAGCGGAGTTGTATACTATAGCCCCATAGTCGAGGCGCGACCGAATGAGACTTTTGTAGAGGTTTAAAAGGCATCCCCTGTCACTTCCCCAAGATGTCCGGGACAATAGCTTCAGTAGATTCATTGTCTTCAGACACTTCGCTTTCAGATATTTTAAATGGGGGATAAATGTTAATTTAGTGTCTAAAATGAGGCCTAAAAATTTGTGTTCATGGCTCACAGATAGCCGTTGTCCATTAAGATGAATACAGGGGTCAGGTAGTATACCTCTCTTGTTCGAGAAAAGAACGCAAGTGCTTTTTTGAGGGTTCAGTTTAAATCCATTCTCGTCAGCCCATTTACTTACTTTGTTTAACCCAAGTTGTACATGTCGCTCACAGATAGAAATGTTACATGATCTAAAACCTATTTGTACATCATCCACATACACCGAATAAAACATCGTACTAGGTAAGACAGTATTGAGCGAATTCATTTTCACAACGAATAGAGTACAGCTCAGTACACCACCTTGTGGTACGCCCGTTTCTTGAGTAAATGGACGAGATAGGATATTACCAACCCTAACACGGAACGTGCGATTAGATAGATAGCTTTGAATCACTCTCAAAAGGTTGCCTCGGACTCCCATTGCAGCCAGATCACGGAGAATTCCAAAGCGCCAAGTTGTATCGTATGCCTTCTCCATATCTAAAAATACCGATAATAAAAACTGTTTGTGCACGAAGGCATCCCGTATATTCGCCTCGATGCGAACAAGGTGATCAGTTGTGGATCTACCCTCCCTAAAACCACACTGCAAGGGGTCTATTATTTTGTTGATTTCAAGATAATGGATCAGGCGTCGATTCACCATTTTCTCAAAGAGTTTACATAAGCAGCTTGTCAGGGCTATAGGCCTATAGCTGCTGGCCGAACACGGGTCCTTGCCTTCTTTAAGAATAGGTATTATGATTGCTTCCTTCCAGGCGGACGGAATATAGCTGGCAGAGAAAATGGCGTTGAAAAGCGATAGGAGTGTTTTGTGTGCTTCGGGGTGTAAGTGTTTTATCATCTCGTAAACTATTCGATCGTTTCCAGGGGCCGATTTATTACAACAATTTAGTGCAGCCTGAAATTCTGCCATGTTAAATGGACGGTTGTAAGGTTCATTTCTGTCTCCTTTCCGATCCAGAGGCAGTTGCTCTGCTTGTCGCTTGTGTCTCAGGAATGTGTCTGAATAATGGGATGAACTGGAAATGTACTCAAAATGTTCCCCTAGAGAATCAGCTTGGGCCTCAAGAGTTTCTCCTTGTGTATTCACCAATGGTAGAGGATGAGTTTCACGGCCTTTTATCTTGTTTACCCTGTTCCAAGCTTTTCTTTCGTCTGTATAAGAATTTATGCTAGATATGTATCTTTGCCAGCTTTCCCTTTTGGCACGGCGGCGTGTTCTTCTTCCTTCAGACTTTATTTTCTTGAAGCTGATAAGATTCTCTGTAGTCGGAGAGTCGCGGAGGTGATTCCAAGCCTTATTTTGTTTCTTTCGCGCTTCCCTACATTCATCGTTCCACCAGGGAACACGTCGTTTGGAAGGTGAACCATTTGTTTCGGGGATACATATTGACGCCGTATCAACAACAAATGCCGTCAGATATGCCACTGCATCATCTATAGGAAGCGTAGAGATGTCTTCCCAGTTTATGCGCGTGAGTTCTTCATACCGCTTCCAGTCGGCTGACTCGACTTTCCAATGGGGGACGCGTGGAGAGCACTCATCAGCTTTTGTTAATTTTAGGACGATAGGAAAATGGTCACTTCCATATAGATTTTTAATCACGTTCCACTCTAGGTATGGCACGAGTGTACTAGATGCGATGCTTAAATCGATAGATGAATATGTTTTGTTTGCCACGCTGTAAAATGTAGGCTCTTTCTTATTTAGTAGGCATGCATCTGTAGAGAGGAGGAAGTTTTCTACTAAGCGCCCTCTAGCATCACAGCGACAATCTCCCCAAAGGGTGTTGTGTGCATTAAAATCTCCAACGACAACATAAGGTTTGGGCAGTTCATAGATGAAGCTGTGAAATTCTGCTTTTGATAGGTGGTAGTTCGGGGGGATGTATAGTGAAGCAATTGTTACCATCTTGTTAAAGAGTACTGCACGGACAGCAACTGCCTCCAGAGGCGTTTTAAGCTGTATTTGCCGGCAAGCAACACCTTTATTTACTGCTATGGCCACACCGCCCGACGAGGCAAGGGCGTCGTTGCGGTCTTTTCGGTAAATGGCATACTGCCGGAGAAAGTTCGCATGAGAAGAATTAAGATGGGTTTCTTGGACACACAGCACCCTTGGATTAAACTTGTGAAGAAGTTCCTGAATGTCATCAAGATTGTGGAGTAAACCTCTAACATTCCACTGCAGTATCTGTGTATCCATTTTATATGTGTTTTGTGCTGTGTGTCTGAGAGGTAAATTAAGCTAGCTCACGAGGCCTTTCCAGGCCCCGTGATGGGGGTTTTCCCTTTCTTCCCGGCGCGCTCGAGGGAGCTGCGCCGTTCTTTGGGCGTCTGAGACGCCGGTGTTTTTCTTGTATCCATCACCTCATCTGAGGCGGTGGATAGTGCCCGCTCAGCGGGCACGTTTGCGGGGGTTTCGGGCCTATCTGCACGGGCAGTGGCCCTGGGTCCGGCAGGCCCGCGGGTCTGCTGGCCCTCCTTAGCAGGGGGCGGAACAGCGCTGGCTGCTCCAGCCGGGGGGGCTGATGGTGTGGCTGCCGTCACACTCTGTGTGACTTGAGCGGCCGCCGAATGACGTGGCGCTGCCCCCCGGCGCGCCACATCGGTGTAGGACGGACTAGACTGGTTATGCATAGAGAAACGCTTGCGTGCTTCTTGGAACGACAGATTAAATTTGATTTTGAGTTCAATGATTTGCTTCTCTTTTTTCCAAGACGGACATGAACGGGAGTACGCGGGGTGATCTCCGTCACAGTTAGCACAGCGGGTGGTGAAAGTGCAGGAGTCAGATAGGTGCTCATTGGATGCACATTTTGCACAGGTGGTGCGCCCTCGGCAGGTTTGCGAACCATGCCCGAACCGCTGACACTTGAAGCATCGGCGCGGATTCGGGATGTATGGCCGTACACGGAGTTTGCAGTATCCAGTTTCTATTGAGTCTGGTAGGTTACTTGTTCCAAAGGTAATGATTATGTGTTTCGTCGGGATTTGCTTGTCATCGCGCCTGATGGTTATTCTTTGTACTTTTACTACATTCTGATCTTGCCACCCCTCGAGTAACTCGCTCTCACTAAGGTCAATTAGGTCATCTTCAGAGATGACACCGCGGACAGTGTTCAATGATCTGTGTGGGCCCACTGATACGGGTATGTCTCCAAAAGCAATGAGTTTGGTTAATTTGCTGTACTGGGTCTTGTCTCGAACTTCAAGAAGAAGGTCGCCGCTTCCCATCTTAGTTACTTTGTAACCTGGGCCGAGCGATTCTGTCAAAGATTTTGACACAACAAAAGGAGATATTGTGCGGACTGTCTTGGTTTCATGCTGACTGTGGATTACGTGGTACTTTGGGAATGTTTCTTTCGGCTGCATGAAAAAATTAAAGCTTTCATCGGTGCGCCCCCTCTTGAGGGAGCGATCAGGTAGTGGGGGGAAATTGGATTCCATTAAGAGATTCCTATATTCGGCAGGGATGGCCGCCACCCACCATGGAGCCCAACTAGGGGACGACACAGGACAAACTATTCAGTTCTGTGCACGCCAACGGTGCATCCCCACTATAACCAAATACCTATACCCAAGGCTGGATATAATGCACAAGGTTAACCCTTGCTGCCCATGAAATTGGAAGTAAAAGTAAAATAAAGAGAGGACAGGAAAGATTAAAAGTGAAAGAGAAAGACGAAGATTGGGAGAGAAGGACAGGAAAGGGCAACTACCGATTCCCCCCGGGTGGGTCAGTCCGGGGGTGCCGTCTACGTGAAGCAGAGGCCAAAGGGATGTGTTGCCTCCGCCGAGGGGCCTTAAAGGTCCAAACACCCGGCATCGGCTCAACCCCCAGGATCCCCCTTTCCCCGGACACGGCTAAGCCACGCACGGCTACACGCGGGAGGGTCCAACCCTCGTGTGCTCGGGTCCGTGGTGTCGCCACACACCAAACGCCTGCCAACGCAGACGCCCCTGCGGGAATGTCTCGAAAAACTCATTCCAATTCAAAGCTCGAACGAGTCTTACTTTAAAGGGACACGAATGAGAAAAAACAAATTGAGCTGTATTAGTAAATTACCCTTACACAATACCAAAAATACCGCTTGCCTTAATGAGAAGTTTGGTAAGGCATAAAAGACGCATACACGAAGGACAGGTGGCGACACCACCCTGTAGTTCCCGCACTCGCTCCCCATGACGTCACGGATTTTGACGGCGTTTTCTCGGACTTAGTTAACGATTCCTCAGTGGAAATGGACTACATTGTGTTCTAAAGAAGGTAAATACTCAACCTAGCAAGTTCTTGACAAAAAAATTAACGAGCCATAACTGCTTGAATACGGAAAAAAAAAAAACACTTTAGAACCCGTGGCGTCAGACTAACATACTGGCGCTGGCATTCCCGCACCAAATTAAAAAGAAATGAAACTTTGACCTTCGTTCTATCTTCTAATCATCAGCCTTTTACGGCTAAATTAACGAATACAGAGTTCTGAAAGAAACTTTGTCAGTGTAAACGGATTTAGTGCTTCTCTTTCGTCTCCCTTTAAGTTCTAGAGAGTTGAAAATAGAGCGAGCCCGAGTGAGCCCAAGTGAGCCCGAATGAGTTCGAGTCGCAAATGAGTGCCTATTTGAATTCCCCTGATTTCTCGTCAGCTTTATTAGATGTAGGCCTAGTGAATCTGAGTTCCATCCGAGTTCTATATATGAAAGGCAACCTAACTGTCTGATTCTTGCTTTTCTATACTTGTATAGCATTAGGTTTAAATTGCGTATCATATGCTAATGAAAGTTTTAGAAATGTGTAGTAATCAATCATGTTGTGGAAAGACCGCCACGACACCATAGTGTTCCGGCTGCAGCTGAACGTTACACTGATACAGTAGTCGAATGCGCCTATAAAGATCCGAATGAAATGTGTCATCGTAGCTTTTGGCTGAACAGTGCGCGGCTCAATGAATAGACTTCATATGCCAATCTAGCTGTGCGAAAACTATTCCCTTGCAAGATATGAGGCTATCACTGCCCTATTGAACGGGTCATCGAAAGAAAGAAATACCTCATTGTGTCACCTGGAGTGTGTAAGGCAGGATGAATCACTAAATTTAAGGAAGGAAACAGTGGGAACAAGGATTGGAAGTTTTATACACGTAGCGCTGTGTAAATTCTCTGCTTCATCTGTTAGCTCTTGCTGTTACTTCCTAACCACCACTCAGTTATTGTGTAAGGTCAAGTGGGAGAACTGTCCGCACGTCATGAAGTGGAGCGAACGCTCTCGTTCCAACTTAATGTTGTGAGAGTGGCGTATATACTTGAAAAATATACAGGCCATTTTGCAATTGGCGAACCGACTTCAGGGTTGCTCGATATTGTATATTCGAATTGCAATTGATTGGTAGGCTACGTAGTAATGTTCGTTGATATCCTTAAGCATTGTCATTCCAAGATGATGAAAAACAGTGTGTACAAAGTTATCGTGTGGCCCTATACCTGCCGCGTCCGTGAGGTAAACGTTTACAATGGCGTCAATGATCCCGTATAGAGCCGGTTGTAGCAACGGGTGTTTGGTGTTTATTGCGTGCTCAGCGTTTTATGAGAGGTGTAATAAAAGACGGGATTACGTGTCCGTTAATTTAAACACGCCATTTCTTATTTCCAAATGGCCAATATGTGCTTATAAAACAGTGAGATTTAAATTCCACTTATACTGGATGGCGTTATCGGCATAAACGTAATGATGTCCGGATGTGTCTGCTTTCTCGTTTCTTTGATTCGATGTTATCGTCTAGTGCGAACTATTGGTTATCGTCTGGTGCACTGTACTGCCGTGGAGACCATGCACCTACCTTGAACGATGGCTTGAGATGCGAAGAGACATGGGAATAGTGACCGAGATGAGTGTGCACACACCAGTATGCATTTGGTGAACGAACGGGTTGTAGACGCAAACCTCTGGTCGCCCCCTTATACAAGATGAGATTACGCACAATGTCGTGAGAATAAGAACAGGAAACGGCGGTTGCATATGCGTGTTTATTTGCGGGGGATCGTACTGGTAAAATGCACAAAAATGCTTCTTATTCAGGACAACACCTTGTGGCGATAGCTTCGATCTGGACTAAATAGTGCATCACATATTAACGTAGGTGAAACGAGAAGGCTGAGTATATTTTATTTAATAATTTTTTATGCTCTCAGCAACGGAAGACACACGACAGGAATGTGGCGGCAGTCAGTGACAGCTTCGGTGAAGTTTGTGGATATCCAGGAAAAAGTACGTTGTACCATAAGCTCCAAGAGCAAACAAGTGCTCATTGCGCTTGTAGACTCTGCATGCAAACAGCTGCCGAGACGAAAATATATTTGCTGTGTTTCCAGATATATAGAAAAACCTCAAAGAAAACGGTTTTTTTTTCGTGATATCCAAAAACCGACTACTTGTACGCTGTGTAGTTAAGGGAATATCTAGGAACACTACGCTGTCTGGTTATTGAGCTTCGCTGTCAATCTTCGGATGATTCCAAGCCCATAAAACCTGGTGGCTCTGCTGTTATACACGTACAGTAGAGATTTTACCTTGCGTACCTGTATTATGCCGAGGAAATGCGACGAAATGGCTTTTATGAAGAGAAGTTCGAGGTCTCCTACAAACTAACTGTTAAATGTGCTTTACCTGAAACACGATTAATGCGACCAGTTTTCGTAACTGTAGTGGGCAGGAGCCAATTACGTTGTTTTACATTGACATATTGACCGCCAACGATATATCACAATCTGGGCCGCTGCTTATTCAAAGGAATATATTGTGTTTTCACCTATAAGAAAAAGTAAGACACGGCCGCATACGCGTTTTTTTTATGTAGAAAAGTAAATTGCTCTGAATTATAGCTTTTACTCTAAGCGTGATAAGCTGACGTCACAAATTTGGACTTTAAATAAATGTCATTTTGTTATGCCTGTGTTCGCAAATTTTGCTTCGATAGCCTTAGCGCTGATTATTTTCAGCAACACTGTTCTTATTAGGGCAGCTCGATGAGGATAACTTTCATGTGCATGAGGGTATCTGTCCAGATGGGTTGTGTATGCTGTCATGGCTCCAAAAATGTTGAAAGGTGCAACCACGAATATCATAGCCTAACTTTCCCTTTCGCTAATGTAGTGATGGGTAGCTGATTGACGAGCATGTGGCACCAACGTTTCCACCAGAAACACTGGCACACCCATATAAATGGGTGTCCTAATGGGGTGTCCCAATGATTAAATCAACTGTATTCCAACCTGCTTTTCTACCCAGGAAAAAACGAGCACCCACTATGCAAATGTTGTCTAAGAAGCTTAAAATGCAGCTGTGCACAAACTCGGCGCATTGCGTTTGCATGATTTGCCGGCGCAGATTGACTGCATGTGCTCAAAGACATGTGAAGAGCTGCCCCGATTCTGCACTATTAAATCTGTTACTTTATTTCGCAGTGTGTAAATTTTCCGATAAAGTTTTCTTGCCATATTTTCATATATCTGCTCTTGCATGTCATGCTGTAAGGGGAATAACGAATCTGTAAAACGAAGTGTGACTATTTCTCTGAAGTATAAGTAACGGTGATTTCGACGGCTAAACAATACGATGTTATTACCACGTCACACTTTACTACTCCTTAGTGGCTACGGAATAACAGAAACACATTAACGTTTTTCTGAAGGTGCAAAAGCGAGTGACACTTTCATTCTCTATTTTACTAAAGTAATCCAGTAATACTGCTTAGAATTATGTTAGTTGTATCGTTCTGATGTTTCACGTGCAGGTTTTGTCTCACATATTTCATGCCCCAGTGTAACATAGTGTGCCCTTGATGGTTGAATTAGTTTCGTAACGCTTGTTGGCATAGATAGCGTCTGCGCGGTCATTATGATGTATTTTTGCACTAGTTATGTGAGGCCCAGATATCCTCGAGCTACATTCTTGTAGCTTTTTTTTTGTCTTGGTTCCAATGCCATGCCTAACTTAATGTCACAAGCAAAAGCATTTATGAATTTCATTTGTGCGAAAGTAATTGAATAAAAACGAGAAGTAATATGCAATATATCTTACAGGGAAAGGGTACATATTCTAGCGCGACGTATTGAGTAACCAACTAGACGGTGTCCTTCTAATAGCTCTCAACTCTACTGGGGTTCATCGTCTACGCAATGTTGCTGCTGAACACGAGGCTGCGGTTTAGATTTCCATTAGACCCACCTAGCGCACTAAGAAAGCAACGCAAGAATGGAAATACGAAAGTCTAGACAAGGTACGTCGAAGCGTCTTTTCGGGTCTGTGTGTGTGTAAGTGGCTATTATGGATCACCAACGCGCGCAAAATTCCTTATATCAAGCCAGATTGAATTTCCGGCCCTCTTAACCGCGTTACAAAGGAGCCGAACAGCAACAGTGCCTTTGCACTTAAATGTACCTGCAAATTAAATGACCCCCATGTGGGGAAGACTGATCGCGAGCACTGCAAGATGACACCTTTCATGGCCCATTTGTGCCTACTGGAAGCTAAATGCGCCAAATAATATTATTACCCTTATTGTTTTAATAGCTATAGACTCACAATGTCTGTGTCGAATGCGCAATGCAGCCATTGTAATTTTTGAGATATCATCAATACTTTGTTACCTCCATAGAATCCTCGTCGTGCTGTGCAGCATCGCTTGTGAAGATTTATGTTTTGCAATCTTGAAGTTATAGTTTGTGGTACCCTTCGAGTCCGTTGGCCTCACGTGGTCCTGTCTACATAAAAAAATGAGCGCCTCGGGTACCCTTCTCTTCGAACTATAGTTGCATATTTAAGACCTTGATGAGTGCGATGATTAACACACGTCATTTCGTGGTGTCATTCTATATCATTTTCTTACTCAATATATTACAACAGAGCTATGTCACTAAAATGTACGCTTCATGCATTTATTACATAAAGCAATTGTAAACTGACAAAAAAATTTGTTGTTCATTTTGTAACTGTAAAGTGAGAACTACAGTACTGAAAAATTAAGTAAAGATCACCTAATGCCTAAGCATTACCATAAAATTTCAAACTGTTGGCCACATCTATCAAAGTTGAGAAACGAATTTTCAAATTCATAATGGCACACGCTTTTTGGACGTTCTGGTGGGCTAGTTGGTTCATAGCTTTTAGACGTTTATAAACTGCGCAAGAAACCACGAGCGCAGTTTATAAACTGCGTTTATAAACTGCGCTCGTGGTGTCGTGTGTGTTTTCCTTCTTGTGTCTTCGTTTTCTTGCGCAGTTTATAAACACGCTTTTTACTTAATATTAGACATTGTGATGTAATGTTCCCGCAGGAATATTGAAGGACACGCAACATGACCTCGTAGACATCAGGAAGGATGCATTTTTTTAAAACTTCGCATAGTAAACTCCTCAGTTTAGAACTTGCTGTACGCACGCAAATAGAAAATAAGGCTATCTCAATGCCCTCCACCAGAGCTGTTACTATAGGAAAAGTACATGTATCGATGTTCAGTAGATTAATTAATTTGCTTTATTTGTTTCGTTTGTGGCGCCCCATACAACGCAAGCGAATTGTAAATCCATTTGAAGCCGTGCGAAATGTTATTACACAGCGACGATCCCTAAAAACACGCTTTATTTGCATATTAGAGCCGGTAACAAAGTGTCTTAGTAGACAAATTGACTATTCGGGCACTTAGCAAGATTTCCACTTTTTTTTTACCATATTCAAAGCGTTGCCTTCAACGAAGGAGCATGAATAAACGAACTCCTGGGTTCTTGTGAATGACAAGAGACGTTATAGAAGCGCTCAAATTAATACCCTTGGCTCTATATCATGTTTTCACCGTCGTTATTACGAAGTGTCTCGTTTAAGAAGGGAAGTTAGCAGTTTTAAATAATTTGCACATATTAGCGCTGTCAGAAATACTACAGTGTTGTAAATATGCGTTAGAAAAATGTAAAAAAATAATGGGAGGCGTTGAACCTTGCAGTAGTGCATATTGCAGTGACCAGAACCCAGGAACAGATGAAGGACGGATAGCAAGGAGCTTGTGTCCCTGTCCCAGTTACTCGGCCTTTATCCACAGTGGCGCTGCAGTCGCTTAAATAGATATTACCAATTGGCCCGTTGTCATAACTTGTTGCAGTATTGCGTGAACTTCTTTATGCGATTCACAGGGGGCGCCACAAGCATGAACAAGATCACAGCGCTGATGATTTATAACATCAATTTAAATTAATACATGTGTAAATGAGGCTTAGCAGGACCATAAAAATGAAACTTAGTATAGGTGCGTGGATCGCGGGGTGGCCGTCCTTAAATACAGAAGTCATGGCGTTTTCTCGTGATACGTATCATAACGCATAATAATGCAATCGTTTTGATTTGCCAGTGCAATTAGTTGAGTATTACAGCAATGTTTGCAAGGTCAAGGAAACAAAAAATTTCGCAGTGTAAGCATTGGGCTCCATGTTCCGTTGGCGTTTGACGATTAGCGCCAATTCATTCCTCTGTACTGGCTTTAATATGCGATACTCTATATATGTACCATATTTGAATTTGGCACTGAAAAATCTCTTTCGCGCACGCAATTTCAAAATATGGTTTGTATTAGTGTCCATATCTCTAGCTCCCATATGCCATCATGTTGGAGCGCTCTTCGTGATTCCATGGTTTTGTCCCTTCTCCATCAAGTGCCATGTTTTCAAGGTAAGTTCACCAACGCCGACCTCTCTGCTTACTTTGGTATCGCGCTTCACGTCTTGCTAGATGTAGTCGTGCTCACTGCATTTCATTCATTTGTAAAAGAACTCTTCGCAGGATTAAGGTTCGGCAAATCCCAAAGCAGCTTTACATTCAAAAACAAATAAACAAACACAAGAAAGAAACGCTCTTCAACAGCATCAGTGTAGTTCGTACTTTGAAGCAACATAATAAGTTTGACAGAAACAGCAATCTAACACAAAATTGAAAATTTTGTTAAATGGACTGAGCCTATAGGCTCCTAAGTTCAGGAAGTTCCAATAGTTGTACATTTCCGTATATATAGTTAAGTCAGAATGCTGGGCTAAAGTTGGATTGAATATTTTCACACATTTAAAACCTTATAAAACGTACACAAAACATGAAGAAGACAGATATTTTGATTATCGCGCCCAGCACTGTTGTTCGCCTGCATGGCCTATGTCTTAGCAAACCAGCAAACCGACCTTCTTCATGTTGTGTGTCCGTTGGCACTGTAAATATGCCTGAATAGTTCTTCACTTCAGTTACTGAAATAAGCACGTGTGAAGTATTTAGCAATAATAGATTATTAGATTATTAGAATTAGCAACAATAGAGTGGTACACTGCATTGAGACGCTAAATGAACGAATAGTCTTGCATCATAACGTTGTCAAAGGTAAAACACGAGTCCTGCGGAAATTATAAGCCTTACCCCTGCAAGAAAATGCGCATGGCTCCCCTGAACATTTGCTGTTGAGATTCTCCATCCAATGTAATTACCCAGTTCTATGTAATAGTTGATTGAGGATTAATCCAGTAAGATAATGCATAGGTTTTTCATTCCCGTACCGAGAAAACACGCATATACACAGACTAAAGTGTTCTGTAACTTACATCGTACGGTGCTTATGACTTGGTACCATATTTTTCGTAGAGATTCGGAACGCCTACTATCAAATGCGCTCTTCCGTTCCGAATGCTAGAGGTGGCGTTATATGTCATACAAACAAGCTCAAGTTGAGGTCGTTTTGCGCTAAATGTGATCTGTTTACTTTCCCTTGCATTTTGTACCCATTGCGGTATTTTTGAGCACATTTTCATAAGAACACTTACAATCGCATCATTGCCGATGGAAGTTATCATTGACAAAATTTCTTGGAAGTCACCATTGGTAGAGTAAACAGCATCAACGGTAACACGCTTGTGATTTTTTTAAGAACAACACCTGAATGAAATTGGATCGAATCATATAAACATTATTTGGGACGTCTTGATACCTGAAAGTGTCCCAAGTGCTAAGCTTCCGTGTAGGTTGTCTCAAAATGTTAAAGAAGCTAATTTCTAAGAGTTTCCACATAGAATCGACACAAGTGACTGTTGCTAGAAATATCATTATCGCTAAAATTTAAGCATAGTTTTTTTCTCTCGTTAAATAAAATTTACCATTCTCCAAGCATGGCGACCACTATAGTTAGCTCCACAAGAGAGTGCGCTCCGATATATTGAATAACAAGTCTCAAGGCAGCTTGCTTGTTCTCAAAGAAATTAAAATTGTTTTTGCCTATAAAATAAAGTATGCCACCATATTTCTAACTTATGACTGTTCTAATGACGATGAATGTTTCCGAAAGTACCTGCCTATAGTGCATGATTCAATAGTAATACTCAGTAAATAATTCTGCAAGGTTTGCCTCCTGTATTCGTATGCATCCGCGTAAGTTGCTCTCACATGCGGAAAATATATATGCGTCCAAATTTTTGTTTTTCCGCATAGCATTCAAGAACAAACAAAAGTGCCATCAAACACTTATGCGTGTGTTTCATGGAACTACTGTACGTTACATTTCTCACTTTTAGTTCCCTTGAAAGTTCGTGCTTTAAAAATTACTGTCGAAAATATACTGTCGCATTTTCATTCAAGTACGGAATATGATTGGGAGTAGCGCAAGGTGACCAGGGCCGGTATTTTGTAGCGATGCGTTATGCTTTATTCTATACTAGTCTTATCATCCACCGCTCATGGTCGTTGATAACGTGAGCGGACCGTCGCTCTGACCACTGACCGAGTGCGAAAAGCGCGAAAAGGCATTAGCATCGGAAAGGCATCGCTACAAAATACCGGCCCAGGTGTGCTTACTATAAAATGCATACTGCTTGTTACTTGCGATGCCGTGTCACTATAGCTAAATTCTTCCCCTGCTTGCATTTGTTTTGTGCTTGTTGCTGTCCCAACACTTGCTGTACATAAATGACAGTTTGATTCATTTTGCGTCACGAAATTTTTAGGTGGCTTGTACTGGGAGTATTGCTACTAAGAATCAATAACTTTAATGGGAAAGCAAAACAATCACCGTTATTTCTAGGTGTTGTAACCAATAACCATGGCTGTTTTTTTTCCTATTTAACAGGTGTAACCACCTAAAATGAAAATTTTAGTGCTCTGTATTTGTTGTTTCTGCGGCCGTGCAGTGTCTAATGCGCTGTGATGTGCACTTGTTAACCCTTGTAGCTATCTCCAAAACCAGGCATGACAGTATCGCGGCCCAGGGAATCGCATTTTTATTAAATCTAGCTGGTTATCGGGAGTTTTTGAAGAGGCTATCGGCTTGTTCACACTAATTGTCCGGGTTATTCTGGTTAACGGTAGGAGCAGAAGAATAAGAAATGCGTATAAATACACCAGAATGGCAGGCGAAATTTATAGTGTGAGGGCGCAATATTTTTTGCTTGGAAAATATGTGACTGAACACATCGCTGGTAAAATGACTGGCACTATACATTCTTTGGTTTTTGATGTCATTATCGAGTGGCATGGAACATAGTTACCTGGCATTTCATTTGGCGGCATCGATGTGTAATGAGTGAGATCTTCCATTTTATAACGAAAAATTATTATCGCTTAGATTGAATAAGAAAATTTGATAATATGAGGTTTCAATAAAACTTTTCGGCTATGAGCAGAGATAAGGAAGTGGAAATGTGAGATTACAAGGAAGCCAGCGCAAACTCAATTTGAAGTGAGTACATAAGCTCTAAATTTACACCAGTAGTATCGGCATCTAATATTTCCCATTGGTATAGCTGGCAATAATTTATAAGCAACGAACGACACACCCGAGAAGCACATTATTTTTATCCTATGGTAAGTGCGAACGTGATGTTTACGTGTTAAGCGTCCCCTACATCACGAAAAAAAAAGAATACTTGCATTCTATACTGCATTCTACGTCAACAAAATTCTACACTATGATGCGTCAAAGTTCCGAGACCGTCAACGCTTTTTCATCACCACATCATAATAAATTAGCAATATTCTTCAAACTTCATGATATATATCTTAAACTATGATACTCCGAGATGTATATCTTGAAGCTCCATAAAAAGAAGTACATTGAAGAAGCATGTTTCATGGAAGAGTGAAGCAATACAAATAATACGGATTAGTGAATTGTCGAAAATTTTCTGTGATAACAGCAGGAGGAGGGGATGAAAGAGGGAGTAATGTGTGCAATGTAGTCTTCTACTATTTACTAATTTACTAATTTATTACTAATTAGGTCAGCTTGTTACTTGATTAACGAAGCCGTAGTATGTGGTTTGTCTCGTCGCAATTCTTGTGGACGATGACACCATTGTTTCAAAAGATTGAATGCTTTTATCTCCAAGCCATTCTGCCAAATTAGCCTGCTCTTGCAGCATTATCTATGCTTTTGCAATTATCTTGCATAGTATGAATTAGCGTAATCACAGTACTTGGCATTTCATTTATGTGCATTTGATTAATCCCCGTGCCTTTCTTTGCATCTCGCCATCTCTCTCATTTACAAGAGCTACAAGCTATGTTTGTAGAAAATGCATCTTTGCCCAACTTATCTATAACCCATAACTAGTATTTGATACCGACGGAAATTTCCTGGCTTTTCTTTCACATTTAACAAACGTATTCATATATGTTAAGCAGTCGATGACATGATGAGATTTAAGAGATGAATTCTGTGTTTATTATGTAATCAAACAGATAATAGGCATCCTAGACTGAGCTAAAGCTTACTTTTAAGTATAAAAAAAACGGAGCGTAAAGAATGATCTTTTTGGGTGAAAACACAAGAAATCGTTATAATAGGTATGATTTACAGCGTCTTATGAAAGAAAAGGCTTGATTTTGTGGCACAACCGATATAACTGCTGCGAAATGCGACTAATTCTAAACCATTCGGATAAGTGTAATATTTACATTCGCTTTGCTTAGAACACGAGCCAACGTAGTCGCAGCTTGTCGAGATCGGGAACGGAACAATACGTATTCATCTAACTTGTGTGACGGGCTCGCAGTGCCAATAACAGGGTACGATATCTCGTTTGTTCAAACACCAAAAAGAATAAATCTTTATGTTCAGAGAAACCGAACTGCCTAAGTACACTCCAGCTCCTATTTTGTTCTGGTTGCATTCATGTCCATAATGATCAATATTCGTCGAGAAATGGTAACCAACACAAATTCCCTGTGATCTTGTTGCTATAGCTAAATCTCAAATGTAGATTTCTTGTGTGCACTGCTTTCGCTGATATCTGAGACCTACAGGTAGCGCGTGATGTTGACTGCGCAGACTTGATACTAGCAACCTGGAGACGTATGTTCAAGCTGAAAGCACTAAAACCTGCCCATTATGGGTATATAAACTGTATATCTCGTTTAAGGATAGTTTGTGACAGACGGATTAATAGCATTAGCATTAGAAGCACGTGTTCCGTATGCATCAATATAATGTCGAGCATCGAAAATAACAGCTCTACTTTGTGTCATGCTTGGTGTACTATTGAGATACCTATTGAGTACGACATCAAGCATTGAGGGGAATATATGTCGAGTCAATCCTGTCATTCTCTGTTGTACAGTGCACACTTTTCCGTCGTTACTCATGAAGGATTGGTCTGTAAGGTGTTTCGCATGCTGCTTCGTGTGTGTAAATCTTCAGCAGTGTACAAATTACTGCTCTCTGGCAAGAAATTCCCTGGTCTTCGAACTTCCCGAATACCAACAAAAAAAATCACGAAAAAAGCAAACAAAAAACACATGCACGATGCAAACAAAAGGTAAAACAAGTCCGTGCAGAACGAATCGTGACACAAGCTACCAAGTGGCAAAAAGACCGGCTGCGCGATTCGGAATACCGAGAACTGATAGCGGCTTTAGAGAGAAGACCTTTGCAGAGAACCGCGTTCGGGACGTGCCGCTGCGGCCTCGTATTCGTGAGGTGAACCGTGAAAGGTCGCCGTCTCCGGCGTTGCATTGCAGCACCGAGGGAACCACGGGCGCCGCGTCCGATTCCGCGTGCACGGCGCGAGACACGACGGTACAGATCACCGCCCTCTCACCCACCCCTACGCCCGCGTGGCATCGCCCCTTTCAAGGGCCAGGCATCCTTTCCGCATCGCGCCGATGAAGAGGAGATCAAGAGCTTAAGGGCCATAAATTACCGCGGCGGCCGAGGACTTGAACTAACCCTGGCTCCGATCAAAGTGAGCTGGTACGTGAGCCGCGTCGCTGGGCCGTCTTGACGTAACGAAGCCGCGCGCACAAAGACGAGATAGGGCGAGAAACTCGAGACCCTATCGAGGAGAGCTAAATGATGCCGGTATGCGAGGGAAAGCTCCGCACGACTTCTGGCCTGCCTCCACGCGAGTTTCGGCTGCTTAGGGAGTCGTGTGGAAATTCGCTATATGCGCATATTCCCGGACTAGCCGATCAGGACTATGAACTAGCATAAGGAGGGGGTTAGCAACAATGAGGTATAATTATAAGGGTGTCGGGACACATGTGCAGAATTGTACATGCGGAAAGGTGCGTAACGATGGTGATCGACTCGCGAGGAAACAAACGTGTGTTGAAGTCTCACGCAGATACAACTGCGCTGTCTGTGTGTAGAAGCTCAGATAAAAAATCCATTTCGAAACGGTGGTAGTTGCAGCGAGTCATTGCTGACTGAGCCTGTGCAGGGAGTTAAACCGTGGTTCACTAAGGATATCAGCGCGGAGCCCTCTGTACAATACTGTAACCGAGCGCTCGGAAGCAGAGGCAGCTTTGCCGGTAAAGAACTGCGAAAATGATTGGTGAGCGTAAGGCGAAAGATCGCCGTAATTATTTATTCTATGTTGTTTATTGTAATTATTTTGCCGCTATAACCGTGTCAGCCAAAGCGAGGGTCGAGGAGATTACAACTCATCTGTGAAATCAAGTGCTCCGGATTCGAAACTCCGAGCTAGGAATTCGCTTGGCAAGAGTACACGTGCTCAGTCTGCGACCTCCATCAAGGCAAGATTGAAGCAAACGCAACAACAATTTGAGCGTGCAATCTCAATCAATGAAATGTTCTTCCAGCGCCGTCGTAGCTCGCAAAAAGCACATACGCGTGTTCTGTTCTTGTAATGCGAAGGAAACCTAAATGCTGATCACTGTCGCTATGGTTACATGCCCTGCTTATATGTGACGTTTAATGTTTTAAACGTTATCTGTCCTTGTGAAAGTAAATGTTATATGATAGCCGTAAAATTACCTGCAGTAATGGAGCCATCGTGCCAACCATTCGCTTTTATGAGGACAAAGGACGAGGGCTGCAGCCCGCGCATTCCGACCACTTCGAAAAATAGCTCTCGCAAACACTTTCCTCACAGTGCACGAAACACAGCAGTTGTCACTTATTCACTTCATGCTGCTCGTGCGACCAAGATAACTCCATGTAGATGCAGCGGTTTTGAATTTCTAGTATGTCAATGTTTTGAAGGAATTAAGCTGTAAGTGAAAGTCCTTTTTAAGAGTTGGGATTAATGTTCATATGGCAGTAGATAACAAATATGGCTTTCCGTAATGGGATAACAATCACTGTGGTTGAGTGAATCTTAATAAATTCTGCTAAGGCCGTGTATGACACCTTATAAATGAGGTTGTATAAGCAGCCATTTACTATTAAGACGTTTTCTGGTTGCGAAAAAGGTCCTTCAAGCCACGTTATCACAGTGAGGGCAATACAATTGTGTATTGATAGAGCAAAGGTCAGGAACAATACATTCAGTAATTTTCCCAAGCCGTTACAGATTTCCTGCCCCCTGAATTTTACTTGAGGCATTGTGAACACTGAAGTTGTTCGTCTGCGCAGTTCTACATAGAAGCTCTAATGGCGAATCACCTGCGGACATTGCCACCGCTAAATGAACATATTCAACCACAACATTCTTTGAATTGCACCTTTGTATGCACACATAAATCACATATCGGAGGCTTTAGTAAAGCGGACAAAGAAACAACACACTCCTTCAATTACCGCATCTATTTCGTTTGTATGGTTTCCATGTAGTATGTTATGAACGAAGGCCGAACTTCAATGATGCCCAAAGTGCTGTCTAACATGAATTCTATTAAGCCAAGTTTTCTGATAAGTTGGAAAAATTAGATATCTTTGTTTCGTCACCCGTAATTAGGACACCTTTTTAAAAGGCAGTTTCCGATAAAGTATAAGGGATGTGCCCATTATAATATTGCATTTGTATTGAAAGGAATCTACTGTATTGCCGGCTTAATAAACTCGTGTGCGAACTGAAATGCTACCCATGAAGCTGTCGTTGATACACTATGCATTGCTCACGTGCTCTAGCTTTAGTGAGACCATAATAGTATCATTAACAGTTTGCTTAGCATATATAACAGTGAGAATACTTTGAAAACTTTCTTTTAGGCGACAAAAAGCTTATGCCGCCACTTAGAAGCGCCAACCTGTCCGTTAGATATTGGAACATCTCGCGGTAAATGCCACGGGAAGATTACAGGAAGTCCCGGGAAGTGCCACAGTGAGATGGAGGGTTGGAGTGATGGATAGAGGGGAATACAAGGGAAGCGTCAGATTGGATTCAATATTTCGACAAGGATACTTGTCCTGACGAAGGCAAGTTCCCTTGTCGGAACATTGGTTAGAGAGGGTGACATCCCTTGTTGAAGCACTATTCATTGCAACGTGTCAGCACGTTTGCAGTCATTTAAACAGCAGAAATAACGAGCATTCTAGAGTGTTTAAATACGGCAATTTATTTACGAGCGGACGACGCAAACAAGTTGTCGCACGTACTATATATATCGGCGTCAAATGAAGCGCGCACAGCGGTGCGCGTGTGTGTACACTTTGTGCCGTCATCTTTGCTGCGCTGTCATCTTTTCTCGCTTTCAACAACAATAACAAAAATAACAGCAAAAATTGTCGCAGTATCAGGGGAGCATCACCGCCCAATGTAGTCAAACCAGATGTGCGCGCCCGTCAATGGTGATGAATGGATGGCGCGCACTATACCTTTAGTTATGCTTCGGTCACGAGCTCCGCTGTTCGCGTTTCATTTCACTCCTATAGTACATGAATCGCATATAGCACACATTACAGCCAGGATTCGGAGACTTCATTTAGGGCGCGCTTCGTCATTTGGTGTCACCTGATTATATTTAATCAACAACTTGATAGCTTAACTTTCGATTACGTTTACCTACTGGTTCACGTTTTTCTGCTCTATTGCTTTTCAATACGCGGTCCTAAGCACTTCACAAGAAAAAATGATAAAGCATTCCTTAAGCTGAGTACTTTTACCCATTGAAATGCAAACTAAAGAAATATGCTTAGTCACCTACAATGACGACGGGAAAACTTTTTCCCGTAACCGTAATAATAATAATATTATGTTACTGCATTTTAACGTGTAGATTCAAGAGGCCAAGACGATAAGTGATTTCGAGGGAATAAACAGCAATATGGCCGTGTTAGGTTATTGCATTTAAAATTGTTTCACTTTTCGCAGAAATTTGGCCTTACGGCAATTGTCACTTAATCGAAATGGTTTACAACATACCCCGTGACATAAATTACAACACAAAAATAAAATATACAGTGATCAAAGCAGTTAAGAATGACTAAATTTTATGATGGAACACAAAGTGTATGCGGATGACGTGTTGATAAATGTTTGCAGTGTTGTAGAATGTTCATTTTGGGTAGTTTGAAAAAATATTTCGTTTTAGAAGCAACATGGCTTCCATCGTAAGATACACGTTGATTGGATGGGAAAGATTGCTAACAATAGGGAAACTGCAATAAAATAGGGCACATTTTTCTCAACTAATAAAGCGTGGATATTTTCAAGCGATATGCTTTACGTGCGTGCGGTCACTTCCGTATTGCTCACAAATACGACGCTTTAAATTAAACAACACTTTCTCGTGGGCGACGCTATAACCAATGGTGGTATGTTGACTTCGAACTGAAGAGACATATTTTTGTGAATGGTTTCAGTCACTACGCCCACACCACGAGATTGCTGTGATGGTAAATCATCCGCGGTGGTGACCTGTCTCGCCATTGGTGAGGAAGTGTCCAAGTGAAAGCACTGATACGAAAGTAACCCCAGAAAGCCTGTATATGCTATTCTACATCAAGGAAAATTCGAAGCGCCTGTCCGAAATTATTTTTGACCATGGCGACCGGCGAGTGCATTCGTGCTATGAAGTGTTATTTGTGTAAACATTTATTAGTACAGTAATGAATTATTTATGAACTGGTTTTATCAAGTATACACTACCTGAACCTCGATGCAGCACATCAAGAACGCTACTATGGGCTTTGCAGTCAAGTTGATCAGCGCTTAAATGTGAATTTTGAGGCACCAAACACAGTGCACCAAAAAGGATATGTTGGGCTTTGGGGTGTTAACAAAGATATCCATGAAAAGCATATGTTCGCGTGCGAGAAATTCACAAGACTATTAACTCTCTCTGTAGAAGTCCCGTAGCTATTGTCTGAAAATTCATGGAACAAATTTATCCGCAATAATTACGTGCTATCGTTTGTACATTTCTGTTACCATGAGCGCAATTAAATTGTACCCGTTATCGTATTGATGGCTACAAGCTAGACATACCGAGGCCTCCGTGTTTTTTAAGTAAATAACAACAAAAACACCTTCATTGCCGAGGTATAGTAAAGGTGCTGCTCACCTCTGAAGCCTTTACGCTGTTCTTGTTCTAAGAGTGTCAACGCAGAAGAGAAGACTCGATTGTTCCACGAACTAGAGCACAATTAGTATACAAGTTTTCTGTAGACGTATAACGTGTGACTTGGCCGCCAGCGACAAGTAATCCATCTCATGCCTAGCATCAAGCATCACTACACTCAGCGCGTGTGGGCGCTGGGTAAATTTTGAGCCTTCGACTCCTTGGAGTCACGGCTGACAAGACGTGGAATAGTAATGCATTAGTTTTCTAATAGCTTGTAGAACAGCATAATGTGCGAGAAACGTAAAGGAGGTACAAGACTTCTGAGCTGTCTTCAAGAGACTGTCCTTGTTTAACATGTCGTTAAGCCGTGGAAAGGCCAATCACAGGGTCTTTTACTTTCAATGGCGCCCTTCGTTTCAAACCTTCTTAGGACGCCGTATACAAGACTGCCGCGTGTTGCCCGACGTACAGCTTTGACACCCATTTTTCTTTCCTCTTCTTTCTGTCTCTCGCTTGCAGGACGCTTACCACACAGAGACGGTAGAAAATCTCCAGGCGACCATAATTCAGAGGCGAAGCCGACCTTTTAGGGGAAAGTGCTGTCTGCTACACCGGCACCAGCCGTCGTCCGACGGGCGGAAGTATGGGCGCCATTTTTGGGGCTGGAAACAATGCCGGCTGAGGGCCAATTACACCCAGAGCAGCCATTGGACCGCGGACTGTTGGGTGCTCCTTCTTCGCACGTGGGAGCAGAGAAAAGTGCTTTCCGAAAGGGGGTCGCCAATAGACTCAGTAGGCTATACCGTTGCCGTGGCAACAGGCCCTTTGAAGTTAGGCGCTGCCGAGGAGAGGATAAAAAAGTGCCTTTGAGACCATTCCCAGAGGAGAACACTGGGAGGATCCGGTAAACGAATGCGCCTGGATGCTGTTAAACCACACTCTAGAATCTACGACCCTACGAAGACTATATACTGCTGCCAATTCTGCTAGCGCTACAAGAAAATGACCGCACTTTCTAGAGCTTTTTGGAAGTATACTGCGTTCTGTTCGCTTTTTTGCGACTGTTTAGGCGTGACACAGTGCTGTGTACTTTTTCTAGATAGTTTGGAACGGCGTTTCTAGCTAGCTAAACGCTTCCTATGCAGTATGAAACCTCATCCTGCGAACTGGGTGCAGGGCCTATAGAAGTGGCTCGATGTGTGCTTTCTACTTCCTCGAGCTTTTACGAGAACGGACGTGTTATCAAATGAAACAGCAGCTCCCTCCCTCTCTCTTTCTTTCTCTCTCTCTCTCTCTCTCTCGCCACTTTTTGGCACATTCGTACATTATGTTGACGAAAGAAGCCTGTAATGGGACGTTGTATCGTGTGTGCGTGTTTGCGCTCTGAAGAACCATATGAACAGTGCAGAGCAGTGAAATAAAGTAGCGCGAATTGGCACACATGGGGTCACGTAAACGAATTAAGAATTGTTCAGAAAGAGTGTATATAAAATAAATTATATCCCATTCAGCTTTTTGTGTATCCGACCCGTGAATATTAGAAGCCACACGACGCGACGTGTCAAGGGTAACAAGATATCCTGGAGTTAGCTTCGGATAGGTCTTCTGAAGTATAATTTCTGTACTTTTCGTCGGTGGGTGTCAGCATGCTCGCAGTGGCTCGAGGTCATGGCTTCAACTTCTCACGTCTCTTTTCAGGGATTTGTTGCTGGTGTAACCTGAAAAAGAAACAAAGAAAGCGTGACATTATTTTAGCCATTCAAAAACTTCTCACGGGAGCGTTGTAAAACATGTCCGGTAGTTAATCAAGTGTTGGTATAAACAACTGTCTTGTTTTTCGACTCGATACATTGTTCTTTTTTTGTTTATCCAGAGCAAAGTGTAATATGGAAAGCACGTGATGGAAGATTTCATTAATGGCATGAGTATCTGAACGAAGAAAAACGCAGTGTCAAGCATCATGAACGCATGCAGAATCAAATACTTTAATTAAACTTGGGCTTGTAGTGATATCTCCTTGGTGCGCTGGCTTCACGCGTTGCGGAAGGTCGGAATACATGTGCTGCTTAGTATATTAATGTGTTTTAAATCAACATTTAAGATTTGAACATGACATAAGTATTCCACGTGTTTGAAAACGACATAAACACACATTATTGCTGCGCGTGTACAGATATATAACGTCATAAAGGCAAAAAATACCATATTTACGAGAAAGTACTCGGATGGGAAGTTATGAAATTCCGAACATAAATTCAGAAGCCAAGCTGAAATGCCCACCTAGTTGTTTTACAGGTTGCACAAGCACAGTTCTAACGCAGCGCCTACAAAACTTGCGTAAGTATTCACAGCCTGCTAGAGGACGTTGTAGTTTTTGACAAATCCCGCAACGAACTTTAACAAAGACAAATGTGTATTTAGATAAAGAACTCCAGGGGATCAAAAATAATTTCCTAATAAAAAAATAGACCTCAGCTACAGTGTTCCTCGCATCGGACCAATGTGCACTCCCTTCATGCACCTTACAATTCAACAACTGTGCATTTGGTGCGTAAAATTCCCTCAATTATGAGCGGGATCATGTTTGCGATACTTCAAAGACACAAGAATTCTTAATGTGATTTGCAGACCCCCTATGGCTGCTTAGTGGCTTGAACGTTGCGGTGCTAAGTACGAGGTCGCGGCATCAAATCCCGGCTGCGGCGGCCGCATTTCGATGGGGGATGAAATGCACGAACACCGTTGTGCCATACATTGGGTGCACGTTAATTAAAGAAACCCAGGTGGTCAAAATTCTTCCGGACTCCACCGCTACCACGCGCCTCGTAATCAGATCGTGGTGTTGGTACGTAGAACCCCAGAACTAAATCTGATTTGTTGTGTATATTGGCGCAGTATTGTGAAGATCATTGTTTTCCTGCGCGCAAGCATCACCAAGCCAAATTCTATATGAACAGTGCCTGCAGAATGGCTACACCTGAGGTCACTTGGTCTGAATTCGACGAGAAAAAAAAAGACAGCATTGCGCTGTCATGCCAGAAAATACGAATTACGAATGCTCTCTTTCAAGCCAAGTTTTCATGTTTTGCTTGCTATGAGGCCTGTGTCGCGCTAGAAAGAAATACAAAGCGCGATTGAGATTGAATAATGAGTAGAGAGGCAAGAGCACCAGTATGAGTGAGTGCGAATCAAGGCAGCCTCTCATTGGTCAGCTGCGCTGCCAAGTAGGCTCGAACATTGCGAAACAGTCTTACGAAGAGATAAAGGAAATCTGCGCGGAAACTCCCCCCTCGCACTGGGTCGAGCGTTTATCGTTTTTCAAGCTGGCGCCAAAGACAAATCTTTGCTTAGACGATAATGGCTGACATTGATTTATACGCGGGAACATCAGCGAATTAGGAAGCGGAGCATGCGGCGATAGTACAGGTCGGCTGTCGCTTGCTGCAGACAGCGGTGGAGTGCTTTCCTAAACGTTTATAATGTTGAGAACATGGCAGGACCAGCACGGCTTGGCGGTGGCTGCAAATCTCCCAAAGTGTGATAAGACTTCAAAGAAGCGCCTGTCCAGAAATGAGAAAAGCCTGAGAAAGAAGCACGGGGCCGAAAAACGCGCTGTGTAGCTTCGGGCGTGCATGTCTGTCAAGTTTTTTTCAGGCCGTACTCGAAGTTAAGTGCGTGTGTCGAAGAAAAGAACGTGCCTTATCACGTGCACAACACACGGGGGCAAAATGAGCTCTCGTTTCTTTTTCCCCAGAAAGCGCTTTGCCCCAGCTATCTTACGGTACCAGCGTTTTCCAGAAGTAGTTCACAACCGGATGAAACACCTTTCATTCGCTTCTCTATTATAACGCAGAAAAAGGACGCGATGTGTCGTGCAAAAATTTTCAAAGGACAAGGCGAACATGCATTCTGACAACGTACTTCGTTTTTGTGCTTTAGCTTGTCCTACACAAAATTGTTCCTAGTGGAGCCTCTCAGTTCGCGTTTTGTTTTGCTAGCTGTCACTGAGCAGCAAAATAAAATTCAACATATTTATGGACCCCACAGTCTCATGAAAATGCTTGTAATTTTGGGGGTTGTCTGAGACTAATAGTTCATGCTGGAAACCAAAGCATTAATGAATACGATCCTTGATTTTCCGGATACTTCGGATGACCAGTTCCGATTATTGAAAGCTGATTTACGATTGCTGTTATTGTATGTTATCGTGCAGATTAGTCTACATATTGACATGTCGCAATCGTTCCAACTTATTCGTGCTCAAGTTGTTAAAACCAGCCGTGGTGGCTTAGCGGCTATTGGGTGTGGCGCTGCTAAGCATGAGGTCGCGGGATCGAATTCCGGCAACGGTGGTCGCATTTCGATGGGGGCGAAATACAAAAACGCTCGTGCCCCATGTATCCGGGGTGCGTTAAAGAACCCCAGGTGGTCAAAATTATTCCGGCGTGCCGTACTATACGGTGTGCCTCATAATTAGATTGGAGTTCTGGCACCCAGAACCCCAGAAGTAATTTGTTTTCATGGTGTTCGAGAAAATAACAGGTAATACGATATAACCTCACCTTCATCAGCCTTTTCGCTTGGTGAGAATTCGAGTTTTCTTGGAATGGTACATACACGTACAACCAAGGGCTTTTACTTCGAACTTTGATAGCCCAAATTATTGTTGTAGCCGATGTCGACCACTTTTTTTCTCAGGTATTTCAGAACATTTCTAAGAAATATTGTTATATAACTCATAACGTGTACCGGCATATAATATTTGGCCCCATAAACCATTCCGCTCTTTAAAGAGATTGCTTAAATTAAATACACTACTCCTTCTAGGGTATTTTTAGACAAGATGCGCCTCGAATTCTGCATTTCTCGAGAGCTATTCAATGGCTAGCCTGATTTTTTTCGGTCACACTTGGTGCCAAATGGCTGCGGGTATTCAGAATCACAAGGCTGGATATGTTTCCGAAAGAATAACGTACCGCAATTACTGATTTTTGTGCGAAACAGACAACAAACTTGCCGAGAGTAATAACTCCTCTGCAAATTAACTCCATAATTCATTCAATTCCCTCATAAATGCTTCCCCGCCGTATGCTTTATAATTAAGGTGCGATTGGGGAGCCAAACACCGAGTATCGTGAATCTTTGTGTTGTAGCGAATGTTGCGAAATTGCGAAACGTTTTCTCAAAACACGGCAGTAGAGGCAAGAAAATGCCACGTCTTGGGCAAGATTTCGGTCTTTCAACAAGAACAAAAAAAAGTCAATGCTACATTCTTTTAATTTCTTGCTTTCTGCCTCTTTATTTCACATAAATGCGTGTGACTATCATCGTTGGAAGATACAGCGACGAGAATTAACACTGCTTGTCGTCTTGCGTTCCGAGCAAATGACAACACGTGCACCATCGAATAACCATAAACGCGCGATTGCGCGATTGGGCAAGTTGATAAATATCAGTGAACAACACACGTGATAATACAACTTCACTGAAAAGCTTGAAAACGCGGTTAAATTCGTCCGTTATATCTGCATTTGCTAAACGCTGGACAAACCTTCTGTATACGTATCGCGTTCTTGGCATCATTTACTTTGTATGTGTGGACACGGTATGAAAAGTGTACGCTCAAATAATCGCGCATACTTACAGCAGGAGCTAGACGTCACTGACTATACGAAAGCTACCAAAAAAGTTATTTTTTTTTTCGCGTATGTCCGCACCTTAATGTGCGTCTAATAAGAACGAGACGTGGATCAGTGCGATAGGTTCCCAACATTTGCAGTCTTGTTGACGTCTTAAGTTTCTATACATAATAGTATACATATACAAATTTGTGTTGTGTAAAAGAACGGCGAAAATAACGCACAGTTAGACAAAAGACGAGGTCCACGCTTGACCGTTTTAAGTTTGTTTTTACCCAAGTGACCTCCCTCGTTTTCCTAGCTTCTTGTGTTCACGCGTCGCGACGATGTTAAATACCCCGTATTATGCCAAGCAGCGGCTTTCACCTTCGCTATATAAGGGCTCCAACTAAATTTTGATATTTCTATATTTACACTAACGTTCTTGGCAGTCCGTTTGACTTGTTCTGACATGAGAACATGCATATAACTTCTCGACAAAATGAAATATTTGCTATACATGAGTGATTCCAGAGGTACAATTATTTTTGTACGTTTGTGCACGCTCGCTCGGCTGCGGTCAGATGTCGTTGCTGCAGAGGCAGCACAGGTCATTGACACCGATTCACCAGAATAGTCACATTGTTTCACATTCTAGCGTTGCCAGGTAAAACAGCAACGTTTGTTTACCTTAACGACTGAGACAACACGATCGCGCGAGCGCGAGCATGCACTTATCTGAATGCGCTTGTCTCCAATTATGATGGCGAGACACTCCATGGTACGGAAAGTATAAAATATACAAAGACAGGAAGCTATCAGCAAAGAAAGTGCTCGGGCCATGTACATTAGCGCGAACATGCATGCTTTGTTGATGGATCAAGTGTTCTTTGTTGCCTGCTCTCGGCGCTGATTAGTAAAAGTGAGTGGGAAAGTACGTGATCTCCTTTCCAGAGATCAAAGAGTGATTTCGGCACCATAGCAACGCGCTTGATGAGAGGACTCACACACGCTGTAATATGCCTTGAATGACTCGGTCACTTTTTAGTTTATATATATATATATATATATATATATATACTTGAGGCATTATCCCTGCAACAAGCAGGAACAGGCAGAGAATTAATTCAATTAATATCTGAAGTTCTGCATGCCGAAAACACGATTTAGTCATGAGGCACACCTTAGTGGAGGACTCCGGATTTTTTATCACCTGAGGTTCTGTAACGTGCACCTAAATCTAAGTACATGAGCCTTTTCGTATTTTGCTCCCATCAAAATGCGGCCACCGTGTTCGGGGTTGAATATGTGACTTGGAGCTCAGTAGAGTAATGCCATGACCACTTGGCTATACAACTGGGCTACAACCACTGGGATAACATGCGTTTAATTCATGCCTCACGGGTTTGCAGTTTGGTGAAGGAGATATGCAGGAGTTCTTAAGTAAGGTTATTTTGACGCCTGGTAATGAACAGTATTATTTAGAGCAATGCGTGAAGAAAAGAGTCGGCCCATTTTCGAAGTTTACGCGAGAAGCTTATGAAAAGCCTCGGGCGAATTTTGTGCGACTTAACGGAAATAAATTGAAAAGGAACTAAAGTAGAAGCTTTCATACTTTACCAGTTCATGAGTGACATGTTTGGTGCAAATTCCGGGCTAATAAATTTCACGGTTTTTCTAAGAAGGCACTGGATGTAATATTCCGTGATCGAACTTTTCGCGTGCCTCTTAGTCGTGCGAAATTTCATGGGCGCGGAAGTAAAAGAAATAGATTTCGCAGTATCTTTATGACAGTATGCGAGTTGTAATATTTTACATGAGCAGCTGAGTTCACTTAAAATTATTTGCTCGGAAATTTTTTAATCTCTCACTAAACTTTGCCGGCGACTTTGCTGCGTAAACAAGTTGTGCAGTCTTGTCTTGGAATAGATAACGGTTTAACCACGACTCTGTAAATTCTGCTCAATGCGGCTTCTCAATACGAACACAGATCCTTACACAGCGTTTATGTCCATATATGTCACGTTGTTTCACATGTCGATTTTTTTTTCTCGTACCGATTGTTCGTATGCCGGTGTTCTTGTACAGCGCATTATACACCGGCTGGATGTTTTGAATAAATGTTTTACAATAAAATGCAACGCACTGCTGCAGTGCGTAACTGGGGGAAACGTCGCAGATATTCTTTAGAATAGCGGCTGGCTCTGAAGGTAAATACCGCACAACTTTCTTCCCGTTAATGTCTAGATGTAAGTTGTAAACCGCGCTACTATAGGTGAATTATTTTCCAACAGCCTTCACACTTGTCACCAGGTCTTATCAAAAACCATCGAAAAACCGTCTTATAATTGCGTTATTGGAATGCATTTTAGATTTCAGACATGTACACGTAATATACATGCTAGATATGTAATGCATGTCAACCTATTAGAGTGACTCCGTACCAGTTAATGATGCGAAGAAAATACCTGCGACTCCACTGCAGAACATTTTGTACTGATGCCTTTTTTTGCAATAATGCATAACAGAATTCCTTGTACACGTCATGTCAGCGGCTTATTGATTTAGTTTTCAATCTATTAGTTAGTCCTAAATCTTATACTATAGGCGTCAAAGGTTGAATTTTTTTCAGGCGTTAGGCTGCGTCACGTTTTGACGCAATTCGCACTCGAGGAAAACATATGCACAAAGCAGCTTGCGCATAAGGAGAGCTTTAAGCTTCGCCGACCAGCACCGCACAAAAGGCGGCTCTCTTTGACGTTGATAGCAGCCGTTTTCTGTCACGCGTGCCTCGTACAAACCGAGGTGCGCTGGGAACAACGGAAAGCATTCTTTGGAGAACGCCGACTGTGGGCCAACAAGCGAAATCTGCGATTCGTTTTGTTTGAACGATTGCGGCCGCTCAGTCTAGACGAAAAGGGCGAAGAAGTGAAGAACGGTGCGAAAGAAAATTACCGAGAGCTTTGTGCACTCCTTTTATGGAAGCATTAGAATATCGAGCCAGTTATTTTCTATATGTTATCAAGCCATGATTCCTGACGCGTTTACGCTCAGACAGCGTTGAACAAGCGGGAATTTGTACGTGAAATAGGATGTTAAAGAAAGCAGATGTTGGAAAATCTTGCTTAAAAATGATTGCACAAGCCTCACGTTCGGCCGTGGAAGTGAAATACAGCGAACAGGGTATATGAACCAATACGGTGCGACTGCTCTTTTTTATAAAGCGCTGTACCTTCCTGCTCCACATTTGCGTAGCAAAAAAAAAAAAAATGGTTTTCTTATGCACTGAGCAGCTGTAACTTCTTAATAGGAGTGAGGGCTTCGGCTTAACATGGGGCGACTTCTTCGGCTTAACATTAGGCGACTGGGGCACCACGCCTGACACACAAATATAGCTCTTGTGTTAGGTTAAATTTCAAGTAAGTTGTGGAAGTTCCTCACCAAGGAAAGTGTAGGAAACTTATACACTGAAGTTATTTCTGCGAGGCTATGCGTGTGGCTGGCTCAGAGTTGTGCACCAGCCTCGATTACAGAGTCGCTACCTTCATTGCTTTCACTTTTGAAAAAAAAAAAAAAAAAACGACCGTCCACGTATGCCCCCTTGTGACATCACTGAACTACAGTTTAGCCGTAGCTGCCAACCTTTTAAGGCCGGAGTAAACATTATGTCAGTGGATTAGATTCAGTTAACGATTCACTCATGCAAAGAGCTTCATCGAAAATCCGACACAACAGGTCAGATGAGGGGAACCACGCCCCTGTTTCCAGCACAGGCGACAGCGGCAGCAAGAAACAGATAATGCACCTTGATTACCGCAAGTAAAGGATGAAGAGTAATGAACTATTGAGTGCTCCAAGTGAACAAACGATTAACTACAACTTTTCGCTCAATGATATGAAAGATAAGTGCACGTTCATAACGCATGCATGGTGAAATCGAGGCCACACAGCACCGGTGTCTCCGTGCAACGTGGGCCGAGTGAATCAACGACAATGTTACGAAGGTATAATCTATGAAGGGCTCCTGGTGGACAATATTTCACTCTCAGTCTATCGATTAGTGTATCGTCACCTTAAAGCATGTTCAACTGAAAATTATAATGAGCGATTCCACTGGAGTTCACGTCCAAAAGCGAAAGCCGAAATCAACCTCACTGTTATCTCCCAGAGTTAAGGTTGTTCGAATGCAATATTCCGCGCAATTTTGAAAATTGTTCCATCACATAAGGGGAACTGAAATGGGGTTCCTTCTCTGCCAATATATTCCTGAGTTCATTCGTGAAGATCTACACTCGGATTTCTTTTTAATTTTTTCCCTAGGTTTGCACGCGGAAGGCGCGCATATCCTATTAGAAGAGAAGAGACATAAGCGTTGTGGTCCCAACAGCGCAGCACGAATCTTCCTAAGTGGTTGGCTGTGTTATTAGTGGAGGACGTCGTCGAATGAGGGCCCATGGGGGCGGGGGCCCCGCAGACCAGGGTTTTATCGAGCGTCGCGTATACCATCTCATCTGGCGATTGGCGGCCGGACGCATACATGTCTCCAGGCGGATATAGACAATGGAGAGACTGCCGGGACAGTGACGCGAGCCTTCATTTCCAAGAGGCCCTTATTGCTTTTGTTTAGGACCATCCATCGTTCATAAACAAGGCTGGGAGCGAATGCGACTCGTTTGTTTCTGCTTCTGCTGTTAGGGTGATTCTTTCCGCAGCAACCGACAATGCGAAAAGCGCATTGCGGCGTTGTTGGTGACCGATGCGGCGGCATTGTCTATTTCATATCTGGAGCTGCGGCTGGCTCTCGATTTGGCAGCGGCAAGCAGTAGTCTATGCAGTTCGCCCACGAGCTTAAATATATCATGTCGTCTTTTATTGAACGCTGATTCCTGAAACTTTGGCAGTTGAAGGCAAGGCAGGTTTCGTTCCTTAACGATACGAGAAATACCATCACGTGTTCGCCCAAAAGTTCGACAATTTGAAAATAAAACATTTAGAACGCTTTTTTACGGATTGTCGGCACATTGTTGAAACAGATACGCACCTGACAGTACGTAGACGTTACACCACAACGTAGTGTGCGTTTACTTGCAGTCTGCTTTAAAAAAAAGGCTTAGAAAGCCTTCACGTAAAGTTCGCACACGATTTGACTGCTCATAACGCACAGCACAGCAAGTGCACGACACATCGCAGTTTAAATAAGTTCATGCGCAATTCAGGCAGAGTTCAAATGCATCCTTAGTTAGCACTAAAAAAATTGAACAAGAATGTCCTAACGCAAGCCACACAACATTTCATTATATATAGCTTTTGGAGTTTCTCAGTCTCCTGAAAATAATGTTCAGACGCTGAATACAATATGTTGCAGTGCAGTTGCAAAGCCATTCTCCGTAGGTTTTTCGTTGACGGAGACTATCTGACCTGAGCGCCTAATTTCTTATCTCTAGATCTCTTTATTATTATTTTTGTGAGCGCCATGTTTACCAAATCGCAAATAAAGACGATCAAATCTTTCCGATTCCTTACAGGGAAATGCCGTGTTATCTGCTGCGATAGGCATTTATTTTTATTTTTGACCAAGTTATCTCTTGTACACTTTGCATAATAACGTGGTATTTTGACAGAACAACTCTTGGTTGTGCACTTTTGGTTTTGTTTGGTTTTGGTATTGGTTGAAAAATTAATGAATGTTTCATTAAAGCATACGAAAATTGCACGGAAAGTGACAAAAGTCCCAAAATGTCAACATGTTGAGGTTGAAGTTCGAATTTAAACACTACCGCCGCGAAGCGAAATTATGTGTGGTAATGTTGCGGCTCCACCTGAGAAAGTCATTAAAGCTGACAAAAATGAGTGCAGTAAAATACAGTATAACAAATATATCGACAATGCTTCGGTCACGTGAGTTTCGTTAAAGTATGCTGCAGTAAAGCGCCACGCCTTGGCTTAAGCTATGCCGTGTGCATTCTTTGGTCGGCCTTCGACGTTCCGTTCCCTGAAGTTATGACACATTTTCTCGAATTTCCTATTCAGAGTTTCAAAGTTTGCCAACGTACTTTCCAGAAATTTAGCAATTTTGCAAATTTAGCCAATGCATTATATGTATACTTGAGCACCTAAATCAAATTCTTAGTGTATATAGTCAAAACAGCCTTACATATTCGTGATACCGAACGTAGCTAATCAGTAAGATATTGGCTTAGAATTCACTAAATGGTGCGTATAATGCTTTCCATATGTGTTTAAAATAATTTTATCAGTTCAGCATGAAACAGAGCGTTTTCTTGGTGAGGTTCCTTGCCTACGGGGAAGTTGGTCGGTTTCAGAATCTCAACAGCTGAACCTCTTCACGCGTTGTTCTCCGCAGAAGAAAACAAAGATGGTTGAAGCTTTATGAAAATCTTTCACAGCTGCACAAACGAGCGCGTGCAAAATGCTTTAGCGCATGTAAGTTTCCTGAGTGATGAGCGTGATGAGGTCATGGAATGGTATTTGGATAGCGCAGCAAAACACGGACACAAGAAACGAAGACGAAGACGAGCGCTAGTTAACTATCAACAACGAAATTTATTTCCGGGATCGGTCGTACTTGTACCCCCAAAAAACCACGTGCACAGCGATATCAACCTTGAATATACGTACATGACGGCACGCGAACAATCTAAAACCAGTACATCAAGAAAACAACAAGAAAACCTAAAGGATGCATTGCAAATGCGGTCAGCTTTCATGGCATGCGCAAATAATCTAACTCTCTCACGGACAATGATAGTGATGGTTTGCTTATATATTGGTCAGTGGACGAGAGGGTTTGCTCAGTTTCTAGTAATAATCTTACACGCTCGTGCTTATCCCTCTCTATAATAGCGGTGTCATGTAGAAGAAGGTGGCATGTACATGTTTTGCAATGAAAAACAAGAAAGCCGTCACCTGGTACACTTTGTACTTTATTTCTGTCCGCTCTTAATGACCGACCAACAAGCCCATATCGCCACCCTCTTCGATAACGTTTATCATCTGTATACGGGCGTGGCGGCTTCCGAAGGCGTGATTTCACTTCACCTCGCCGCGTATGCAAGATTAGACAAAACGCGGTATCTCTCCTACTGAGCTCGCGCAAAAAAACGTTACTGAAGCTGCGAACATACACATAACGTATTGCGTTTAATAACGTTCACGTTTCTGGTACGTGCCAACACGCAAAAATGAAAATGCACTGTTGTTGTGCAACAATGTTCGTAAAACCTAAGGCTGCCTATCCAAGATACCGAACGATCAACAGTGCACGCATCAATACTAGTACGAAGCGCTGAAGCGAAAGCTGAGAGGTGAAAAAAAAGACAGCAAAGGATACTTCAGCTCTGGCTTTGACAAATTTTTTTCATCACCCACACATGAGTTTCAGAAAGTGCGTCGGACATAGGGAAGCGTAAAATCAAGTATGAACAACTATTCAGAAACAACAAAAAACTAATTTGCAGCGCGTGATATAACTGTATGCACAAGTCGTATCGACCAAGTAATTCACAAAGATGACACCAAAATGTGCATCCAAGAAATAATTTTCAATGCTAACGTGCACATTCAATAATGTTTCCTTTTTTGCTGTCACTAGTAATCATACTGCCAATTTGGTGCTATAGCCTGCCACTGTCAAAAGCGCGTCTTGATATCAGAACATGCCGTCATTTCATTACCATCTTCAGTTTCATCCCTAAAGTACGTCCCAGTGAAGCAGTCGTTGCGAAGGTGCCTAGTGGTGTGACACTCCTTGCGCGTATTATATCAACAGCGCATCGCCTCCGCTCTGAGGTTCAGAATAAATGCCTTGTGGCGCCTATTTCTTCTGTTTTTTTTATGTTTTTGTGTCCCGCAACGTAAGCACTTATATACGCTGAGCGAAAACAAATAAGCATGAATACTTTATGAAGACGTATCTCTCGAGCCCCAGCTTGATTTCACTCTAAGCAACAGATATCGCTGTCTTCTGTCTTCTGAGGCGGCATACGCGTGGCACGGTGAGAGCAGATAACAAAAGAAAAGGCTAGTTGATAACTCATTGTAAGTATTTAACAGCCCAAGTAACTCACAACGGCAAAGGAAGACAAAGCGCTCGTCCTCTCGCTTTCTTTGTCCCAAAGTTATAAAAATGAGGTAACTATTTTGTAGTAGGTGAAGCGGGCCGATCCAAAAAAAGTTTTTTTCAAGCATAGCTTCTACAAAATAGTGAAGCTTTTTCACAACATCTAGCTTTAGAAATAACCAAGGTGCAGCTTGGTGTAAGAACAGGCTGAAATGAATCATTTTAAGTTGCGCTCAACCGCACAGAAAAAAGTATAAGTTTAAATGATGTCCTTGTCCGTGGAGTTCCTGCTGTGCATGTGAACAGCGTGTACGGAGTGCATAGTAGTGCGTGTACTTTGCGTATCGCATGCTTTGAGTGGTGCATTCTTGTCTGATTTACTTGCTCTGGGAGCTCAACGTGAAGCGAGCCACTCACGTGAACTTAACTCACGTGACGCAATTTGTAATAGTATTTCTATCCGTCAGTTTGAGATATGTAAAATGTCGACGACAAAAGGAGGGCGAGTATTAGGGAGTCGCACTTGGGTGTCGGACCCTGTACAAAGTTCAAACAATCTAAAATGTAGACGACATATATTAAATACACTAATCGTGTAGCGATTCATAAGGCCTACGATACTGTGGAGGTGTTGGTTGAAAAGTAATTCCAGACTTTGAGCCGATGTTGAAACACTTAGGTGCTCAACGACGCTGTCGGCCTCCCACAGAAACATAACACGGTCATTTACCGCCTTATATACTCAACGATCCTATGTGATTTATTGCTTTCGTAACATTTCATGAGCCTTCACAAACTATTGAACACTTTCTTGGCTTGGTCACGAGAGCAATAATTTCAAGCGGATCCATAAAACGTCTGTAAACCGCTTACGTTGTTTGAAATTACTGAAGTATAGCAAGTCCCTTAGGCTTCTGTAACATGCGCCTTAATTCGTTCGATAATGTTTGAGGGGAAATAAAAGAGCGAGTACTCAAAATTGTTTCCGCAATTATGCTCAGCGAGTTCAGGCCACTGCACGTTGGGCCCATGGAGACTGCTCGCAGAGCTGTCTGTGAATTCTTCGACGAATAAACTCAAATCGACACCAGGATTCAAACACGTGGAGACAATTGTTACCATGCAGCAGATATAGGCAACAATTGTTCGTATTTGTACAACCTTCTTGGGTATATAGAGTGAGTGGTATATCCATACTATACCATTACAAGCAGGTACACAAAATTTTCCGATGTTTGCATGCTCATGTCTACGCGTGTAAGTTCTCATATTTACTATGGCTTCAGCTCGTGCAGGTGAACCCCCCCCCCCCCCCCCCCCATCTTCAAAAAGCGAAATTCTGATAGAGAGGAAGAAGTTCCTTGAACGTGCAGTCCATTCAGTGCTTTCCGTGCGCGTTAATATTTTATTACCGCATCACACAGTCAGGGATTACACGGATTTGGCACGGCTCATGCGCACACATATTTACGATTGAAAACGAGTGGCCCCGGGTCGGATTCAGTTGAGAACTTTGACTGCAAGAACCTCTTCGCTATCTTGGTATTCGTGTGTTCGCGCAAGAATTGATACGCAATTTTCTTCTCCACCTTGAAACGACAGAGAAACGTGTTATATGAAATACTTGAGAAAGTAACTATTCGGCTTGCAGCACGCGCTGCGTGTTTCTTTGTTTGTCTGTGTTCTTCTAAAGGTGAAGTTAGTCATAAGTAATACTTGGGCTTGTCTCACGTGATTTAGTACTATTAGTGGATGTTTTAGTAGGTAAAAAAACTGACGTTCCACCAAACCCGAGGCTCAGGCAGCGCGCAATGCCTCGGCCGAGAGTCAATCTATGGGCAAATGCGACGTGAGCTGATAGCCTGGCGACTGGGAGATTATGTGATATCAATCTAGATGATCTACAGGAGCGGTTATCAGCAGGGAGTGCTAGAAACCGCTAGAAGTCGACGAGTACCGCGGGAGTAGGGAGATGGCATATAAGAGCTCGCACCAAAAGCGTGCACATCACAGGATCATACAAATATGTAACACTTGCGAAAAAATTAGATTCCTTCCATCAAGTGACAACTGCCCAGAAACGATCGAAGAGCGTCGCCACATTTAAACGCAGTTGACTTGGTGCGCGAAGCAGTGCATCAGCTTCACAGATGTCACGCACGCCGAGAGAGCTCAGCACTTCAAACAGTCCGCTTATTTGAGTTTTGTAAGTCGGGCACACTAACAGAATGTGATCACGTGTTTCACATCATAGTTAAGACAGTAGGGGCACACCGCTCTGTTTATGGCCTGCAGGTTCACCTGAGGGAATGCCGCATCGACAATGAGTCGGTGGCATAGTCGACGTATATTTTTCCTGGAAATTCATGCAGTATCAGCTTCTAGAGGAGCGGCACTGTGGGCCCTTTTCCTACCCTGCCAACATCGACTATAGATGTGCATAGTCACGTGTATCATACTTAGCAAATGAGGTTGTGGGTACCCGTCGTGGTGGCTAAGCGGCTAAGGCGTGGCGCTGGTAAGCCCGAGGTCGCGGGATCATATCCCGGTCACGGCGGTCGCATTTTCGATAGGGGCGAAATGCAAAAATATGCCCGTGTGCCGCGCATTGGGCGCACGTTAAGGAACCCCAGGTCGTCAAAATTATTTCGGAGTCCCCCACTTTGGCGTGCCTCATAATCTGACCATGATTTTGGGCACATAAATCAGTAGAATTCAATGCGGGTGTGGGCGAAATTCTGTGCATACAGACAGGCGGATGGGTAACATCTGTTGCAGTGCACGTATACGTGGTTCTAAGCATACAACATGCACAAGACACCTGTAAAATTGCATAGTAATTTTAATACAATTAAAGCAGCGTTAAAGAATATTACAAACAATTTTTGTGGAAATCCACAAGGTGGACGAAATTTTGTGAATGAGAAATTCTCATACACCCGAGAGTATCAGAAGCTCACAAAGGAAATTCAATGTGGGTATCTCAAAAAAGAAAGCTTCGCAGTTGACAAAAAAAAATTCATTCTGAATCCCAGACCAGAGCAATTTCTTTTGGAAGCTGTGAAGCATATCTTAAAAAAAAAGAAAGAAAAAATGCCTTCGTAGTTTCGCGCTGTGCACTTTCAGGCGGATGACAGTTAGGCCCTTTCATGAAACTTCCACCGCATTGCGAATTTCCGCAAAAATTCATGAGTCCCGGTGCTTCGAGTTGTCGATTGATTCGGCCTCGCCCTGACCATCTGTTAGCCTCCTGTACCGTTAGCAGAGATGATACAGCGACCACTCCGTAAAGTCGTTGGACCCGTGTTCGATCTCCGTAACAGGACGAGTTTTTCTTAAATGGCGTTCCTTTCTGAGAAACCCGTATTTGGGTTTCCGTTACAACTTCATACGACTGTGAGGTGGATGACAATATTTCTTTTCAATATACAGTATACAGCTCTTACTTCTCATTTCCAAACCATTCTCTTGCATATATCTGTTCACTTCACAAATTAAAAAGCATGCTGGGAGGCGGCCCTCAACAGTTCGGAGCTGGAAGAGACCAGCTCTGGGCCGTCCGGCAAGCCGAAGATGCCTCCGTAGTCCAAGCACTTCGAGCAGCCACCTGAGGCCACCAAAACGAAAACTGCCGGCCCATTTTTCTTTTCAATAAAGTTTATTTTCTTCTCATTTGCTAAGGAGTAAATAAAGTTGTCTGATATATGCATTACTGGTATTGCCATGTCATGTTTACATGTAAGCTGGACATTTGAGCTACAGTCATATTATTTAGCTAGTTGGCAAGCTGATCATACTCGTGGGGCAGTTGGCGGACGAAGGCGTGATCACTTGGTTATTTCTCGCTCGCTACATGTAGCACAGTTACTTTCACTTTCCTCCGAAGTATGACTCAGCGAAATAGCCAACACGTAAAATTCATCTTACTGTGTGGTGATTGTGCCTACAAAAGCTTGCAAGGTCCATGTTAAATTCGAGAGAAACCATTTTTATTGAGATGGCTTCAGACATAACGTGCAAGCAAATTTTCGGCGTTGTGCACAGCTGTAAAAAAAGCCGCCGCTATGAATGCGAAAAAGAAAACTGGCTAATTGGAAGCACTCAGTAAATCCTAGATCTAATAATATACTACAATAACTGAATGGGAAAAATTGTCCTCCACCTCAGTGCAGCACGAATTTATACAAAGGAAAGCCATACGGTTTTCCATATGGGTTTCCTTTGTAGCTACCATATAGAAACTGGTTTCCATATTCCATATCCGCCCGAATGTAGCGTATCACAATTTTTCCCTTTCATAATACTCCCCCCCCCCCCCCCCCCCCCCTCTTGCGGGATTCCGCAACTGTGCACTGTACCTCACGGCCTCGTCTTTAAATGCCTTTAGGTTTGTAATAATATGTAATATAATCAATATTAACTTAATTTGCTTCACAACGTTGCACTTCACGTACAACTCAGAATTAATGGCCTTAGGACAAATTTAGGGCTTTATCATATTTTTCATGCGTGCCAAGGAAAGTAAGATCTGCCGTTTAACATCGGTTGCTGGTTAATGGATACCAGGGAAAACACGGGGAATGCGGGAGATGGAAATTCAAGACGATGAGCAACACGAGAACAAGATGCGAGCAGGAGAACGTTGGCTCCTGCTCTCACCTTGTTGTCGTGTTGCTCATCGTGGTTAATAAATTGTCTCGTTAAGGTTGGTGATTTCTAAGGAACAAAAAAGCTGACATAGCCCGGGGTCCTTATGACGGTTTTATTCTGATACGCTATTAGACGTACACGATTTTATTACGCACAAGTTTTCGAACAGGCCTTGTATTTTCTTCTGGATACGCGCTTTCGGAGGTTACACAATGATACGGCAAGCAGTCTACATTCTCGGCATTGTTATTTGATGTATTTCTCGAGTCATTTCGATGTATAGATAAAAGATACAGGGGATTGCCAGTATCCTGTGTGCACGTAGCTAGTATATATACAATATTTCAGTTTTCGTGGCTGAACGCTGCCATATTATAGATGGTGGGGTATTAACAGAAGCATGAGGAGACTGTTGAATTGCGTGTTGGAACAGCTATGCTTGACACTTGTACAGCTTTCAAACGCTGTACTGTTTTCCTATTCACATACTGTCCTGGAAACATTGCGCATCGGCGTCGCTGTACACTTCAGCGCCCAAAATCGTCGTCTACGGAAAAACTTGCCAACTTTGGGTATGCACCCGCGGTGTGATTATTCAAGTGCGGGCGACTGGTGTATATGTACGTACGGGAGTAATGTGGAAGGTCCTATAGTCCGGCCAGTATCTCGGTCGATCCCGTGCGTGGTCTCCGGGGTGCCGTGGGCTCGCGGGACATGCAGAACACATGGATTGGCGGCGCCGGCGTGGTGTGCCCTCCGTGAGCCCTCGTCGAGTTGGTGGCGGCGTCTTCGCGAGATGCCCTGCGTTGCGATCCGCGCGCACTGGTGCCTCCCGCATCGTGCGCGCCGTCCCGGTCGACGTCTGCCAACAGCCGCCTCCGCCAGGCGATGGGCCCTAAATGGAGAGACAATGATGGCTCGCCAGCGCGTCTCGGCGCGGACGCTTAATGTCCCTCTTTATGAGTATACGCTCGGCGCCAAGGACGGCACGCGGCGTCGCTGTTTACGTGTGTATGCGCGCAGTGACGACCAAGATACGGGAAAGGGATGAGACAATAAAAAAAGGAAGAAAGTAAATCCAGAGCGGTAAAGGTGCTATCTCCAACCACGGGCCGCTCGCTGCTGCAAATATTCGAAAAGTGTTCGAACGTTACGTTTATGGCT
The DNA here is from genome assembly GCF_013339745.2 of Dermacentor silvarum. Lineage (NCBI taxonomy): Eukaryota > Metazoa > Arthropoda > Arachnida > Ixodida > Ixodidae > Dermacentor > Dermacentor silvarum. The sequence goes on along the minus strand of NC_051159.1, from coordinate 69,613,354 downwards.
GTGTGCCCCCCTTTCTTTATTCTCTGCGGCGCGTCGCTCTTCGGCGGCGTGGTCGTGAAGCACGCGAGCACATTCGAATGGGCCTCGACCGCATGCCACGCGCTCGAGGCGAGCGCAGTGTGTGTGTCTATGTGCCGTGCACACGTGGGCTGTTTGAGGACCCGTTTCGTCGTCGCCGCCTCCGCAGCCATTTCGTGTGTGACCCAGCGTCACCATATGCCATTCCTGTCGCCAGAGACGCTCGACGTGTGCTTGAAATGGTGACGTGTGTTCGCCCTAGGTGTGTCTGTGTGTGCAGCAAGAAGCTTGCCGTGACCGTCGTCTCATGCTGGGGGCTGTTCAACGGACCTCATGCGATGCGCTCCGGCAAGATCGCGGAACGAGGTGAGTCTCCACTCATCTAGTCGCCCCAATTTTCGCTTCTGACATGCTATGAGTAACTTCGCAGAGTCCGAGTAGTTCTGTCTGGGCGACTTCGGGTACGAACGCGAACACCCTATTATTCTTTGAAAGGAAACCTTCAACATCGTATGATTTGCGAATAGGGGCCGCATGGACTTCAAAACATCAGAACACGCATTATATATACTGCTTTATTTGGCGCGTGTATGTTTTAGCTCCAACTATGCTTCTTCTTCGCCAGACAGGTTTCCTCCATACACTGGTCTAAGTAAATAGATAGTGCGCGGTACAGTCGTATAAGCTTGGTGTATTCGGAGTATACAGCAGCATTCTGCACAGTTCTGGCATTTCGTCACGCACATGCGTGCCATATTCTAGGCTACACAAGCTGATGCTTGCAGAGAGAGAAACCCGAGCCCTATAGAAAGGAGAAGAAGAGAAGAGAAGAAGAAGCCCTATAGTTAGGAGCCTCACCTCGATTTCGCATTTGCGGTTCCAAGAGTGGAGAAAGAAATCATGCACAGCGAAAGGGGGAAGCGTCGATTTGCCCTGGGGGGGAGAAACATGCGTGCACTTGTTACCATTTTGTAAAGTGCGCATGGGATAGAACATTTACCCCGTATTTATACACTGCAAGATATATACGTATTATGGTCCAGCCTTGGGGTCCTGCGCTCTGCGAGCGTTATGTGCTTTACAGCCGTTGGCATTAAAAGGAAAGTATACTCAGAATTCGTTGAAACTAAATGCGCTTTGGGTTTATATAGTAACGAAGGGGAGATGAGCTGCTTGTAAGTGAAGTTTCGGTCATTTTCTTTATTGCTTTCGCTCGATGCGCCATTGAAACGTGCGCTCGAGTTCTGGGGAGTGTACTTAAATGTGGAACTTGCGTAAGTGATATCAGATTGTCTCGACTGATTGACGAACATGTTGTTTTAAACGTTGCGATTCAGGCATAGCTCGAGCGCGGTAACAGTGGTGTGTCAAAAGTACGTCTATATTACTTTTTCGTGGGAAGTCTGGTCGCAGTGAACGTTCGACGGCACGAAAATGGAAGAAGTAGGAGGTCAGAGGTCGTCATGCAGTATAATGTTGTGTCACATTTCCCCTAAATGTCATTGTCCGCTCCCACATGCGACTGTATGTAGCAAACTGGGCTACTCGTGCACATCAAACAAAACTCGACAGTCTAATGGGCAAACGCATTTGAGCCAACGTAATCTTAATGCTGTCTCAGTGCAAGTAGAGAGAGAGAGAGATAAATGAGACGCGAAATGCATGGAGGTTAACCGGAAGGTAGATATCCAGTTTGCTACCCTGCACTGGGGAAGGGGTAAGGGGAGACGGAAAGATAAAGAGAAATGCACACACATAGAAAGAGAGGGAGACAAAAAAACACACACGCACACATACACACATACACACACAAAGGAACTCAGTAAGAAACACAGACACTCACCTGAGAAGTTCTCGCTACAAGTAACGCTTTCTCTGAACAGCGTTCAGAACCAGGTCCGCGCTAAAGGTAGTAAATGGCAGGGAGAGGCTGGAACAGTCTGTCTCGGACAAAAAATGGTGCATAAAGGCAGTAATAACCAACACGCATATTCAGAAACCATCGTCAATTATGATGTAGTGTTTGATACACGTTAAATTAGCATCTAAGCGGACGGTATACTTGGAAGCAAACTGTGAAAATTACCTCAACGCAAGTGTGGCTTCTCAGGATATCATCATAATGACAGAATTATGCCTTTGTGCTTATCGGCAAATAAGTTGATCTAAGTCCCAATACGTTGGATACTCAGACTGAGAAGTGTTAGTTATCTGTCAAACTAAGTGCATTTTAGTAGCTGTGTCGTATGAATATAGGTCACCCCACCTACTTGTCTTAAACTGTCTTGTACACGGCTGCTTAGTCTCCGTTCCGAGTGTGCAGAAGATCAGATAACTGGAATCCTGTAAAACAAAGAAAAAGAAAGAAAAAGATATTACAATTATACAACACCACAATATTCGCCAAAAACTAATTTATTTATCTATTCATCATATTCATATTCATATTTATTATTCATATTCATCATAATCAGCACGGCGTAGGTACCACAAGCGAAAAAAAAGAGAAAAAAAAGATTGAATTCTGATATTTCAGCCCTTTAAATAGATGAACTACTGAAACAAAGCTTAACTGGTTCTGGCAGATAAACTGGCAGTATTATCAATATTCAAGCAATATTGCGACTAAGATTTTAGCATATATGTGGCACGCATGCATCGAGATATCAAGTTTATGCTGCAGCCTACTAGAAGAGCACTCATACCTCCAAAATCATAGAATATCATACTGTAGGAGGCGTTGTATTTAATACAGATGTGAACATTGAGATTCAGTGCAACAAACACCGTCTTGTACACATGCTTCGAGATATTCCAATCTCACTTTTACATTTCTATCCGCCCCGGCAGCTGAACCTGTCTTCTCACTTGAAACGCATCTTGTATCTGGCATTTGCCTTTTTTTCTGGAAATGATTATATATATATATATATATATATATATATATATATATTACATATCAGTGCGTTGTTGTTAGTTGGTAATGTATTGTATGTGTTCTTCAATTGTGATTGTATTCATTTCATTTCATTCGTCGAACCAAGTTTTATATACATGCGTTAACGATGGCTCAGCGGCGTGCGCACCATTGACGAAGGTTGTGAATGATAGAAAAAACAGACAAAGAATGGTTGCGAAATTTGGCCCATTACTGATCTGTTATTGCACGGTGGGTAAAAAGAAGCGTCCTCCATTTACTCCATGTGGGATCTCAACCTATAGAAAACATTACGCGTCGTTAAATACAGCTAACATTTGCAAGCACCCGATATATTGCGTTAGAGCCGTTTGAGCGGCGTCCCTATGATCGGCACTGCCTATAGATTCGGCTTTGCTCAAACAGTGGTGCTTCGTCAAAAAAATGTGTTAGCAGAAGCTTCAAGGGAGTGTTTTCTGCCAATATCCTTATGTAGGCCGTAAAATATTGTCACGAGACAGTGAGTCAGCCATGTCCACAAGGACGCGACAATATAAAACTCTCGGCTTGCAGGATACACATGATCTCTTAGTAGGTTTTATGCGCTCGGTAGTGTATTTTCATCAGGAGTTGTCACAAATGCCTCGCTTAACTTATTTTTCATTATTGTCAACGAAACGTGAAGAGGCTGATGTGCACATTGTGCTTACTGCAAGTACGTTGATAGGTTACGAATAATATTTTCGCATAAAAGATATTTAATTGACAATTCCTGCTTACCCTTACGCACACTGTGGGGTAGTAAACCGGACTGTCGCATGTTTAACCTCCATGTCTTTCATATCCTTAATTGCTTTCTCTCTCTCTTTCTCTTTACCTGCCGATTCTTGTTTCCTTAACATGTTCTGCCACACTTCTTATTATCTCCAGTTGTGTTAATGCACATCTATTGATCAGTATCTTGATCGCTATCACACTCAGCAATTATTTAGGACAGTGCGCTGTGCGGACTTCAGATAAGGCGTTGTAGTCACCAAGTTTATAGCTATGACTGCATCTAGAATGACCTGCAAAAAAAACGTCTAAAAAGAAATTACTACAGCGCTGTTTCCAACTATGACCCTGAGTATTTCCTGAGGATTTGCTGTAAGCTTCGAGTCAGCAAGAAATTTTTGTGAGCTGCTGAGCAGGTCTCTCAAATTTCAGCGAGAGCCGAGTTGAGTGCGCATCCGGTCATGTCGTTTCAAGCAAATCAGAAGCCGTAAGAACGAGAAAAGAATAAGTCCTTCGAAGCGTGCAACCCTTCAGCCTAAACCTTTCTTACTTCCTGTTTTTTATGCTAAATATCAAAGGTTGTTTTGTTATAATGGTAGTGTTCTTAATTATGCTTAGATTGACCTCAAAGACGACTTTTACGAACACTATAATGGTGACTTCCTTAAACGGACACCAAAACAAAACATTAAGTCAGGTTAGACGGATAAAGCGTTCTTGGAAAACTATGTTGTCGTTAATTTCTAAACTATAGGTTGATTAATAAAGAAAAATAATTGAGGCCAAAGTTTCATTTTTTGAACTTCGCGCCGAATCCTCAATGTCGTTACGTCACTGTGACGTCACTGGTTTCAAAATAATATTTTTTCGTACTTAGGCCACCTTGGCTCAGCAAAAGTTCCCGAAACTCGCCATGTTCAATCTTTGGCTTCCTTAGAACACAACGTAGTCCTATTTTTACCGCTGAATAATTAACTAGGCTCTAGAATACGCTGTAAAAATCCATGATGTCATAGCGAGCGGGTGCGGGAACTTTACGGAGGCGTCTCCCCCCGTCTTTCGTTATTGCGCTTTTTCTGGCTTACCAAGCCTCTTATTGTGGTAAGAGTGGTGTTTTTGATATTGTAGAAGAGTGGTTTACTGATACAGAAGAAATCATTTTTCTCTTCAGTGACCCCTTAACGGAGCTTTCATCCTTGGCATTGCAGGCCTTTTAGTCTATTTTCCACTGAGAGATTCAATAGAAATGGTTTCCAGAAAGTCACGTATCCTGTGCTCACCAATTACCTCTTGTAAGGGGTAGATTTCAGGGTACCATTTTACATAGAGGCAACCGTATTTATATTGCGCATCAAACAGCAAAGCAGTCAAAAGCAATATCAAGCGCTTATGAACCCAACACTGTGAGCCCAGCTAAACCAAAAAAAAAAGGGGGGGGGGAGGGAGGGATAAGAAAGGTCATGGGTATTTCCATTACATGTACGTTTCTTACACCAACTATAAGAAGCGAGTGCTATCCAGCTTGACAGCACAGCACATCATATGAGTAAATTCTGCACATTCGTTTCGACTGTGTTTCCTGATGGTCAAACACTTGGCTAATTCGGAGCGTGAACTACTAGGACTAAGGAACGAGAAGAGACGAGACACAGTGCTGTGTTTTGTCTCTTCTCGTGCCTTAGCTTGTGACCTAGTAGTTCGCACTCCGAATTAGCCATGCTTCAATACCAACTCGCCCATTTCTCGCTTCTGGTCAAACACTGCTGACTGAATTTCTTTATTGGATGTTTTACCTTCCTTTACGTTTATTCAAGCTGCATATGTAGCACCGAGAAGCGCCTAGATGCTCAACAGCATCTTTAATGACAACATTGCTCGACGTCCTCACCCGGCGGCCTCTCACACGAGTGAACGATTCCGATAGTGCCACCTCGCGCCTTGCTTTCCGTGACCCACACGCGCAGCATACCGTTTTCTGTTTCATCTTTCCGACCATCGCGCGCACGTGCGCGCCAGTTCCTCTTGCAGCCGAGGTTGCGTGAAAGTTTCACACCGTTTCGCTCTGGGATCGAGGAAGGCAGCTGCCGCCGGAGATGGCGACAATTTCCGCGCGCGCCTCATATTTGAGCCCCCGCCGCCGACAGTGCTCGGGGGAAGCCCCTTTGTCGGCGGCGGCGGCGGCAGCCGCGGTCACCATGTGTGCGGAGTAAACACCGGGCTCGCGCGAGTGGCGCGATGCACACAGGCGCTGTGCGGCGCACCCATGGATGCATACGCAGACGCGCAGCGCTCCGCAGCAGATGCGACGAGTGCCCGAAGCTGCTTGCAGTGCTGTGTAGCAGTCGGGCGCCCGTAAATCAGCATCGCGCGGTCGCCGCGTCGCCTCATCTTTGAAAAAACGCAGGAGTTGCCGCCGGCGTGCATTCGCCTTCTATCTATTCGTGAACGGAGCTCGGACGCAGAGCTGGCCTCGTGCAAGACGTTCCCGACATCTGGACGGCCGAATGTTTCTGGCTGCGATGCTTGGTCAGGCAGTTCTGGGAGCCGCGGCGCTCTCAGAAAACGGTTTTGGCGTATCCGATGACTCAGCATGATGCTAGGGAACTGATGCAGTTAACTTGACCAAGCGGTGTGCGAGCACAAAGCTGGTGCGTTTAAGACAAGCGTATGGACCTCTGGGGTATAGTCCTCTTTGCGTATGAGGCAAAGAAGCATGCAATCGTCCTCCATAGCGCGTATTAATTATTTCAGACTTGAGTTTGGTAGGATGCTCGGTATAGGATGTGTGCACCGGCCACCATGCTACAATAAGAGCGTCATGTAATTGTATCTGACGTCACCAAGTTAAGGTGAACGCGCCCTAAACACCCAAGCTTTTCCAACTATTGCAGTAATTCAAAAGATGGCGCAAATATTTTTTCATTGAGTGAAACATCGGAAAGAGTATCAGTTAGCACATAGCTTTAGAACGCTCGCAATCGTCTACAACCTACACACTAAACCGCCTCGCAAAACTGCCTTTGGCTGAAAGCTCGGGCAGGTACAGCTTTTGTAGCAGCAAATTACGCTGTTGCTTGTCATCTATAGTTTTGATTAGATAAGCAAGGAACTTCTTGAGGAAGGCGTAGATGTAGACCAGGGACACCCTGTGTGATCGTCAAATCGTGTTTGCGCTTTCAGATTGTATCACGTCTTTTTGTGTTTTACCTGTATTTTGCGGCGATGTTGTGAAAAGATCTGATGCAGAGTAATCAACAGAGTTCGAACAAGAGAAGCATCAGCCAGCGAATCCTATAAATTTCGGCAAGACAGATCATCTTCGTCAGTGCAGCAACAGTCCTCACGCATGCAAGTCTTCGTGTCGAAACGTTGGCGACATTCCGTGTTCGACCACTAGTCGATCTTCCTCTGAGCATTTGTCTTGTTTGGATTACAAAGAGTAGGTTACTCACAGGACAGGTCTTAGCACCCTCCAGAAGCCTCGAATGCACATTTCTCTTCGGCTGTAACGCCCAAATTCATAATTTGTTACCGACTATTTTAGGAATGTTGGGATAGAATGTCTGCTTTAGTGAGCTACTTCTGATTAGTTTGCGCACTTTGGTCACCACAGTAATATTTTTAGCAGCTATAATTTGGGAAAATAGTCCCATTATTGTTGCAGCAGCATTTGGACAAGCATTCAGTCGTTGAAAAGCAAGCCGGAGCCCGTTTCAACTTAAAGATGCGGCGAATTTCTGCCTGCCTTTTTTTTTTTTGTCGCGATGATCTGTGATTTGTTTGCGATGCGCAGCTATGTGAGAAAAAAAATTAAGAAAGGAAACAGGCGTGACCAACGTCGCATACATACTAATGGAATTTAGTCGTTGATGTTGTACAGCTGCGCATTATCACGTAGGGCTTAAGAGCCTCATGTGTTTACACGGCGGGGTGCATTTCTTGTGAATGTGCTTTTTATTAGGTTTCTTGGTTGCTCACACTTGCTGGCTATCAGCCGAAGGAAGAAAAAAACGCGTGGAAGGAGACGTAGTGGAAATTTTTTCCCAGTTACTTTCTTTCTTATATACGTTGTCACACAGGAATCTTTTCGGGATGCCAAGATCAAACAGAGCGTCAAGAAAGCGGGCAGCTTTGATTGGCTCTTAGATCCTGCCCTGAGAGTCCTTCAGGTGCTACTCCGTGCGAGGGACTGACAGACAAGAGCTCCCGCTCGGGGCAGACGTCGCCGATGGCTAGATTAGACGAGAGTTTGCACAAGACTGATGTGCAGCCAGGTGACCCGCATGCCAGCACCGACCGCTCGTCCGCGGTGTTTGGGAGAGGATGACACGAAGCGAGACAGAAAGCTAAAAAAGGAATCTCTCTCCGTGTTCTTGTTTGCCTCGAGTCTGTCAGGTTGACAGCTCTAGAGTGAAGGCGGAGACGAAGACATCGACGAGGCATTGGCTGCCTGGCAGGGAGCCACATCACGTGATTGGACGTCGGGGAGACTGATCTGCCCTCCAAGTTCCCTCACGCTGCTTCGTGAACCACTTATATAGCTATCCGGGAATAGCCACGGGGCCTCCTTCTGGTGCAGGGGGGAGCTAATGTGCCTCGAAGGAAGATTGCCTAGTTCGAATGATGAAAAAGAAAAAAAAAAGATCTTTGCGTTTTTTGTTCCGTAGAAGTTGGCGTTTCGTATCGTTGCTGGCCGCGTGCGTGAATAAATTATTGCTGGCTGCAACTTGTGTTACGAGATTTTAAGAAACTTCGATCAAGATCAACGTCGCTTGCCACACGATGCCAGCGGATGTCACTTATCGACATGATTTATGGTTGCGCATTTACTTTTTTGCTGATATGCATTCACGAGAGTGCTATACAAGTCGTGTTCATTCAGCCTTACCAAAAAGCTAGGGCTGGGGTCACATACGCGATATCTCGTCGAGCACAACTTGGCAAGCAGAAATTTTATGTAAAATGCAGCAACAATTTAGCGGCGGGTTGCACGTGAATGCAACCTGCTCTGCGAGTTCTGCCATTTCATTATGTGCCGCATCAGGGCAGGCTACTAGTATAGCAGCAGTCCGTATGACTTTTTATCACCCCAAATGCTGTGGGACGGTATATACGCCATGGGGACACAACTCCCGTCAAGCGACCACCCTTCGTCTTTCGGCCTGCATCTGCTGCAGTCATTTGCACTGAGTAATTAAAAACTGAATAATAAGGCATTTAATTCGATTGCATCAAGATGCGGATATCGATGATCGTCTGCCAACCTTTGTATGAAGCTCCTCACGTGTCTACCACTTTTCCACCTCACCACCACACACACACAAAAAAAAAACAGAAAAAAAAAAACAGCGCAGTGTTTGCGGTCTCTGTCAGTCCTTGTCCTTCGCGCTGTACGTCGTTTTTACCACCACTCCATGTTCACATGATCAGATGGTGCAACCCTGCGCCAGTATTGTACGATCCTATTACAACTAACTGCTCCTGATGCTCATGCTATTGGCCTGAACGACTGTAGTGTGAGAGCATTATGACGTGCTATCATTCGCTAAAAATTCACCCACATCACTTCATTAGAAATACGTTCATACAGAAGAGCGTTGATGCAATCTAGAACTTAATAAAACTTGTTGTTGGGCTAGTTGGTACATTCTACATACAACGATAGGACGCAACACATCAAGGAAAAAATACAGGTGAAAGGAAAGAGCGTCACTCGCAACTAACTTTATTCCGAGACAGCTAACACATGCGCGGCAAGGTTCCACGTATCACCCCACCTAGATGAGTCAATAAGAATCATGTGCTAGTTTAAAAAGCATCTAAAAAATTCAAACTCGGCGCCGCGCAACACCACTGACGTATCGCTAATGCAGATATCTTTTTTTCTTTTTATGCCTCGAGCATTTCTCGTGCCAGCACCTCGTTGCTTCTACCCAGAATGCTGATCTCCTTAAATCTTGCGTTACATTTACATGCTTTGCAGTGCGCAGGTAAATGTGTTGAAAGGTTATTTTTAATGGAAAGTGCATGCTCTCTCGCTCTGTCGTTAACACATCGACCCGTTTGGCCGATGTAAACCCTGCCACAGCTGAGCGGAATTTCGTAAACCACACCCACCGCACAAGTGACGTCGGGATTTACATGCCTCTTGCCACATATAGGCTGCTTGGGTGCTTTGGAAATCCGCGGGCACAGGCCTGACAGCTTCCTTGGTGCAGAGAGGACCACTGGGACATTGTACCTATTCGCTACCTTCTTAAGGTTGTGCGCAACCTTATGTACGTAGGGTACAACTATTGGCCTTGTTTCCATCGGTTGCCGTTCCTTCTTTTTTCCTTTTAATTTTTGAAGGAGTGTTTCAGCTACAGCACCAACGACGGAACGAGGGTACCCAGCTGAGTAGAGCCGGTTGACCTGACTATCAAAGCTCTCCGCCATCCTGTGAGGGCACGATTTCGCCAGCGCACCTTCCAAGCACATAGAAGCAATGCCTCTCTTAATTACTTTTGAGTGGGCCGCATCATAGGGCATCAACTCTTTGCATGATCGGGGACGGTAGGCCCAGCAAATGTGTTCCTCTGACAGCGTGAGGCTCAGATCTAAAAATTGTATTTTGTTGTTAGTAGGGAGCTCATTCGTGAAGGCCACAGCAACGAGGTGCTGGCACGAGAAATGCTCGAGGCATATTACATAAAAAGAAAAAAAAAAGATATCTGCATTAGCGATACGTCAGTGGTGTTGCGCGGCGCCGAGTTTGAATTTTTTAGATGCTTTTTAAACTAGCACATGATTCTTATTGACTCATCTAGATGGGGTGATACGTGGAACCTTGCCGCGCATGTGTTAGCTCAGCTATATATTGCGATGCTTTCTCGGAATAAAGTTAGTTGCGAGTGACGCTCTTTCCTTTCACCTGTATTTTTTCCTTGATGTGTTGCGTCCTATCGTTGTATGAAGCAATCTAGAACGCCCACCCCATACTTGCGCATTCACCGCCGCTTCGCCTGTCACGTGACTCTATACGTCACACCGTCCACTGCTCCTTCTGTTCCGCTCCGTCGCTCTCACCCGGCCAGTTGCTCATGCTGCTCCGACATACTTACATACTTCGCCGAAGGCCATTTTGATCTATATAACAATTTTGAATGAAAATTCTTGCGAGGTCACATATTGTGCACTAATGTCGGGAAAGACTATGGTCCCTATTAATTGGAAATATCGAACAAAAATGCTAACGTCTGTTATTTTCGTTGACTATATACAGTAAATCTTTTTACCATCAGTCATTGCGTCTTGATTCATAAGTTACACTCTTATGGTATACACGGGGTGTAGCTCATTCACTTTTTGTTCTTATCTCACTGGTAGAAAATTTTTCTACTCAAGATGGTATATTGGAAGCAATGCTTTTTATTGTTTATATTAACGATATTGTTAGAGTTAACACTGATGCATATTTTTTGCTTCATCCTGACTGACACAAGCGTACTTATTTGTGGTTCCGACAAAAACGAAGTTACGACGAAAGTCCAGATGGTGTTTTCAGATGTTTTTAGCTGGTCAAACTCAAATGGTTTAAAGATTAACATCAGGAAAGCTAAGGCGGTGTTATCCAAGGCCGTAAACAAAGACGGAAGTTGAGCACATTAACCTGTGCTCTCGGCAGCGTGTCCAATGACATATTGCACAAAGATAAATTACACAAGTGCTACGTTTTCTAACAATATTAAAAGAACGTGTCCCGTTGATTCACTGCTGAAATAACTTTCTAATGCAACATGTATACTTTCGCGTTGTAGACATATCCTCACAGAGCAAGCGCAACTGCATGTTAATTTATCATTGTTTTCCACAGACAAATTATTGTGCACTAATTTGCGGTACATAATTTGCGGTACTTTACGTAACATAGGCACAATTTGTCGACTGCAGAAGAAAGCCCTTCGGCTTATCGCCACTGTACCAAGTTATTGCTCGGCGGTTGGTATTACGATACGCTATTATAAGTGTGAAACAAGTATTTAATTTTCCATTGCTTTATTCTTTCCTCTATGCGAGTGCTAATTCACAGTAATTTCACATGTCTGGCTCTCTTTCACTCAGGCAGAAAGCCGAAGGAAAGTCAGGTTGAGAATTATTTTATTTCTGGAAATTTATTTATAGAGAAATTGCTTTTATGTGATTAAACTATTAGGTAGCCTCCACCCGAAGGAGCTGATGCCGCAATACAAAGGTGGCGTGGCCACCCTATTCTGTTTTTTCTTGCTTTGTGGCATGCCAGCGGAATCATGGGCTTGCACAATGGACGTATACAGGGCCTGTGAACCTGTGCGAACCTATCTTCGCCGGCTGACCAGACACTTACGCCATCCTCTGTCATCACTTTCAAGAACCAAGTTTGGCCGTGACTTTTCTAAAGCAATGGCATGTCACGCAAGCATTATACCTACAAAGTGACAGGCTACTAACATCCCAGAAACACCTCCCTGGACAATACCGAGACCACTAGTGAGGCTTAAAATACCTGGAATTACGAAGAAGTCCCACGTTTCTTCCATTGGCTTGAATCAGCTGATGCTAGCTGTACCATATATTTACATTACATAGTGGGACTGTACAAGTATATACCGATGGTTCGGTTACACCATCTGCCACAACGGCTGCATTTGTTAGCCCGCAACTTGGCATTAGCCGGCGATTTCAATTGGACCCCAAATCGACATCTACGGCTGCAGAATCGGTGACCACACGGGAGGCTGTTCGTTTTATGAGAACGCAGACACCCCATAAATGGACGGTGTGTTGCGACTCCAAATCAGCGTTGCAGGCGCTAAAATGCTTTCTAAAGAAATTACCGTATCACCTACTCGTACTGGAAAGCGCCGAACTTCATCACAGTGCCAAGTGAGGTGGCCACTTGATCACTTTTCAATGGGTGCCTGGTCATTGTGGTGTGATGGGCAATGAACTCGCTGACAGTGACGCAAGATCGGCAGTTTTTCCTCTGATGAAGTTCGAATTGCCTACTCGCGACCTGACACCAACTCAATGATCAAGGCGGTCCTAACAAGCGCATACAGAACCAACGCTGACATCTACAAACGCCTATATATGATCGATCCAGATGGTAAATTCTGTTTTCCCTTGAAGGTTATGGGGAGCAAAGCCTCATTGCTACTCAGGATTCGGTTGGGCGTCGCTTTCACCCGCCGCTAGGCACACCTCATCGGCCAGTCGAACAACCCTGATTGCGAACACTGACAGACGCCTGAAACGATGGAAAACGTGTTGTACGAATCTCAGAATATACGCTGAAGCAAAGGTCGTTGGATAATTTTCTAGCCAGCGTTGGCAAGCAACCACTGTCAGACGACGCTATTCTCGACCAATGGCGTGACAGTGCAACTTCAATGCGGACAGCTAAAGCGTCGTTGAAGTTTTTGCATGACACGAAACTAGACGAGCGGCTCTAGTAGGGCCACCACCGTCGATGTATACATAAGGACTCGCCGCTTCTCCTATCATCATCACCAATCCCAGTATTTTCACTCCCCTTCACTCTTCCTAAAGGCAGAGTAGCAGACTAGTGCACATTAGCTCAGGTCGACCTCTCTGTCTTTCCTATCAATAAAATCTCGCTCTCTCTTGTGGCGTGCCAAGCTTCAGCTACCGCAGGAACTGAGCTGCTTGCAAAGCAAGAAGTGTAATCTACCAATCAAGCCTAATTTAGTAGGTTATACAGTAGGAACTTAAATATCTGACGGAGAACGTGTGGGTGAAACAGAAGGTGAAGGCTGTTTTGTCGGGGACACTGTTTTAGAAGGTGTGACCTGGTACACCGGCACCGCTATCACGATGGCGCACGCTGTGAAGCCGAGATCGCATGAAAGGTCATAAGCATGTACCACACAGCCGCTAGAAGCCTTGTTATTGCGCATTAAGGAACAGGTTCTCAAGTTATATGCATATGTTGTTTCGCAATGCCATCTGTGGATTCAAACATCCTGTGATGTTTGATGATTTCATTTGACCTTGCATATATGAAGGAAGTCGTTGTTCCGATATGCCCAGAGGCCCAAAAGTGGGATTGCTATTTCAGCTGGGTCGACGGGTGTCTGTGGAGAGGTTTCTTTGGCATCTGATCGTCTTGTCGACATGACGGTTGAACTGTTCCCAGCTGTTCTCCCCACAAGAACCACTCCATTTAGTCGAAACAGAAGAAGGCGATGATGGTACCAGGAAAAGCACGGGGACGTGAACTTTCTAGTTGTAGGGCATGAATGCGATGAAGGTAGTGAAGGCTTCATGTCCGTCATAAAGGTGGTAATATTAGCGAATTGAATTCGGCAGACATCGATGAAAAAAAAAAATTGGAGGACGCTTTAAGAGCAGAACGCGATAGCGTTATGGGGACCCGTTCGCATCGCAACGCGCGGCTGTAGGTCTGGTAGAAATGCTGGAAAAGGGGTTTGGTGTTGGAGTTACCTAGTAGCAGAATTAGGTTTTCTCGTGCATTCAAATTCAAAACGCCGAATGGTAAAGTCGTACTTTACCATTTTCCTGACGGATTTCACTGTGAGAAATTCAATTTTTGTTCACCAAAACCTTGCACCATGTGGAGGGCCTGCGTGGTCGGGGTGGTTTGGGGTGATTTTCTCCGCCACTCGCATCGCACGCCGACGGCGGTTGCCGAAGCCGGTTTTTCGGCGACCCACAGCGCATGCCTTTCATGTTAAATCTTCTGAGACTGAAATATTAAAAGTGCGAAACAAACACGGGAACCGGAAGAAATTATGTAATTTCTTTGGCCAGCTTGTGCACTATCCCCGGGATCGGGCCACGTAAGAGGCTGCGTTTTTACCAGAAAGCTCGTCTACGTGCATAGCGTTCGCCGCCAGTGTTTGCCAGTAACCATTATGGTTGCATAAGCTGCAGTCGTCAGGAACCGTGAGAAGCAGTCAGGGATCTTTGAATGATATCGCGTTCCACACTTAAAAGCGAAACTTAAGCGTCCTCCAAATTTTTCACATTCCTCTTATTCTTGTTCAGAAAGGTTACCCGCGAAAATATACAGACTCAGGAGCGTCAAGTCAATGACTGCGCGAAGCAACTCCACTGCAACGTATACCCTTCACATTAGGTAGCAATTCCAGTTGCACAACTGAACCAATGTTTGCATAAGCAATGCTCAGAATTGATTTTCATTTGAACGCCACTGTGAAGTGCTCAGTAACTATTGTCCCTTCGAGCACCTGCAAGCACGCAAATTTATCCTAAGTAGCTGTTTAGGTTATTATCGGTTAAATGGTGAAATTTGTACTTCTCATGTCCGTCAAATCTGTGTCAGGAAGAACTCCAAAGATGTAACGGTCGTGGATTTCGACAACTTCATAAATGAAATAAGTTTTATTCTTAGGAAGGGGTCAGCACAACAGGTTTTACTCCTTCCCATTTGGGAAACTATGCCGACTAAATCTTTGTGTGACCAATATCTAGCTTGCGATCTATAACACGTCCTTACCAGAAAGTATGCAACATGTTAAATTTCATGCATCTGCAGCACTGTGTAACTGCAAGTTAACTTCACTTTCTCTAAGCGTGTGTGTGTGCGTGCGCGGGCGCGTGTGTGTGTTTGAGAGAGAGAGCAGGTCAGAAATCCAGAGGACTGTAGCTTGAGGTCGACCTTTGTGTTTTCCCTTATAAATGGCGCTTTCCCTCTCTCTCACTGACTCTGACACAACTCCTAAGTTTCAGCAGGGTTTGATTTATGACGAGCAGTGCTATTATAAACCAATATAAAGTTCGCAAGATAGCCTTTCCCAAGAATGAATAGAGCCGTATATAGTTGAAGTTTAGATATCATGGATGTCTAATCCGAGGGAGGTAGAGTTTCAGGTTCTGTTGGGTCATATGGTTTCAGAACCCATTGTCATTTTGTGCAAGAGGACCGCGAATTCACCGAGAAAGAAAGATTTATTTAGCCATCCACCCAAAACTTACCTGAAAGTATCACACAACAGCAAAAGTGGTTCTTCAGTGATATACGGACAGTCTATTTTTTTATTTCATCTGCAAGTATCGTGCAATCACACGTTGTTAATGTATTGCGTGAGACATGGAGCGTGAATATAACGTCAATGCATTATAAGATTAGCATCTATTAGCGGTCCTCGTTAGAAACATAACAGTCGTCATATAATGACTAACATTCTTGGTAGTAAAATACGAAAAGAAATAAATATTCTAAAGGAATGCTTTCTTCGTTCCTCCCACCGATTTTGCGAGTGATAATGAAGCAACCTTTCCTTATTGGCCTTGAAACTTGATTCAGGCAGTCCGCTGGATCTTGCAGTCGCTTTTGCCCTCTTTGACAGCGCCTGCGGAACTTTCTGGTCTACATTAGACAGCATTTCCTCCCACCGCTCAATCGTCGGTTCTTCGATCCTTTCCATTTTCGTGTTGTCTTTGCAGGCCCATACCATGTGGTATAGGCTCGCCTCTATGCCACAGTGTGAGCATTGGAGCTCGCAGTCTTTTGGGTAGATTGCGTGACGTCTTTTTGAGCTTGAGTACGTGTTCGAACTTGCCGTGGTTGCTTAGTGGCTAGGGCGCTGAGCTGCTAAGCACGAGGACGTTGGATCGAATCCCGGCTGCGGCGGCCGCATTTTGAAGGTGTAGAAATGCGAAAACGTTCGTTTACCGTGCATTGGGTACATGTTAAACAACCCCAGCTGGTCAAAATTAATCCGGAGTCCCCCATTACGGCCTACCTCATAATCAGAGAGTCGTTATGACACGTGAAACCCAAATTAGTTGAAATTTCCAAGTACGCGTTTGTATTATTCTTAGTTAACTCTCGTTCGTTGTTTACTCGGTTGCGTTATTCCCTTATATCAAGCCTGTAGTGCTAGTGTCCAGCCTGTCATTTCTGAGAATGTGGTCAGTAGGTTTGAGTAGTTGTGCTCATCCGTGTGTAGCGGTGCCCGGGTTAAGAGTGCTCGGGATACGGCATGTGCTTCTTCATGAGTCTTGCTTGCCTGTCGGCTTCCTTGATGTCCTATATAATCCTAATGGCTGCTTACCCTATCCGGTTCCTGGTGTAGGTTCTGCACGCTTCTTGCGAGTCCATTATTATATTCGTGTGTTTCTGCGAGCGGAATGGCTGCCTCCTCCGCTTCGGTTGGCTCTCTGCACCTGGTCAATGCGATGTTTGTGAGGTTGGAGTACGAGTCTATAGTATGACTGCTATAGTCATAATGCCTTGAACAGGCCCTCCCGCGTCTGTGTATAGTGCCTTTTCTGGTTTTCTTCCATTCCTTTTCTATGGCTGTAGCTCTGGCCTCTATTCTTCTTTCGTTGTGTACCGGGTGCTTGCTCCTTGGTATGGGGTTTACAAGTAGAATGTTGTCCAACTTTTCACTGAACCCTAATGGTCTTGCGATGTGCTTATGTAAGGGTGTTTGAGTCTGTCTAACGCTCCTCTGCATGCGCTGCTGTGCTGCTGGCTTGCCGAGTAAACGCAAGCCCAATACCCATTACGCCCTATACCAGCGGCAAGAAGTAAAGAATTCGGCAACATCCCCTTTTACAGCAGATATTTACCCAGCATTCCGATGTGATATATTGAAGGACACAAAGGAAGGTTAATGTCTTTTACCATTCTATCTTTATATGAAGGGTGTTCCATAATGGTAATTAGATGCACTGACTAAATTAAACTTTTAACCAGAGCAAGAATGGAGGCTTTTCAAGGCGGTGTATGATAGCATACGAAAATACATTCGGCTCATTCACAGTAGTGGCGGGGATTGTGTGGCTCACTTTCCTACCGGAGGAGTGAGCCTATACATGCAAGCGCTTGCACGCAGGCTCCCTATACCGGAGCTTCTTGCTACACCATGCCTCGGAATATAGCTACAACAATTTCCAGATGCTCACAGTTTAGGCACATTCGTAAGGAAACAGGAAAGAAAAGAAAAGAAGAAGCAGAAATAAAAAGTTGTCGCAGTTTCACCTGAAAGGCGAAGCATCAATTGCGATAGCACATTTCTAGAGAGCTATTATACGGAGTAATGATATTAGCTTTATCATCTGTATAAACTTGGACATGCAGCAGCACCGGCAACACGCAGAACTGTTGTAGACGCCGTCGGCGTTTTGCCCGCGTTCGCACAAAATGCGTGCGGCGTTGGTGACTGTTGCCGGAGCCTCTGATATAAATAGGCACTTGGTGCCGCAGCTAAACGTCGCCTCCCTTCCCTCCCCCCCTCCCCCACAGCCTCTCGCGCGTCGGAAGAAGGCGCGTTTGCTCTACATATATGGTGATTGTAAAGGAGGAAAGAGACGCCTACTTCTGCAGCCCTT
Source organism: Dermacentor silvarum (assembly GCF_013339745.2). Classification (NCBI taxonomy): domain Eukaryota; kingdom Metazoa; phylum Arthropoda; class Arachnida; order Ixodida; family Ixodidae; genus Dermacentor; species Dermacentor silvarum. The sequence continues at coordinate 69,595,281 of NC_051159.1, read as the reverse complement.
AAGGGAGCACGACGCAGAACGCGCGTTTGTTCTCCGCCGTGCGTTCACTCCCCATGAAAGCGCGCCCCTCGCGCCCTTTCACTCGCACATACAGCGTTCGGCGCGCGGCGACGATTTAATCTCCATTGACGTCATACCGAACCTCACGGCGACGGCGACGGCGACGCCAACGGCAGGAAACTGCTTTTGAGTGTCCATATAATTGCTATCGCAATAAAAGGCGATTTAGCGGTAAATGCGAGAGAAATGCGTGTGAATTACGCGTACCTCTTTGAGGTCCAGGATTTTAAATGCGAAGCAGCTTATGGCGGGGGCTTTGTCCGTCCTGCGTCCCGCGGCGTCCCACACCCCCACAGCACAAACGCCGATGGCGTCGACAACAGTTCTGCGTGTTGCTGGTGCTGCTGCATGTCCAAGTTTATACAGCTGATAAAGCTACTATCATTACTCCGTATAGCTCTCTACAAATTTGATATCGCAATTGATGCTTCGCCTTTCAGGTGAAACTGCGACAACTTTTTTTTTTTATTGCGATAGCAACTATATGGACACTCCAAAGCGGATTTCTGCCGTCGACGTCGTCGTCGCCGTCACCGTGAGGTTCGGTATGACGTCAACGGCGATGAAATCTTCGCCGCGATCCGGAAGCTGTATGTGCGAGTTAAAGAGCGCGAGGGACGCGCGCTTTCACGGGGAGCGAACGCACGTCGGAGAGCAAACGCGAGTTCTGCGCCTATGGCGCTGAGCCGTGCTCCCTCAAGGGCCGCAGAACATAGCGTCAACCTTTCCTTTTCCTCACGAACCACTTACTCTGCGCCGTGCTCCCCGAAGGGCTGCAGAATTAAGCGTCTCTTTCATCCTTTACAATCACCATATATAGAGAGCAAACGCGACTTCCTCCGTCGTGCGAAAGGCCGTGGGGGGACGGGAGGGAGGGAGGGGAGGCGACGTTTAGCTGCGGCACCAAGTGCGTACTGATATAAAAACGTTGCGATGTGAGAAGGTGGTTAAGATTTCCGACGCTGCTCGACGAGTGTCCCATTCTGATCTCGTCGAAAACCTCCAAGCCGCCCCCAGAGGTATCGGCAACAGTCACCAACGCCGCGCGCGTTCGGTGCGAACGCGTGCAAAACGCCGACGTCGTCGACAACAGTTCCGCGCGTTGCTGGTGCTGCTGCATGTCCAAGTTTTTACAGCTGATAAAACTACCATCCTTACTCCGTAGAGCTCTCTACTAATTTGCTATCGCAATTGATGCTTCGCCTTTCGGGTGAAACTGCGACAAATTTTTATTTAAACCGCGTTCTCCACATTGCAAAGTGTTTTTCTGTAGCTCACTTGACACACGTCTTGCCTTTTCGAGGTGCGAAGTGCAACTAATGGTGGTCTTGTGCAGACCACCATCAGTCGCAGTTCGTATTAATATATATATATATATATATATATATATATATATATATTATATACGTACACGAACAAACAGAAAGGATTACTGCAGATTGCACCCAATATGGAAAATCGGTATACGGGAATCTTCGTGAGCCGGTACGACGAAATGGCGCATCATGATAAGAGATACCCGGAAGATTTCAGCGATGAACGCGTCTCACAACCATCCTCAGTCACGACGCCGAACTTTGCACAAACAGAACACAGCGCTAGCACTGAATGAAGCACCTAATCTCCGGACGCCCCAAGAACATCTTCATTAAACGCCGGCAGGCCTGTTAAAGTCCCTCATAGGGCTCACTCAATAAACCAATTTCCGTCCCCCGGTAGGTGACGGGAGCCAGGTGGTGCAGAAGCCGCCCAGCTCCCCCGCCAGTTTGCGCCTCCCTTTGTTGCGTTGTGGGAAGTTGCTCAACCAACGAAATGGCGACGAACATACCACCGTGCGCAACGAGTGCCTTTCCGTGACCTCCGAGATCACGCAATCTTGAAGGCCATGTCCTTTCGCGCTTGTGTTTTTCATACGCCACCAAGTGATGCCACCCAGGCGATGCAGCAGCCTACCGAATTCACCGCCAGGTGAGAACCCCATTAGTGCGTGTTGGGGAAGTTGCTCAACCGACCAAAATGCCACAGTGTAAAACGAACGCTTGTACTGCTTCGGGCTGAGGTCAAATGGGTAGCGCATCGGGTTGCTGCGCTGAAGTATACCCACGTTCGAATACCACCACGGTACGCACTTTTTCATATAGTGATGGAGTTTTTATTAGGCTATATACCTGAACACTGACCTGCTGACCGACGATGGAGTGATTATGGTAAACGACAGGATGGTGAGCAAGGAAGAAAAGAAAGGAAAAAAAGAAAAAAAGGCAGTTTTTGTAGCGAGAGCTTATGTTGGCCGCATTCTCGCCATTTCGCTGTGGTTGGTGGCTGCACTGCGAGCTGAGCCGTTGCCTAGCAACCGCCGCAGGTGGCAGCTCCATCTGGCATGACGTCAGAGGAGGAGCCGGTGAAACCGCGAGCAGAGCCGTTGCCTAGCAAGCGCCGGCATTGCATCGCCGGAGGAGCCGGCGTTGCATCGTATATATAGAAGGGGCGGCTCGAGTGGGATTCGTCGGAAGATATGGAAAGTGAGTCAGAGAGACTGAAAGAAGCCAGGCTTCGTCGTCGGAACGAATCTAAGAGAAGGCAGCGAGCCGAGGAGACGGAGGAAGAACGAGCCGCACGCCTCGAGAAGCGTCGTAAATAGGAAGCGGCCAGGCGAGGGCATTCAGATGAGGATGGTTCGTCGTCTAGTTCGGCATCTCGTGCCAGGGCCGCGGATCAACGACGGAATGAAAACACCAAGCTAAACAATAACATTAACCTGTACCTCTGGCTACCCACACCCAGGCATAACTGAGTTAAGCCACAGCCAATTCTTATCACGTGCGCTAGAGCACCACTTCACATAGGTTCCAACATGCGCATTATAGACCTACATATTTTTTTCTCCCTACAAGAACAATACACGTGTAGCCCTTTTGTCATGGTTCTACGTTTTACTGAAGCCTGTTAATTAGAAGACTTACACCTGCCGATGAATTCATTGAGTTGAGCGATTTTGACGATCCACATGCACAATCCACGTCAGTCGATTTTTGCCATGCGAATGTTGGTTGCTGTGTAATAGGAGATAAGAAGTTGTGTTCTAGGGATAGGGGGGTTGTTGTTAGTTTCGGGAACAGGGGGGGGGGGGGGGGGGCTTGTGTTTAGGTAGGGGCAATTCTACAGCATCTGTGCTCAGTGACGTCAACTCTAGGGACATATCTGCTATAATGTAGCACACAGCTCATAGTAATTGATGTAGCTGGTGGGCAAATTGTTCCATTATTGCAAACTTTTCTGTTAAATTAAGTCATATTTCATTATGATACAATTTTCCTCACATGATGTCTGAACGGTCTTTCTTTGTTTATATCAGCTGCGCAGTCAGTTCTTATAAGGCTTTTAAATGCGTGAGCATTTTTATGCTTACCGAACGAGAAAAACCACCCGTTTGTCACGTAAGACGATCTCTTTCAAGATAGAGCCCGCAGCAGTGAACGAATTCGCCTTCGTCCTGTCTCTCGCTTGAGTGCGAACGAACCGGCGAGAACACAACGCTCACGGAGCTTTAAGCACATGCCGCGCTCTGTCGCTTTCGCAGGTTGCTTTCAAAATAGGGGCCCGCGTGTCTCTTCAACGTGAAGTAAGCGGCGAGAACACAGCGCGCGAAGCTATAGCAGCAGTCGGCACTCTCTGTCGGCATCGCAGATCGCTTTCAAGATATGTATGCCGTCCGCGCTGCCGTTCGATACACAGCCGCCGCCGAAGTACGGTTGATCACGGTTGACAATGGCTCGACGCGAATGAGTAAGGCGCTAAAGCGCGATAACGGCTTTTAATGAAGGGAACGTCATCAGTGCACCTGGTGCCGCCACCTGCAGTGGTTTGCTTGCTTGCTTCATCACCGTGCTTCGCCTCGCGCCGCCGTCCGCAGTAGTTCGTGCCGCCGCAGCGCTGTCGTTTATACTGGTCTAGGGAGCCTACATGCAACGCCGGCGTTTTATGTAGGCTCCTTATACTGGTCAAGTTTCATTGATAATGATACTGGGCTGCACGGAAATGAGCAAGTAACACAAGGCTTACGCATATCTAGGCAACACCCAGAAAAGTTTCTCCGTGAATTTTGAATTTTATTTGTAGGAAATATTTCAACAGCATTGTTTCAGGTTTGCATTCAGAAAGGTTAGCTTAAGGGATCTGAAGGCATCTTAAAGAATTTTCTGATGACGTCGTTACGTTATGTTTCTCTTTAATGCTAATTAGGTATGCAGACGAAATCTGTAGCCTAGCTAGAGCAAGCCCGGAGGCTCTTAAAGATTGCGTTTCTTGTCCGTGGTTGCATACATTTGGCTCTATTGACGTGTATGGAGGCTTAACTTGTGGTTTACATATAAAGGCTTCGTCGCGGTCCTGTCACTTTCATTGCTATAGCAATTATACGGGTACTCCAGGCGCATTTCTGCCATCGGCATCGCCGTCACCTTGAGGTTCCGTATAAAGTCTAAGGGCTCATTCACACTTGCGACTAGGCGAGGTCGCGTGACACACTTGCGACTAGGCGAGGTCGCGTGACCAAGTTAGTCGCAAATGGTCGCTTTTCTCTAAATGCGACCGTTTCGGGCCAGTCGCTCACTGCTCGATTTTTCAGTCGCGCGACCGCAGCCGCAGAACAGTTGAACCAATCAGATGTGAAGGAAGAGGACATCCATATACGCTGACGCTTATTTTACGCGGCGATGACATTTCAAGCAGACGTGAACGACATATCGTGAGACATTTCGGTTTAGCGACTCGTCGGTCGCATTTGTCAGTGTGAACATCGTTGGTCTTGAAAGCCTTTCTGGTCGTCAGTCGCAATCGGTCGCGCGACCTCGCCTAGTCGCAAGTGTGAATGGGGCCTAAGGGTGCTAAAATCTTCGCCGCGCGCCGTATGCTGTATGTGCGAGTGAAAGCGCGCGAGGGTGAGAAGGTGATCACGGCTAGATCTCGCGCACGCAAAGGAGGGAAGCGGTGTCGAAGTGCGCCGTCTTCCGTCGCGCGCAAGGCGCCGGGGGAGGGGGGGGGGGGGGACGGGGTGGTTGGGAGGGGGGGGGGGGGGTTCTACTATAGCATACTAGAATATGGGGTAGTGTGGTCAGGGAGGCTGCCGCACTTGATGTCGAAAGCCACGAGATGGTGCCACCAGAGCGTGGGCTGCCGCATTATGCACCACTTCCGATGCGCTACGGCGCTTTGCATACAACACGCTTCAGAATATGCTGTTTGAAACATTCTTTGTGTATTGTAAAAAATACAGTGGAGACTTCGTGAAGGTTGGTGCTGGCGTAATGAATGTGCACAAATTCAAGCACTTTGTCATAGATCTTTGGCGCAGTACCTCCACGGAAGTAATTTGATATGGCTTTAGTCGCTATACGTAAGATGCGAGAAGTGGGCGTCTTAGTTACCGCACTTTAACGATAATTATAAACACCGAATAATGCAAGTAAGAAGCCGCGGTTTTTATATAGTAGTGGCAGAAGCGAACACCTTACTTTGCACTTGTATGCAAAAGCCAAAACGAAACATTAAAAATAATGACGAAATACTGAAGTTCTTATCTTTCACTTGCGGCTTTACATCATTCTATTCAATCGCTTTGCTTCGAAGCCTCAAGATGATCGTAAAACCATAAAAGCTTCTATTTTAGTGTCTGGACAGACTCGTGCTAGCTCCAGCTGTAGCCAACATGTTGGATTTGCGGGTCGCTTCAGCCCATGATATGATAGGCAGGCACGCGATTTAGTGGCTAATTTTTAACCTTGAACTACCCCTTGATAAGGTACAAAATTAAGGCTCCTCGTTGGCACACGCGTTCAGAGGAGCTTCGCAATATCATGTACAACAACCTAGGGAAAACGCACCACGTTTGGCTTACCTTCATATTGGAATAGCGCAAACGGACAAACAGATGAGGGCCATGGAAACAAAAAATGCAGTTTCACCAACTCGCCCAACTTTCTGTCTTAGTGGGCTTACATTACAGTAAGCGGGCATAACCGAATAACGATCGAGGTATTAGGAGAGCGTGCCATCACTGTCACATACGTACCCCGAAAAGAAATTCGTCATTTTATGACTGTGACAGGCGTCAGTTATTAGACCACTAGCACCGCTTTCTTTCGCTACTTGCTTCTCCTGGTTGTTCGACCTAAGCCATAGGCACATCGTCGACGAACTCCATCGCCCAAGCAGGCAGATCACTCGATAACTTTTTTTAGTTCCGTCCTTATCACAAGGTCATATTTTCCAATGATTGTCTTCTGCAAGAAGTTCAGTGACTTCAGCCGCGTTGAAGCGTAATAGTGTTAGTTCAGTTAACATCAGCAATGATGCTGTTGCTGGAGCTGTCAAGCGCTCATGTGCACTACTGTTCAAAGTACCCGTAGCGCTAAACAGCGACAGAAGCCAAACGTGCGTTTACGAGGACGGCGTGCCTCATTCTGTCGCCGTGCATGTCCCTGTGGCTTTCGACTTTTCATCCGGCAGATCATCAAGCCTGGTTCGCATGGATCAGGAGACAGTTCTCCACCGGTTGAGTGTTGTCGATTTAAACGTTTAAAATGTAATTTATTCTTTTCCATTTAGCAACGGTGGGGAAGACAAGAACGGATGACTAATACAAATAAAAAGCTATATTACTTTACGTAGTACATAACTGTACAATAATGGATAGGCGTTTTGGGAGTTGGGTGTGCTTCGGAGATGCCTGCCTGTGAGCTGACAATGCAGGTTGAGGTTTTATGTAGGAAGTTATTTTTTTTGGCTAGGCAGAATAGAGGTGTGCATACTTGGTCAGCATACAAATGTTATATAAGTCAGTTCGCTGGTAATTTCATTCGGCGCACATATAAACTTGGTATATACATCCTGAAATATAGCTGCCGAGATAGCGACCAACCCAACAGCACCCAGCACCCGGCAGTCTGGCCGTCAAGGCAAATCCGGGAAAGCACGCAAAGAAAGGATCGGTAAAAAAAAAGAAAAAAAAAGAAACGCCACCAGAGAGTGATTTCAGTACTTAAGTTCGCATGCAGAACACATCTTAAAATTACGTAAATCCAATGCAGGTGTTGGAATCTGTGTCAAGTGAAGCATTCGTGAAGTGGTTAATTACATGTTATCTGAACTGCATTTGGAGCAGAGCCATTACGTGCCAGCGCGGCAGGGCGCCAAGATACGGAAACCCTCAACGCGCAACCCACGTGACCCAGGTGACCACGGATGACGCTGTCTCCGGGATCGACCCACTTTTCATTGCATCCATGTCCTTGATGAGCCCACTTTGCTACTGCCCTATCTCCTCGATTCGCCCACTTAACATAGGCCAGAAAGTGACCGAGCATACGCACCAAACCCCGTTTAAGAAATTTTGCGGTTGAAAAAAAAAAGAATAATTCCATGGTTTTTACGTGCCAAAACCACATCATGATTATGATGCACGCCGTAGTGAGGGGCTCCGGATTAATTTTGACGACCTGGGGTTGTTGAATGGGCACCCGATGGGCGGTACACAGGCGTTTTTTTTTTTTTTTTTTTTGCATTTCACCTCCCTCGAAATGGGGTCCCCGCAGCCGGGATTCGATCCCGTGCCCTTGGGATTAGTAGCACAATGCCATAGCCGCGAAATTAGGCGTCTGGAGTGGTATATTTGTTGCAGAGAGGATATTTAGGTACTGTTTGTTCTTTCATTGCGTAATTCCATAGACAACTTCAGATGTAGTATATGGCAAATCAATTCTGCGGAATCCCTCAAGTGGGAGGTAGTATCGAAAAAGGTGAACAATTGTCATCCGCCTGAATGTCGCACGAAGCTACAAAGAAAACCCATACGGGTTTCTCAGAAAGAACGCTTCGCAGTTGAGAAAAAATTCGTCCTGGTCCGGAATTCGAACCCGGGACCAACGCCTTTTCCGGGCGGTTGCTCTACCATCTGAGCAACCTTTGTTTTCTTTGAAGCTTCGTGCTACATTAGGGCGGATGACAATTTTCCCTTTCACATCCTGGTTAGCTCAGCTGGTAGAGCGACCACCCAGGATAGGCGCTGGTCTGGGGTTCGAATACCGGACCAGGACGAATTTTTCTTCAACTGCGAAGCGTTTTTTTTGTAGATTCGCGCTACATTCGGGTGGATGACAAGGTTTCCCTTTTAAGATGTGGCACATGTAGCTACATACAAGCCTATTCGTTGCATCAGTGCTATCGCTTGTGTGAACATTTCGGCAAGACAACAGCAGCAGCATCATCAAGCAGCCATGATCGCAAAGTGCCGGAGCGATCGCGAAGAAAGCTTCGCTTTACACATTTTCCCTGCATTTTCAAGCAATAAGCAAAAAATAAACATTTTCAAGCAAACATTCAGTGACTGCACAGATGACGTTGGCAGTTCTCTCGACGATTCCGTACTGTCCGCCATGCATGAGGCGCTTGATCATCATGAACGGAATCCGAGTAGACACCAAACGTTTGGTGATCTCGTTCAGCGTAGGTATATAGGTAATGTGGTGTGGTCCGGGAAAGAGAAGTCATTGCTTCGCGGGAGTTGAGACAACCTGTTCTTATTCAACGACTCCTTATACCACGAAGCTTGACACTTCTTCATTGGGGAAAACCTCTTTGTGGCGTTCAAACATTAAAGCGTTGTATCCCAGCGGAAGCATATCTAAACCATAGCCGATCACATGCGCTGCACACAGAATCAATTTCTTTCGAGTCATCACTTATCGATGTTACTTGTCGCACCTATACGCAACTACGTTGCCAACGTACGACCAATTGTCGTAACGCCTTGTGCACGTTTGTGCACAAGGCATTCGTTGCTGCTCATCGTGACCGAGGTCTCTCTTAGCGCTTCTAGCTGTAATGCTCACCACGCTCCTCGATGCCCATGGCCGCCGAGTGTGGTCGTTGCGCTTCTCTTTTACGAGCCAGCGAGCGCTCGCGTTTTGAGCCACGCTTCGCAGCGCATAACGAAGACGTTCTTGATGCGCTCGACGCTTCTTTCGGTCATCCACCTCTTCTACACTCAATGGACATTTTGGTCGTAAATGTAGATGTGGCGCCCTATGCATACCAATGGCATATACCTACCCACTCAGGGAAATGCTAGGCTGCTTATGTTGCTTGAGTTGTTGTCGTTGTTGTTGTTGTTCCTTAATGACCTGGCGCAACCCATTCTGTGGGATAGGCCATGAATCGGACAGTAATGGGTAGAGGGGAATGAACTTTTTTATTTACTCCGCAAGACTTTGCGGGTGCTGTTGTTGTAGTGTTTTTTTTTAATTTTAGGCAACAACAACAACTCCCTCGAAGTGCGTGGAAGAGACAAAGACAGCTTCGCTTTAAAACTTTACTCACTGAAGAGTGTTTCCTTGTCACTCAGCGTTGAAGCTTCCGCCACTGATGACAGCGATCGGTGTGATAACGAAATGATCGAATCGTGGACAAGAGTTCAGTAAGAGTAGCTTTGTGATTACGTGCCCAGGTCATTGGGATTGGCGACAGACATTCACCATGGCCGACATGTATATATTTAAGTTAAATGTGTCTACGGAAGAGTTACATTCAAGTTCAAGTTCATTTTTTTACCACATATATGGAGTTCATTCCATGTTATAAAGCTAAATAGTAAGGAAGAGAGAGAGAGAAGGGGGCTTTATTCTGTAGGCGGATCTATAGCCATGGATAAAAGCAAGAATTATTAGGAGGGAGCATGATGAGCATGATACTTATCAAAACGTGTAACCACTTCGCAGCAATAAACTTTGAAACTGAAACTTTGATGTGCAGGCAATCAGCCTTCGTGAGGTAACCTTCTCTGACGCCGTTATCTCCCAACTTTAACTTGTGTGATAATGGGAAATGCGCACATCGCGCATTGAGTCCTTGAAACAGCAAGCCGCACGTGGCTTGGTTCATGGTAGGTTCTAGAACCGCTCACCGCCGGAGTTGGCACCTCCGGTTTTTCCAACCCGTACCGCTCGCTTTCTGCTCGCCGCATTTGATGCATTTTGTTCTTGGTTTGGTACGTGTAGACATTGTTGTCGCTGCAACCATATCACTAGATATTCCCGGACAACACTCCGTGGCCGTGAAGGAAAAGTTACGGGTAGAATATCTGCACAAAGTTCTGACAAGGTTTAACAACGCTTTTGATTTCTTGGAAGAGACACTAAACAGCCGTAGCTCCCACGTGCGACGGTTTCGCATCTGACGAAGCGTGGAAGAAAAAAGCCGGCAGATTCCACGCCCTGTGGGAATCGATCTTATGCGAAGCAGAGGGTGGATAGCCTACCAAGTTAACGAAACTACCATGAGAGCACGACGACGTAGGCGGCTCTTTCATAACCTACATGACACTCATGTCATGAGTCCTCAGGAGTCCCTTTAGCTACACCTAAGAGACCTTAAGGCGAAAGCCTTAGTCATGCTCATGACTATGACTTCGACCATCAACCTTTAGTGCTTCCTTCATTTAGTACCCACGTCCGAACCCATTTCAGTGGTTTTTGAGTGTTAATATTTTATTAATCTTTTTCGCTGAGTCATTGTCATTTATGCTGAGTCATGCTCATGACTATGATTTCTAGCAGCATTCTTGTGTGTTTTATTCACTTAGTGCCCACGTCCGAACCGATTCTAGTGGTTTTTGAGTGTTAATCTTTTTTAGCTGAGTCATTGTCATTTTCTGAGTCATGCTCATTACTATGACTTCTACCAGAATCCTTTAGTGTTTGCTTCCTTTAGTACCCACGTATGAACGCATTTCAGTGTCTTTGAGTGCTATACTTTTTCGCTACTCATCGTCCGTTTTGCTGAGTCATGCTCATGACTATGATTTCTACCATCGTCCTTTAGTGTTCCCTTCACTTAGTGCCCACGTCCGAACCCATCCCAGTGGTTTTTGAGTGTTAATCTTTTTTCGCTTGGTCATTGTCATTTTTGCTGATTCATGCTCATGACTATTACTTCTACCAGCATCATGTACTGTTTCCTTCACTTAGTACCCACGTCCCAACCCATTTGAGTGGTTTTGAGTTAAACTTTTTCGCTGGGTCATTGTCATGACCTACATGACACGCCTGTCATGATATTCATGTCATGACATATTATTTATGTTCGTCATATACTCTTGTCATAGTATGTCAATTTTGGTACATACCAAGTTAACGAAACGACCACGACAGCACAAAGTCGCAGGCGGCTAGATAGATAGATACGGTCAAAGTAGCAAATGTTCGCCAAGTTGGAATCAGCTAGCGCAAGACGGGCAATTGGAGATCGCAGGGAGAGGCCTTCGTCCTGCAGTGGACATAAATATAGGCTGGTGATGACGGTGATGGCGGGGGGGGGGGGGGGGGGGGGGGCTGAAAAATACAGCTCTTCTTGCTGTACTTCTTTAACGTCCTCTCCCTTTATCGCACGCGCGTGTGCAGGGGGACAAGGTAATCAACCTAACACCTCTTTAGGTTCTGATGTGCTAGAGTTAGAAAGAGGACAAACGTTTTCAATCTCAACATGATTTATTTATTTATTTATTTATTTATTTATTTATTTATTTATTTATTTATTTATTTATTTATTTATTTATTTATTTATTTATTTATTTATTTGTCTTGGATTGAAAATGTCGGCAACAAGGACGCCGCTGTCTCATCCCCGAAGGTTAAATTATTGAAATCGATGAAGGATGATGTAAGGTGAAGTTAGCATAAACTGCTGTGGCGAAAACTTTCTCTCTATTAATTTATCCGTGCCACAAGAGCTTTTCGATCTCCGAAAATCGATTCTCTGCTCGCAATTTTATTTCCACTGCATTCCCCAACCTGCTTAAACGATAGAGAGAGAGAGAGAGAGAGAGTAACAGAGGAGAGGAAAGGCAGAACAAGACACACATCCGTTTTACTACCCTGCATTGGTCGAAGGCGATAGAGGGATGGAAAGAGAGAGAGAGAGACGAGAGAGAAATCAGTTTTGCGCACATTTGAAGGTGAGTACCTAGTCTACAAACGGTCGCCAAGACCTGTCGACTTGAGGTACTGCAATAACACTTTGGAGACTTTCTGTGCCATCAACTCGCACGGTCATGGTCCAAGTGTCTTAATCACCGAAAATGATCTAAAGTCCAGCCTGTTCATTGCTGTCCGGAGAGGTTCACGCTCGACTTCTTGGCGGGGACAGAGACACCAAATGTGTTCTTTAGTTCAATAGTTTCCATTGTTGCACAAGAGTAGCACATGGGCGTGTACCCCATTCCGATGCGGAACGAGTAAGTCTTTGTGAAAATACCACCACGAGCCAAAGGCCACAGGGAGCGATTTATTAAGGAGTGCTCTTGGTATCGCTATTTTCTTTTCTTGGCGAAGTCTCTGAATTGGTTTGTGAAATGCTCTTCTTCTACGTACTGCAGACGTGAAAGTGCGCAATCATGTCTCAACGGTTGCATGTGGCGCTGGCCAACTTAGGCGTCGGCATTTTTATGAAGAATTTGGTGTGCTCCACTGAAACAGTTAAAACTGCTACCGCAAATACAGGTTGTGTTGGGTGAATATATGGGTTAGTCGCTCGAACAGGCGTAGAGAGGGCGAGCAGGAAGATGCGTCTATGTTTATCTGAAAAAAATGCAACCTATACTATTGATAACGATCACTTAATGTTTTCACTTTACTTTCATCACAGTGTACTCCTTTGTAACGTGAGTTTTAGTAAAAGTAAAGAATGTCAAAGATAAAGCAGACCAACAACAAATTTGTACTTGCGTTCTAACGAAGAGAGCCTCCTCGAGGTCGTATTAAATGTATTTTTTCCCTTGTGTTCTTGTTAATAATCGCCGGATTTTAACATTTCATTTGCTGATGCAGTGACGTTCGCTTCATTTAGAAAAAAGTTGAAAAAAAAGGACTCAAGATAGCCGTATACATGAATGCTGGACTAACATATACATCAATGGTATACATGAATGCTGGACTTCTAATAATACAAATAATTATTAGAACGAGACTAACCATACTGAAGAAACGTACCCGCATGTACGGGCATGGCAATCCAGGAGTATACGTCGTCATTTGGTTCTTGGCGTGACTTACCTTTATAATCATCTGGGCCGACGCAGAGGGTCTGTTGCTGTTCCGCCAGTGAAGCCTTAGTTAATTGCGTGCATGAGTATGTAATAGCGAGGATTTTACAGTCACCGAGAAATCAGTGGACATGTGTGCGCTTTTGGGATTCGGTAGTTTGTATAAATGTGTAGTCGTGTATAAACAAGCACGTTATACAATGACTTTGGCGTGCTCAACGAAACACATTAGGTTGTGTTAGTGGCTCATAAGAGTGTGGTTAGATCGCACTGCATTTTTGCCGATCTTTCTCGTGCATCTCCACCTGTACCGTCGTCTTACGTCTGTGCAGCGTGGAAACTCGTAGGCATCATACTTAAAAAACCATCAGTTACAAGTTTTTCTAAAGCATTGGATGTGCTATATTTTATTTTACAAGAAAGCTAAACTTCTTGAACTGTAGATATAAAATTACGGGTGGTAATACTGGCGCACATTCGTATTCGCCCTGAAGCATGAGAAGCGTGAGTCTTTCGGCTAGTATTATAGTAACGTAGTAATCTTGTGTGAAGAACGGCAGGAGCACACCGTCCTTAGGAGTGCCGGTAATATTGTCTGCAAGGCGATGCGGCAATTAGTGGCGCATGCCGAGGTGCCGTTAACAGAGACGAGTTGATGGGTGTCGTTTCCATCGCAGAATGCCACCTAGGACAATACACGACATAGAATTTACCTATTAGTTTTTTTTTTTCAATGAGTCCCTTTTTTTAAATTTTGTTGCAATACTTTCCAATGTTTTCCAATGTTTTCCAATGTGTTCCAAAAAGTTCAGATGAGGGAATTCACATAACAATAACATCCAAAATGCATAGTACAGTGCGAGCGCCAGCCCAATGTGGAGACAGGGAGTAGAAGTTGTCTATGTCGCATGAGTTTCTATAATCAAAGTGCGTCCAAAATTATGAAGTAAAATTTATGATGTGTTATATCAAAATCAACGTACATCACGTTCGCAGAAATGTGTCACATTATCTTTGAAGGCTCAGCACATCAATTGAGGAGCTGTTTTTGCAGGCTTATCAGAAGTAGCACCGTGTTAAGACTCATAGGTGTATTCCGAAAGACAAGGAGAAAAAAAAATGTGCCGGGAATTGCCTACATGGGCTGTCTATATCACTTTTATCAGGAAAGTATCTTAAGACATGCAGTGCGCGAGAAAAAAAGAACTCATGCTGAAGAGTAAAGTGATTATAAATTTTTTGTCGAAAATGGGTATTACCTCCCAAATTTCGGAGCGCTTATTTCTTTCCAAGGTGTTTACGTATTTAAAACATCGACATGGCTTCGGATGTCAGCTTAGAGTTCAAGTTAAATATGAACTGGTGTTTGCAGTTTTAGCCAAGCAAACTCTTTACGAAATTTTCTGAAATGCGTCGGGCCTCTTTATTCTTATACTGCTGCAATTATGAAGCCCACCAAAATTTAGATACCGATTCGTTACATTTCCTCTTGCGCTTGCCATGTCAAATTAACGGTAAGTTTTATTTTAAATAATAAGTCGGTACATTTGGTGCTCCCAATGTCCAAGGATTGCGTAGCAAAAATATTTTCTGATAAACTCCCACAGCTGATGATAGTTAAATTGGCTAAATTGCGAGTACATTTGCTGAAAGACCCGTCTGTTGAAATGACGCTTCTGGGTATAAATTTCTGCAGAAAAAGTTGGATAATCTTTTACTCATGCAAGTCTTGCCAAACGAATGCAAATATTTCGGATATTTTGAACTTCTTTGGTTCCGTAGGAATTCAAAGCAATTACTGTTTTCATAACTACTGCGGTTACTCACGATCATGACCCCCCCCCCCCCCCCCTTCCTTCACTTGTGTTATATCCCGCAGGGCCCTTTAAGAGATTGTAAAATACGATGATGATGATGATGGGTGCTATTTAATTAAACCCACAGTATTTTCAGATTTAATGACTGATTTGTTACCTTAAGGTGAGAAACTAGCTGCCTTTTAGGTAAAATTGTAATTCACTTTTCAGCGAAGTTGAAAGATAAGTGTCGAAGTTCATTTTTATGTTTTAGGCCAGAAGTTGTTACGTGTTATGGTTTCTCAGTCTATTAAATCGCTTTCGGTCTCTTAGGGACCTCAATCTACCGAGCTTAAAGTGCTATAACGTCATTACTATTCTCCTTTAAACTTTTTTTTTTACTTCGGGAAAATCACACAGAAGCTCTGTTCATCATGTATTACTGAAAATTCAGAGCACTGGATCTTCTGCACAATCAGGTGAGACAGAGGCTAGAGGATTGTATATCTAGATACCTGGTAAATGTGGCAGCAGCTTATGCGCATGTAATGAGCTCTTCCGTGCCCTTATTACGCATTGACTCCACGCATCTGAGACGATATGGATGCAAAAAAAGAACGTAACTTGTCACAATGTTTATATTTTCAGCTAATCACATTTGCAAATTAATTTTTGTTATTAGTGTAAATCCCAGTAAGAAAAACTACGACGTTATATTTCGCAGCTGTCATTTAGCCCTGCTTCCAAATGTACCACCGGCCAGTGGCGTGGTCTCGATTACACATTTTTACGGTAATGTTACATATCCATTTACACATTGGCTTGCAATTTCATGCGCTTTAAACGTATATTCAAAGCTTGTAATACCGCTGCATTTAGATGCATGTAAGTTTTGTCGCTCGTGGATACATCAATAACTGTGGAGGTCGACAGGCAATGTAACGAAAAATGTTGACCATCCTTCGCGTGACGGCAAAACGTTACTGGCGATAAGCCAAGTGGAGCAGAAACTCATGCGGTTCTTGTATTACAATATAAATGTGTTGTATCGTACCTTTAAATGAAAACCCAGAAACAGGCGCATTCGTTACACACATCTCTTTCTAACACGCATTTGTTATGACTTAGAAGCTTACTATGCCGAAAAAGACGGCAAAATCATGTAAGAAAGTGCGTAAACAACAAAGATCATCATTCCTTTATATGCGCTTAAATTTTTATTAGTTATTGTAGTATATTTATCAGTGATAGCAAATTGCAGCATACCCATGCATCCTTTCGTAGCCTTTTCACAGTTCAAGAGGCAAGTGAATTCTCCAGGGGATTCACAGTAGCTTACACAAGCATGTAAAGTTCTGTGCAAGAAAACAATGATAGAATGTTAACCAAAATTTGAGTCCTATTTAATTAACAAGGTATCTGATTATCACTACATTTACGGCACTAGGCGACATTGTTCAAGTGCAGTGAAAGTGTGAGGAAGCTGAAACTGAACTTTGTAGAAATATTTGATATAAAATAAAGAATAATATGAATGGCACTCTTAATGTCTATTGCTGGTATTTTTTTAAATTCAGTGCGATATTAGGCAGGAATGCTTGTAGTTTTTTGTTATGGTGTACACGCAGCTTAGGGTAAAGCTCCATATCAGGACCAATAGTGAGGGTACACATCACAGACCTTGCACTAAGATGCGTGAGGTCAGTTTAATTGCCCTTGAATAGCCAGCGCTGAATAGCTCCCGTGCACATTATTCTTGCCGAAATAATTGTGATATCTCGGCTTTTAAGCAAAATGACCTTCTGGGATGAAAACAGGGAGAGACAGGCCATGACCAGAAACCGCGATGCTCCGTAATTTGCCGCGAAAACTGAGCAAATTTATTTATGGTAGTACCCCATTGAAAGCCGTTAAACGAGGCAATGTGAATGAAAAGCAATGCAGGTGGCTTAATTCAGCTTGAAAATTCTCTGTTACTCGCCGTGGTAGCTTAGTGTCTATCACGTTGCGCTGCTGAGCTCGAGGTCCTGTGAAGGTTCGATCCCCATCACGGTGACCGCATACCAATGTGGGTAGAATGCAAAAATACTCGTGTGCCGGGAATTTCGTGCCCGTTTGAGAACCCCAGGCGGTGAAAATGAAACTCTCCCACTACGGCGTGCCTCATAATCAGGTTGAGATTTGCGTGCGTAAAACCGCAGAAGTAAAAAGAAAAACTCTAAATTTTCTCAGAGTGAGTGTTGATTCTTAATCTGTAGAACTAAAATTGGCTTTGCGCAATGCCACAAGGTAAAGGACGCACATATCTTCTTTGGCTTTCGCAATAATGAGTTAGCTTAGCGCGAACCTGTTACCAAAGAGGTTCGAAACGTTCAGTTTAGAAAGGAACGCGGACAAGTGAAAGAAAAAAAATGGCGCACACACTTTCTCTATAGCCTAAAGTTGGACTTTAAGATTGACACACACGCATTACAGCTGCCTCAGTGTTGTTAAATCAGCTTCATAGTCGTACTTAAGACGTAATCTTGTGACAATCTATGAAACCATAGTGCGTTTGGAACTTCATTCTTTTCCATAACGACCCGCGAAAGCCCCGCCTTCCCCCTCTCTCTCTCTCTCTCTCTTCAACGTTCTATAAAAGCGACGTCTATAGTCCTTTATGAGGTCTAATTCATGCTGAATATGTTTTTAAGGCTGAAAATAAGCCTGGTATACAACTTCACCATTGACAAAAGCGGCTGTGCTGCGGCATGCTTCTGTTGGACATAAGCTCCGGAAAATCTCGCTTTCAGCGTTGTAGTTCCGTTTTGAGTTTTTTATGTCCCTACTAATAAACAATTTCGGGATGCTCTAACTAGACAAATGTTTTGGGTCCCCAGCGCGCCCTTGATCAGCCATGACAGGCGCTGGTCATGGTGCAGTGTTTTGAATTATTGGCGAACCGGTGTCATTCGCTAACATGCTCCGAAAAAGCAATATCCAAGTGTTTTTGCGTTTTGAGTCCATCAGACGTTGACTGCTGCGGTTGGCACTTAAACCCGTAACCAGTTACTCAATAGTGGCGAAGCCATCTCAGCAGATCCCCGCTGTCAGTGGCCGTAAGGTGCACGGTATAGATTGGAGTGCAGCGCCAAAAGATAAGTACACATTCATCGTGTTTACAGGGTTGGAGGTTATCTCAGTGTGCAATAATAGCTTAATATAAAGGGTGTACCAGCTAACGTCCGCCAAGCTATTCAACGAAAAAAAAAAGATTAAAACAAGATGGTGCAAGATACAATTATAGGACTTACAGGTTCGGTCGTCAGACCACAACGAACGCTGTTCTATCACATAACTAAAACAAGCGAGGTAAAAATTACTTATGGAACTAAAGACGCCACTTCACATATAAGTGGGTTCAATACATTTTTAAAGTTGCAAGTTCGCGAACGGTCTTTAGCAGGTCACGCTTTGCAGATTAAAAGAAAAACTGGGTTTGTCCGCAATGCTGCACAAATCAAAGTATAACCTTGTGTATTTATCTTAAGCATTCAGGGTGTGTGTGTGTGTTTCTTTTTTTATAGTTGAAGGCTCAGTAAAGGTAGCTGACCACAGGTCAGACGACAGATGGTCTACTAGTGCAACAAACTGTGTACCATGCGAGCGAAAACAAAGTCGAGGACGGCATGAAGGTTAGGCGGTGTGATGAAATGAGGACATTTGCAGGCATCTTTAGGGTAGAGGTAGCTGACGCAAGACAGTGGTAATTGGGGATCGCTGACAGAGACCTTCGTCTCTCCATGCTATCGGAGAGGCGAAGGTCGCCTAGCGGTGCACGTAAATTTGAATTAATAATAACGAAGGCCAACATGATCATGAAAGGTCGTGAGGCTACACCAAAATGCTGAACGTGAAATTCAGTTAGAATGTTCAAGGACGTTCATCTGGCTTATTGCATAGATCGAGAAAGAGGGATATATACGATAAGATTGCATGTAGCAGTATATGTCTTTATTTCCGGTACCATAAAGTGGCCGCACGCAGTCTCCGCTTTACACTCTTGACTTTCCAGCATACCCGCATCTTGTACTAAAATTGAACTAGGCACCATATTTTTTTTTCTTGTTTTGAACTTTACAGCCACGTATAGTGTATAGTGCCCAGCATGGTTAGCCCGGAGCTTGAGCTCCGGGATTTTTTTTCTGGTGGTTTTGCGTCTGTATCCTTTTACCATATACGTGCGCGGAACAAGTCGGCTGCTGGCGTGTGGCGACATGGCGAAGCAGACAGCGTACACAACCGTTTAAAAGCACCGAGAAAGACAGAATCACCACGCGGCTCGCGTCCTTTGAAGTGCAATTACTTAGAGTGCCAATAACTGAAGTCCCCAATCTCGGTGATGGCCTACGTGCCCGCTGGTCAAAAAAATTGCGGTGTCCGCTGACGAGACGTGCGCTTCAAAGAAATTCGCCGCGCCTTTCGAAGCGGACTCCCTCCGTGTCTTGCGTTGTTCGACAACGAAGGCTCCGGTTCTTAGTGCGTGGTGGCGTCTTGTGCGAGTCTAAGTCAGGATTTTATGTGACTTCCTTTTTTTTTTCCTTTTTTTTTGCATTTGCCTTGTTCAGGATTCTTTTTCTTCTCGTCAGCAGTTGTATGATTCACTTTTTGTTTTCATTGTATTCGCAAGCACGATCTACAGTACTCGAGTCCTTGCAACTTGTAACCGAGGGAGACAAGCGCAGATGCGCGCGCCTTCCAAAGTGCTTTGTGCGCCGGTCGAAGCAGGGACGCACACAAAGGCCTAATGAAACACAATTATGAGAGAAGGGAGGAGGGGTACGAGGCCTTATTTTCTTATTTTGCTTCTTTTTTTTTTCTTTTTCTCGCTGTAGTCACAGGGGCACTTAAGGGCCGGGCTGTAGGAGCACTTGGTCGTTCGCCTTTGACCAATGGGAGCGCTTCGATGGCTAGTGGTACCGAAATCGATTTGCCTAAGCCCGCCCTGTCAGTCGTAAAAGATTTAAGACGGGAGAGGGGAATGACCACTCTTCCAGGAGGCATACAAGCTGCGAGGCTACGGAAGAGGAAAAGAAGGTTGTGTGGTGGAAAGGTGCAGTGGAGAGGGAAGAAGCTGTGGATGTTAGCCGGAAAAAGGAAACAACGAATATCCTTGAATAATAAAGGTGTGGAAGCTTGTTTAGTCATAATTAATGCAACATAGAGCAACTTTTGGCTATTCTACAAGCATAGTAATTAGTGCGTGGATAGTGCCTCAGCGGATTGAACGGTAAAGAAAAGAGACATAACCTTTGTATAAAGCATCGAAAACAACAGAGGGAACGCAATGACGATCAGCATACATCCTCGTCGTCACCAATAAAATCATAATTAGCGTCCTACGCAGTGAATTTGATTACATTATCAGCAGAAGCGACGGCCTAATTAATTGCGCTGTAAAAAAATACCTGTCCAGCACAACTTTCCAGTAGCACTGTCCTGCATTCCACAACTACAAAAAGCCTGTGAATTTCCTATCTGACCAAATTCATTGATGCTCTGCCGTCCTTGATTGCACTATCAATCAAACTTTTACTTACATCAATAGACAACCGGTTACATTTCAACGGATTATATTCACACGCATACCTTGTTTTATTTTGAAGGTGACTGTTTTTCACTGGACGATCGCTGTTATCAATTTACCGCTCGGCGCAGGACGCGCATACCTTTATTCGAAATTTCTTGAATGTTTGGCTCATTAAATACCGAAAGAGTCTCGCCTAATCAGATTGCACACGTGACAAGAATAGTGTAGATTCTAGAACACACGGTTGCAACCAGTGATCATTCCAGAATGTACGGTGACAGACGCATAAACAGCACACAGACTTTACCCGCAAGTTCTCATTCGATGACTGACGACCATGCTCAACGCTATAATTATAATTTAGGCGTTGCATTGCTTTTTTTAGCACGAATTCACCAGAAAAGAGTTAGGTTCTTAATGCATACTTTTGTCACTGTCTTGTTCTTCACCGTCACTAAAAGGCCACATCTGTGCGAGATGTACTGCATCGCAGGTATACGGTACCAAACGCTTCCACCGATATAGGCAGCACATCCGAGCCACTGTGTCACAGAGTATTTGCTTTCTACATTCTAATTTTTAACTATTTCCCTGAAAAAAGAACTTAGAGCGCTGCATGCGGGTTTTCTATAGGCTTAATATATCCGCGATGGACGCCGCAAAAACAATTTACAGCGCCCAAGACTGAATGTACACTGTAGTCCGAATGCGTGCTCACCGGCCGCCAAAAAGTGGAGCGCTACATACGGATTTTTGCACAATATCTATCGTTCGCTGAGTACGCCATCTTGACGCATACTTCAGGTGAGACCTCCTATCAATTGGCGCTTTGAATTGATAATGACTTTGCAAAGGACAGTTCAGGATGCGCATCACTGACCCTAGCGTACATCATCACAAGGTGTGACGCCCACGTCTATAATTTCCAACTGTTGAACGACATCCTACGCGTTATGCTGTAAGCCCCATATAACGAAGTAATAATCGTTGAACGTACGTCATCACAGCGTATATGCAAAATTAACGTGCTCAGGCAAACTTAAGATGTTGCACAGCGGGAACAAAAATCCGCAATGAAAATGAAAATGTTTTGGACCCTGCGTTAGGAAAAGCCACAGTGGTGCTGTTGATATTTTCTAACAGGCTCACTGCACTGCAGAACGCGAGATTCACTGTGAAGCGGCTGCATGTTTGCATCGCTTTCGTTGAAATAAAAACAGACAAGCTGATCATACGAGACATTGCAGCTGGATCACACTCGTTAAAACGAAAAGCGCGCACAAACAATAAACGCCAAGAACATTATTCACTTTACATTCGTGACGCGCACAAATAAAAACCCATAGGCTTAAGTATGTCCGCGATGCAGGCCGCACAAACAATTTACAGCGCCCAAGAGTGGACGTACACTGTAGTCCCAATGCATGCTCACCGGCCACCAAAATTTTGATTGATCTCTGCCTACACACCTACACTAGCCTGTGGTACTCTGTCGTATAGACATGAGCTTCAAGTAACGTGAACGGTATCCAACCGTTTTTGATGCATGCTCTTCGTGTGGCGGCCAAAAAGAAGTGTGATATACTTCCGACTTCCTTGCACATTTTTGGCAGCGTTTAGGAATAGCAATAATTATCTGGCTTTTACACTTCACTGCAGTAATACTAGCTTTTCGGTTACAACGATTTACAGAAAAATAGACAGAAACGGATCCAAGGAAGCGTCGCCATGATCATTTTGAGAAAATTTTTGGCATGTAACCTTCGTGAAATGCATTCTTCCTGTGGTGCTGCGATGTCAATTATCCGGATTGTCTATTGCTGTCGATTCATGCTGTCGCTGACATTTTCGCCTGATTTTTTTCTGCTTTCTTGCTCTTATAACGTAGACAGAGAGGCGTCCAATACTGCAGTGCATCTTCGATGAATAACGATGCAGTCTCTCTCGTTTGAAGTGCACCAGCTGCCTGAGAATAGGCGCCCTTTTTGCAACAAGTATGTTAAGAGTCCTATGATATTCACCAGTTGTCCCACTGCTCTCTACCTAACAGCCACAAGAGTCTTTTCAATATGTCACTAGTGTTCATAGAATATTGTGGTTCTGGTTCATTCAGACCATTGCAGGAATATTGCGCCTGTCATCGAAAACATTTTTACGTATGTGACCAGCGAGATAATTGTTTGTCATAGAATAATTTGTGTACTATAGAATAACGTAATGATTACCAAGGGACTGAAAGACACAATGACGGCCGACGAATTGGCGGAGCAACAAAATCTGGAAATTTTCGTGCATTGAGTCGACTCGGTTAACGCCTGAGAGGCTTTGGAGATGTCCGAGAGAGGCCGTTGATTTGCAGTGTATTATTTAGGCCCAAGATTAGGTGGATTCGTGGCCAATAACACATCTAGCATCATATGTGGCTTCCTTAGAGATATCTTCCTTACTCTGAATTTAGTTGAAAATTTTCCACATGCAGTTTAATAATTGCAATAACTGGACTTGTTCGCTGTTATGTAATACATTCACTAAGGATATTCCGCAGCATTTTTGTATGAATATTTGTACTGTATTTTGTATAAGCTTCTTATTTACATTTGTATTTATATTTTGTATACGTGCACTTTACAAAATGATGTACGTCTGTGTGGATATTTTTTGTTTTTGTTTTTCTAATCGTTGATTTTGTTGTGAGCATGATTTTGAGTATAATTATTATTGCAGAAAAGAGGAAGCGCCAAATTTTCTATTGGCGCCCAAATTTCTTTAAATACAGTAAAATAAGAAAAGGGAGAGAGGAAACAAACAGAATTATTGGAGTGAATTGTATAAGTAGTATTAAGGGCATCGTTATCGACATCGGGGCGTGTCATCTTCTGCGCGTTGGAGACTGGAGCAATAATTGGTTGTAAACTCGATAACAATAGAAGTCGGTGACTTGCCATCCAATAAAGCAGCCGCTGGTTCACTTGCACACTCTCTTTAAAGGGGCTCTCTTGCAATATAACATCTTGATATATTTGCAAAAGGCTATTTGTATTTACTGAATATGCCGCGATGGCTGACAAAGCATGTTGTGCACAGTATTATTGAATTTGATGTGTTAGTAGGCTGACATATCGTTTGTTATTGAGGATTGGAAGTGCTCGAATACCACTACATTGGGCGTCAAGTGTGTTTGGAAGTGTACCTTGTTCATTCCTTATTTTACGCAGCAGAATATGGATAGTCTCAGCTATATATTGGTTGTATCGTGTAAAATTAGACAGAGCGCATAAACATTTGAAGCAATAAAATGGAAGAAAAAACCATGTTGAGAACTGCCAGCAAGTTTTCTACGCCGATAGCCTAAAACTTTTGAGACACGGCTGTACCACAAACTCGTTCATTTTTCTTTTTTAAATTGCCTTTCTTTGTGCAATGTCTAAGATATAATTGCGGTTGATTGATACATTGCGGTTGATTTCCAGGCGCTGAAGTAATCTTACACAAACTTGGCTTGTAAATTCAAGATGGCGTAAAGTAAGTGCAGTCATTTGATTCAGTACAAAGCGTGGCATCGCGAGCGTAGAATGATGTCACGTATTACTCGTACGTTACTGAAAAATCCCCGTACGAAAACAATACTTTTATGCAATACAGCGAGGAAAAATATATTACATGTGAGAGGGCTGGTAGAAATTCATGACAGCCAGACGCGCTATTTCTACCGTTAATTCCACCGTTCGCAAAGTGAGGCGTGCCGAAGATAGCAGCGTTCTGTGAATGCCCACCTATACGCAATTCCTTTTGTGACGTATAAAACTAGTTGACAGCAAAGAAGCCGAACTACTGGGAAACGCCTTTATAACGAAGTGCTCGGGACCTTCAAAAGTAAGTCTTTATTTAACTATAATTCAAGAGAGACTTAGTGAAATAAGCCGCTATATTTTGTTTTGTTTTTCGTGCACACAATGTCTCACAGAGTGTTTGAATGCAGCCAACCTTACTGCACCGAGGTTGACACCAGGGCGAAATGCTCCGCAGCGTAATGCAGAAACTAGGCAAATTAAATCTGCATATCGTCGAATGCTGCAATCGCGTACGTTTTCCATCAAAATTCTTGGTTCGTTTAGAGAATCTTCACGACAATTGCCTGTCTTGACATTCGCGTTCTTTTAGCCCTAGATGACTTTAAGGACCTCCCGTCGTCGGTCGTCAATTACGATTACATCCTCATGTCATCATAAACTGCAAAGTATTCATCAGCCGTCGCACCCACTGATGCGTTTCAAGAAGCGCACAAATTGAGCGATTCATGAAGCAGTGCAGCAGGACTACATCTGACGTAGGCACGCTCGTCATATGCGTCACTAGCGCTGCCATTAACGCTTACACCGAGCGCATCTAAGTGACACCTGGGGAGGGCAGTGGCGGCACTGTTACGTGGCATTCGTTGTAAAGCAACAAACCGGCTGTCGGAGACGCATAAACGTCTTCGTCGTACAGACAAATTTAGTGTAGTAGTCTTCATTCTAGAAGGAATAATAGTGTAATGACAGGAATACCGCCGGGACATAATCAATCATTCGTTATATAGATCATTTCGTTGTGGAGGTGTTTGCTGTAGAGGCGTTCGACTGTAGATGCGCCTTTTCTAACAACATACACTTGTATGCATATAACTTGCTGTTTTTCGTGTCCCAGTGAACTGAAAAAACAATAATACAACTATCACCTGTCTCTATCTCTATCGGAATGCATGAAATTAAGGAGACAGAAAATTGCTTGCATGTGGCAATTCATAGCGCTTTGGAATAATGTCTGTGTGGTTACCGCTTCCTGCATGGCTTTAGTAATTTAAAAAATACCTCGAATTTTAATGAAACTTTTATCTCTTAGCATATGAATCTCATAAATTTGCAACATACGAGTCACTTGTGGAACACCAACAATAAGTTTTCGCCAAATTGACACGAATACGCGTGTGCAAGGCCTATTTATGCCCTTCGATTGTGTCCTATAACAAGCGTGATCGCAAAGAGCGTTTCGCGGTAGCTAACCACCGCTTTGCAGCGACAACTGATAGCCTTGCAAAAACACGCGCAGAACGCCTCTTTTTTCTTATGTTGCTGAAATAAGGAGCGGCCGGAACGCGTTCAACTCGTGAGGCAAGACGCACCGGCTCGCAGAGAGAAACCTGATCCACGGCGCCAGCATCCAATTGAAATGCGGGAGGGGACGTCGGATAGAAAAAATATTTGCTCCCGGTGGTGGGTTTCTCTGCTCAGCGTATCAGTCTAAGACGATAGTGCCGGCCGGCGGAGGACGCTCTCTGGGTTATCTTGGACTCCCTCTCCTCACTTTGACTTGTACGTTCCTGCCTACCGTGCTCCACTATCCTTATAGAGCGTTAGTTGAAAGTAAGCGCGATTTGGCGGCTTTGCACTCTTCGCAGACTCGCGTCCTTCGGTAACAGCGGTTAGGCACTGCGAGAAACTACCATCCGCCTAATCGTTCATGCCTCCAGACAGCCATGAAGGCGCTTAGAAAGGTTCTGAAAACACGCACTAAGCGAAACAGCAATGGTTGAGGGCGTGCAAGTATGGAGTGGTTTCACTTCAAGTATGACCTTCATATAGGCGTCGGTGTGTTTTCGACCAGTAAAATTCCTTCAATTATCATTTGAAAGATTGTACACTATATATATATACAGCTACCGATGTAAACTAGAAATGCACAAACGTGCTGTCATTTTGTGGAGCATTTTTACTTGGAGCATTTTTTACTTACTTCTTTTTTTTTTACACGATCTCTGGTGCCAGAAAACAAGGTTTGCCACATTCAGGAAACAAACTGATTTGCCATTTTAAGTGTCCATGTGCATCGAGTTGCCGATTAATTCAGCCTCACGCTGCAATATGCGAGCCACCTCGTTAGCTCAGAGGGTAGAGTGACCGCATCGAAAAGCTCACGTTCAATACCCCCGGGCCAGTTCCAATTTTTCTTCAACTGTGAAGCTTTTCTCTTGTTTTTTTTTCTCTTGGTTTCTTCGTCTGAGAAATTTATATGGGTTTCTTTCGTAGCTTCTTGGGCTACAGTCGGGCGTATGACAATTTTTAGTTTCACAAACATCCCCCCCCCCCCCCCCCCTTCCTTGAGGGCTTGCTCAGACCTGATTTGCCAAGAAGCAAAAGTATAATGAAATAACAGAAAATAAGTTGAACCAAATTGGGAGCGCAAGTTTAAAGGAGCACAGAAATAATGAAATCATGAATAAATTGGACCTGCTTTTAGGAAACGTATGCGGCTGTTCGGTCATTAGTGCGTTTGGTATAAAAGCGACTGCGCGAGTAAAAGAAATGCTTTCGCTTTGATGACGTCACAGATTATGCCGCGAAGTAATAGCCATCGCTAGTACCTCAAGCTTGCGGTAAGATTTTGACCTATACAGCTGTTAAGCTGGACGAGTGCAACTAAAGAAATATATATGTAACGGAGAATATATAACTTAGAACGATGAATAATGAACGCTTGGGCTTAAAAAAGCTTTGTTCACCAAGTCGTAAACGTTTGGTTGTAAAATAAAGGCGCTTTCAGCGATAGGCCTACAAAACTCCGTTACTTGAGTGAAACGAGCGAGAAATTAGAACTTAATAAAGATGGAAGTAAAAATTAGAATCATGGGTCTCACGTATCAAAACCACGTTATGATTATGAGGCACGCCATAGTGGATGACTTTGGTTTGGGGTTCTTTAACGTGCCCCTAAATCTAAATGCCGAGGCGTTTTTGCATTTCGCCTCCATCGAAAGGCGGCCAACGCGGCTGGGATCGAACCGACGACCTCGAGCTCAGCAGCGCGACGCCATAGCCATTGGGCTACTGCGGCGAGTAAAGATGGACGTTTGTTTTTCTTTCGTATAAAATGTAATTAATAAATTAATTGCACCTGCATAAATTAAAAGGTATCGAGATAAGGAGAAATAAGGATAGGAGAAAGTGATGAAAAACTAATAAACGGCTTCCAGTGTCGTGATAGGAAAGCTTATCACGCGCATTACATGGCAAAAAAAAAAAAAAACAAGAAATACCGATTAACTTTAACACGTATATCCACAGTTTCCAGGTAACATCTTAACGAACGGAAAGGACATATGGTGGAAAAGAATCGGGACATAGTCCTGTTGTTTGAACATATTCTTGTTCGAATTTTACACGATGTTGGGGTTTTTCATTGTCTTTAGCTACATTCATTTTGAATTTATTTTCTGAGCACCCACTTTTTAGATAACCACGCCATGCCATTTATTTATGGACCCACCGTGCTAATCAGGCAGTGCAATCGATAAAGCACGCAGTTCGTGCTCTTGGAGCCGCATTGTCACATTACGCATAGGGTGACGTTTCCCTTGTCAACTCTGGCATGGGGAAATAATGAATATCATGAGCTCAGATTATGGGTTCTGATATGATAAGCAAAGCAGAAGTCACGGCTTAGAGCTAGAAGGCTTTGTTTTATCGATCTAGTGTTCTAGCGCTTCAGTCCAATTCGAATATTTCACGAACAATAAAGGTGTAAACAAATAGCTTTCCTTGCGCGATCATCCGCTTAAAAGACTGCTCGAGATCTCAGCGCGAAATCTCCCGATTGCATCATTATTAGCGCAACAAAATATGAGAAAGAAGAAAGTTTTCGGTGTTTCTGATGCGGGGCTACTAAAGATTGCAAATCCGAATGACGTCATCGCGTATCCCTTCGTATGGCAGGATTGTGTGAACTTGGGAGGCGGGGACACGCTGCATAGATGAGCTTGACCGGGCTCAATGCCAACTAAACAATTACAAAATCTTTCACATATAGATGGCCAACTGAACAGTGTCGGTCAATGTTCCTAAAACAATATATTATTATAAATGAACGAAATATTAGAACGTGAAGGGTTTCGTTATGGTCCTTTGCAATGTACCTATCATTTCGATGAACGAAAACAGAATCGTTTCCTATGAAATTCTATAAGCGCTCGTGCTTATAGGATTTATTCCATCACTCCACGTGGAATTCCGTGTGGAGTCATGGCATAATGTCGAGATTTTTTACTAGGGACGCCACTCGAAAATAAAATGTTGCGTGAAGACTGAAGCACAAACCTTGCGGAATGTTATATCGACCTCATTGAGACGCGGCGCGTTTAACTTACGCCGCAAAATGTCCGCAGTCAAATTGTCTTCAATGTTGCTGTTAAGGAATTGACACATTAGTTTCACCTCTTAATTATGAGATTTTTATGTCCCAAAGTCACAACCAGGCTACGATAGACGCCGTTGGGGGAAACTCGCAATAATTTTAACCACGTATAAGGTTTCTTTTTGACGCGCACGACAGGCTTTCTGCACAAACGTTTTTTTTTTTTTGTAATCCGTGCCCGCAGAAACACAGCCACCGCAGCACTGTACGGCAGAATTTCGTAAACCCGTTAAGCCATTTCTTCGGTTCTTTAGAAATGTACGTAAGCCACGTGGCATTGATTTGATGCGCCGCCGCCGCGCCATAAATATGTGGTGAGTGAGTCCCATGTTATCGGATCTAATATTTCTAGCTTTCCATGCACGTAGAGTCCTTGTCAAATGTTTCAAAGGCATGTGGGGGACCATGCATGACGCTGGTCCGCTTGCGGGGACATTGTGTAATTTTCTCTGCTCCAAGGGATCGGGTATCGAGAGGGATTGGCGTCACTGACTCGACTGAGCTTCAGAGCAGCAGGCTTGCTGCAGAAGTCATGCAACATAGCTCCCTGGCGGATATCACCGGCGCAGTGACGAATAAACTGTACAAAAGACTCTAGACTAACATCCGACCCGCCCCTATGTTGCCGTTTACCTCAAAGTTAGTATGTAAGAAGCGACAAAGCATGATTTAACTACGACTTTTAAATTGCCTTATTCATTATGGAGCTCACGCTACATTTAATAGATGGTGGTTGCTTCAGGTTCCCTCTCACAAAAGTGACATCAAGCTGGAGGCATCATAAGCTTAATGATGATTGAAGTGTAAATTGGTGCGTGTTCTCTCCTTCGACTCAGTATGGAAACCACAAAAGGGAAAAAAAAAAGACAAGCACAGAAAGCTAATTACTCTGACTTATGTCGGATACGAAAGATGTAGTAAAAGTGTAATAGGGTAGCTGCTTGGGCTAGTTAGTGACACAATCTTTCTTCGAAGAAAGGCCTTACTTAGCGCACAATTCATACGGAAGGAAAGAAAGCGAGTGGATGCACTTTGCCTGGTCGGCTTCTTTTGTTAACTATGAATTGTGCGCCATGTAAGTTTTTTTGCTCGAACAAAGGATGCATATGTGTTAACTATCGAAGCTATAATACATTACTCCTTTCTACTATATAGGCTAATACTAAACTGGGCATAAATGCGCTGTGCGCCTGTACGCCTAGGAAAAGACCCAAAGGTTGAAACTAAAACGGGAATTCGGCACTGCGTCTAGAACGCTAATAAAAGAGTGCCGTGTTGCCTACTCTCTAAGTCGTTAGCAGCGCGAATAGTTTTCATGGACAGCACCTTCATTTGGCGGCAGCTGAACAACATAACAGGCACATTTCATGTAGTGGCAAAGACGCGACACCATGTGAGGAAACAACAGGACAGGAAAATAGTCGTTTCTTTACGTAGTTTAGCATCTTTTCTACCATAAGAAGTATGAACCAAGTTGCCCAGCAACAAGTATACCGCTAAGCCAAGGTTCCGCCAGAGGCAAACAAATGTTATGCATTGGAAGCTTTGCAAATCTGGACCAAAGTGAGTCCACCTCCGAGTCCGCCAGACACCCCAGAGGTTCATGTATATTTATGCACGACAACACGAAATCGTTCGGAAAGAATATTACTATTTTAACTGTGTGATGTTCTTATTTGTGTAATATGGTCAAAAGAAGATATCTCCATGATATAAAAAAAGCCGGTTTTATTTTCGAATTACGTTAACGATAGACGGAGCCTGTATTCGTAAATAAGAAAAAAAAAGAACCATTGTGTTTGAGGCTTTGCCAGAGTAGAACGAAGCACGTTACGGGCTATAATACGTTGCGTTACGGGGAGAACAAGGGATCCAACACGAAGCCTATGTGACAGCTGTTGTTCAGCGAAAAGCAGCTGGCATCTCATCCACACCCCCATCAACCGCGTTGAATGCGACAGCAGCTTGAGCGATTTACATAGGGAAATAGCAGGTCGTTATGGTTATACGTTGGCGTCCTTATTACATGGCTGTAATATCGCGTCTATAGAAGAAAAGAAACAGATAAAAAGGTCAAAGCAGGAGCACTTAGCGGAAGCAGCAGATCTTTGGCAGAATGGCTAGATACGTTGAACGCGTAAAATTGCTCTTTAAGGAAACGATGTAAGTTTCTCAAGAGCTCGGGCTCTTTTTGGGACTTATTCGTAAGCTGAACGGGAAAATGCGCCCAGCCGTCACGACGGGCCATACTATGTATAGGTCTTCGTTTTGTTAAAACCGGCACCAAATCTGAATAGAAGCTCGAGACGGTGTTTTCTCTGTAACGGCTTTGATGGTCCCTCACTAGCACTTTACGTCAGGAACTTCAGCCAGCCAAAGTGTGGTGCATGACAAAGTTATTTTCTCTCTCCGTCTCTCTCTTTTTCATATGAAACCTCATGGCCAGTCTTGTTTAAGCGCAAAACGCACCTCTTTGCAGCTGCATGTACCTGCCTATAGCTTTCTTTATGGTCACGCAGTTCTAGTCTCCATTACAAGCCAGGTGCCCGGCACACTACGTTTGCACGCTGACATACCCACCACGTACTCACACACATGGCTTTAAACTACAAACGTCGCAGCGACTTAGCAATAAGTTGCATTTGTGGCTGAGATAAACCAAGCTGAGATTTCAGTCAATGCGCACAAGATGCGTGGAAAAAGGAAGCCATAGCCATAGAACGTGAGCGAGAGACTCGGACTTGCGCGCGAGTTATGTCATGCAGCTGGCCGCCGGACTTCCTGTCATAAAAGTTACGCATAGTGCATTAGCACTACGGCATAGTCATAATTGACACTGGGCAATGGAGCTGAGTAACATGATGAACGTATTTTTTTTTCTAGAGTCACTGCCGGAAATGCACAGTCATCGTGCCGGGGAAACCAGTTTTGCCTTAACAAAGCATTTATTTTAGCACAGAGGCATCTTTCCACGCTCTAGTAACTGCTTTCTCTCGGATATCTTTATTTTTTTGCTTTCGCACGAATTCTACTTCCGCTCAGAAACGCAGTTATGGTTTGCGGACGTGACAAACCCATCTTTTGTTTTTTTTTCGTCTTTATTTACAGGCGTGAGCGCTGTTGAATCGATCAACAGCGCTCCATCTACTGCAGCAGCAGCTACACTGGCTTGGCTGGCACTGCAGAGCCTTGATTTACGCCGGGCTCTCTCATTGGTTGCCAGGTGCTTCTGCCAGTGTGCTCCCGACGACCAGTTACATGCGCCGATCCAGTTTCTGTCCCTTAACGACGCCACTGGCCAGCAATACTCCAGCGCGACTCGACACTGCAGCAGATCGTAAAGCGTGCGGCGACAATTTTTCGCGTTATTTCCAGCCCCGAAGTCTGGCTTTACCTTCTTTTTTTTATCCGTTACGCAACTAGAGCAAGGAAGGGCTGACGCATGTATGCAAGGTTTCATAGACTAAGAGGGTTCTTTGCCCCAAGTTCGTTGTTTGGGTTATGACTCGTCAGCCGCACACCCGTTGTTTGGGGGCGTCGCGATCAGGTTTTAGCGCCTGCTTGACAGATACTAAAAGGTTCTATATTCGAAAGTGCGCTCGGCTGGGAGATATACGTTCATCCTAGGTGACGGCTGCCATGTTTGTGACAGGAACAAAGGCGATGTCCTGTTTCTCTGACAAAGGATTCGCAGCAGAAAGAATTGTTGTGACTTATTTTACATGCGACCTGAGTATAGCCCTTGTAGGTGCCAAGAATACATCGTTTATATGGGCGCCCACATCTGTCAACGGGTGCACTGAAATGGATTTTTTTACCTTGAATACAAAGGAGATGAACACGTCCAATGGCTTCCGGTTTAAAATTAACCTTGTTTTTTATTTCTGGTTCCTAAAGCACGTCGTTTTAACTTGGCTTTTTTATCATTTTCTTTCTCATGCACATATAATCTTGGAGCACGCTATCAGTAATATCACCGTAATCTGCGCTATACGCGAATTTGAAGAAGAGTGCTTTTGCTGCAAAATTATAAATCCATATTACGTCGTCGTCCCAAAGTCTTTCGGCGTAACATTTTAATTAAGGTTTTGCAGTTAGTCAGCTTCAGAGTATGTGCCCAGCTTTCTGCGTATTGAAAACTTACATATTAAATGAAGCCTAAGCTATAACGTAAACATATATGCTTATACTTGATGAAGGCAAAGTATAAATATGTTGTGCCCGAAAACAATCTAGCGGCAATCAAAACCTTGTAAAAGTGAGTGCTTGGATCAAAGTCATCGTTGTCTTGCCACGTACTGTTCGTTTCATTCTCGTTTATCAATCAAGTGGTAGAATATAGAAAAAACAATAACACAAGGAAACAAATTCGCACGAAATGTCTCCTTGGTACTTGTTTTCATTTTTCTGACATGCTTGCAAGCCTAAAAAAGTGAAGTTTGATACGCGTAATTTTGTGCACACTACCCTACTTGGCATGCCATAACTCAGTTACTTTAGATCATGTTAAGGTTGTTGCAAAGTGTAGTGCTGAAATAATTTCAGCGCTTAAGTACTGACTTGTTTTAGTTACAATGTGCAATCCAATGTGGTAACTGTTTTGTTTATTTCTCTCTCATGTAAGATGGTGTGGCCGAAGCCGGTCGCATTCAATCTCTTGGCGAGGCGTCTAGTTAACTCACATAAGTCGGTTACACACACTGAGCTGCCCTACTTGGCAGCAGCTTTAGGAATAATGTCTTACGAAGTATTCCCGGAGGTTCGTTGCAATCACGACTGTTTAACAAGCAGGAGACAACATGCTATATCAGCTGTAGATAACACAGCTTCAGCTTGATTTGAGTGCGTCAGCAATACCGTATTGAAATCGTAGGGTTATACAATCTTCCTGATACCGCGTAGAGAAGTGCCACTCTCTTTTCTCATAAATTCTCAGCCTGAATATTTGATTCTAACGATGGTTCACGCTGTGTACTGCTATCACGGCAGCCTTTCAAAGATGTTCAATACATGTTAATTTTCACATTTTTGCGCAGGATGAAATTAAATGGTGAACGCAGCAGTCACTTCGGTCGATGTACGTCCTACGACAATGTATCGACAAAAAAAAAAGAAAAATGAAGCGACATCACCTTCTATTTTTAAAAATTACCACGGAAGAATGCGAACACACTCACAGTTATAAGGGTTATGAAAATGAAAGTCTATAGTATCAATCTTCTTTAACGTCACTTGGGTAAACAGAAAATTGCAATTGATGTTCATGCCGCAATTACTTCTCAGGTGCATTTCGTGCAACCGAGGTGTCAGCAATAACTTTCGCAGTTTTCAGCGATGCTCCATAATCTTTCAGTATTTTCTGAATGATAATTGTGTCATCCATGTTCTTTCCTTATGAACAGCCGCGGTGGATCAGTGGCTATTGCGTTCTGCCGCTGAACACGAGGTAGTGGGTTCGATCCGTGGCTGCCACTACCACACTTTGATTGGCGCAGAATTCAAGGAACGCTGGTTTACCGTGGTTTAGGTCCACGATAAAAAGCCTCAGGTTTCTGTAAGTTAATTCGAAGCATTGCACTATAATGCACCTCTCTTAGACCACTGTGACGCTTCGATGCGTTAAACACCGTAATTTTGTATAATAGAGCTCATTGATATTCGAGTAAGCAAGGCTTCTGAGCAATATGTTAAGTATAGAACGGCAATGAAATGCTTACTCCGCAAGTTTGGAGGAACATATCTTGAAACTGGAGCCACTTTCATTATCATCACTAAATGTACACTGAACTTGTGAGCCGCCGGATCCGAGAAAATGTTGAATTTCAGAGCACTTTGTGGCTGTTAATGACGCATTTCGCAGTTTGTAACTGGGTTTTCTACGCTTGTTTCTACGATATGTTTCCTCTCGGCTTGTGTATTGACGCTGTGTGAGCCTGTAGACAAAACGAGTTTACGCAGTTCTAAATGATCCTGCTCAAACATTTCCTGTAACTACCTTACGCAAACGGCGGATGAGATGACCAACATGCCAACCTTGTTTAACAAAACTGACATTTCTCTTTGATTTTCATTTAAGCATCATAATGGCGGACTTGACGTCAATTAGGCGAAGGTTATATTTTTCTTGCATGATTGGGCAGTATGCTACTAGCGTAACGTGCATTTATATATATATATATATATATATATATATATATATATATATATATATATAAAGAATTGGAAGCATATACTTTTGGAGCAAATCTAATTGGGATGGTTTACTTTCACATCGTACCATTATTACCCATCCCCCCACCCCCGATATGTTTGGTTATGGCCCACAAAAACTCGAAGGAAACATCTTGCTTATTTATGTTGTATGTTTGTGCTATTCGCAGGTTAATTGCAACTTTATCCATCAATCATTGCTTAATCTTAAATGCCAACAGGATGCATTATCTTCGGCACAATACCTGCATGGCATCTTCCGGTTTCAGCATATATTTTCTTTTATGCAGTCGATAACAACCCTTATCATCGAAATGTATGGCGTGAGGTGTCCGGTTTAATCGGCACACTATGCGATTGCCGATCACAGCTATAGTACATTGCGTAACACAAATTAGATGTGCCGGCGCCTGGGACGCGATGCAGATAATCCGTAAGACATGCGCTCACTTTATATTTGACGCTTTTGATAATCCTTCAGTGCTATGGTGTAAAAGGATAAGCAACACAATGACATCTGGTAATATATCCTAACGCAGTTATGGTCTTATCCATGCAGGCCTTAGATAACTTGTGTCTATATCGCGTTTCAATATAAAATAAAAGGGGTTAAGCGCAAAAAGGTATTTCGAGCTTTATAGAAACCAAGCTCTAATACAAGGTATTTGCACACTAAGTAAATAAGTGCCCACTTGTCTTTGCCTGAAATTTGAATAAGAGCTTCAACCGATAGGGACATGCTATAATTACGTCAAACTAAAGAAAAAGAACGTGAAATCGATCAGCTATTGTTAGTGGCGACCCGCCATATTGACCGGCTGATTCATGCACATGAACCGCACCTTCGTCAGTCTATTCGATATAAAACTAGGGATAAAATTAGAATAGTCACCTGATAATGCAAAATCCGTTAATGTCGCATTTCGCCTGGATGCTCTGTACTATATCCAGGGCTTCCGCATCACTGGAACTTGACTGGATCTTGTACGCGTGTGAGTTTTGTGAGCACTGTTCGCTAAGGTGGCACACTGTTTTCTGCCAGAAGCAGCAGCTCCGGAAGTCAGTCGGCTAGTTGATTAACGCGAGAAAAAAAAATTCATGCTTGAGAAAGAAGAACCAGAAAAAGAAGCCACCTTCTCTGAATATGCTTCTAGAGCCGAAAAAAGTGCTGAGTACTTCCTATACATCGGCTATTCATTGATTCCAGGAGAGGGCGTTTAAGAGGGCCATAATGTCACGAGGTCAGGTTGTCTCAGTTTTTTTTTGAAGCGCTCTGAAGTAAGTGTTCCACTCGTGAAAGAAAAAAAGAAACTTTGAAAATAACTGAAGAAGAATAAAAAAAAAGACAGCACTATAGTCAAAGAGAGAAGTCATAAAGAAAGCCGTATAACTCTCGGCAATTAAAAAGGCGCCGCCCTATACGACGTCCGAGCGTCAAAGAGGAAGACACCTTCTTTCTTTTTGTTTTCTTTTTCTTTATTTATCCGTTAGGTATTCTCGCGCTTGTCTCATGTTCTCGCCTCGCCATAAGCTGCCTTCGCTGGCTGACTTGCTGGTTGGTCGGTATGCTGACACGGCTCTCGGCAAAATGTCCCCGAAAAAGTCGTCGGGTCGAGCAATTAACCGGATCGTAAAGCGTGTGTTCTGCCAATCCCGAACTCGCATCTCTGTCGCTTTGCGGCGGGCCGTGCCGCGACTGTCTGAAGCGCGCGAGAGTGCGCTTGCAGAGGCGCTTTCTCTTTTATGCCCCGCTCCAATGTGCCGCGCGCGGGTGCGGACTCCACCGTCAGGTAATCACCCAAACCCGCGCCGGCGACGGCTTCCCGACGACCAGCGCCAGAGAGATTCACAAAAGGTCGCGCCTACGTGCTGGACCTTTGGCGCGGAGCTTCTTTTAGTTCACATCGCGTCTTAGTTCACACGTGTCGAGTCTGTGAACCTGTGAGATTCATCTGTACCTCGGTCTGGAAAACTGCGTGTGCAGCGGCGATCAGGGTGAGTCGTTAATCTCATTGGATCGAATGAAAAGTGGCGTCGTGACATCTTGATTTAGCTTTACCTGCGGCTGCAGGATATGACTATCCCTATACCAAAAATTGGCACCCGGTTTGGGGCTTATCTTATCCCCACACAGTAATCGCAATCTATCTTGCCTGCATTACCTTTCTTAAACACGACGCTTCAGATACTTTCTTATCAGCGTAGCATGGCCTTCTTCACTGGAATGTATACCTTCATTAAATTTTGGGGGTTTTCGTGCCGAAACCAGGATCTGATTTTGAGGCCCGCAGTAGAGGAGTGCCCAGTAAGGAATTTGACCGCGTGGGGTTCCTTAACGTGCACATAATGCATGTTACACGGGTGTTTTTGCATAACAGGGAAATATAGCGAGTACAGAGTGTTCACGAGTGGAAGGGCATGCAGACAGGCGCCAATTGTGGTTTAGGGGAGAATTAAGCCTCAAAGGGTGAAAAAATAAATGAGATAGTAGTAAATATGCGCTGGAATGCTGTGGTATACTATATAGACAAGCCTAGAAAGTCACCGGAGTATAACGGCACTATAATGCAACATCGCAATCGGCCCGCAAAGCATTTAAATGCTTTAAGAGCATGGCGCTAAGCACGATTTCCACCATGTTCACGAGAGAGATGTTGTGACATTGAATGACCATTCCCGTATTTAGTTGCTGATACTTTCAGAAAGAACTCTTATACCGCATGTCGTGTTATGTTTGTGATAGTTGTTGCGAGGTTCTAGTTTTGCATTTATTTTGTTTCTTTTTTAACGCTTACTAAATTTAATAGGCACAACAGCGACGCGGACTCTTGTCACAACAGACAGAGTACTTGAAGAACAAAAAGTAATTAAAGAAAAGAAGGCGCATGTTTGAGAGCTAACACCAAAAGTTTCCAAGGATAAAATTTCCGACAAACGTCTTTTCTCAACAAAAAAGTTACTCATTCATGAAACAGTATTTCTGTATAAGCCATAACATTGATATGAACATTGAAACTATGAGATAAGCTGAACAGCCTAACAATGGTAAAATTGGATCTCGAACTCTGTCCACTAGCTGTGCTTTGTCCGTGCTTCATTTTCTTGGCAGAGAAAATTGACACATTTTGTCTGCGACTACGATTTTCTTGTTTCATTTTTTCCGCACAGAGCTGTTATGTGTAATACTCTATTTGCACATTGCCTTGTAGACAGCTAACTATGTGCGCAAGCTGTATTATCAACAAGATGGCAGTACGAACTCTCAGCAATCCACTGGCACAATATAAAAACTCCATTTTTGAGGCAACGCGAAATTACGCTTTAATGTATCCCGAAACGTTGGAATAATATTTGAAGAGAAGTCTGTACGCGCAGTTTGTAACTGAAGCGTTTGATTAAACATCTCGTGCGGAATGCGCAGGACATAGCATAATATTGAAGACTATAGTCACGTGCATATTGTTTGATTTTGCGGGTGGTCGTTTTTTCACCGGATTATCACTGGTAACAAGTTACCACTCGACGCAAGACGCACCTGTGCTGTATCCGAAACTTCTTGAATGTTGTCGCCGATTAGATATCGACAGAGCCTTGACAAGTCTAATTGCATGTGCGACGCGAATGCCGTTTAAAGCATTCTCGAATGTACGCGAGGACCACTGATATGACTGTTTAATGTATGGCTATATATGTACAAATAGCGGCTGGACTCGACTTGGGAGTTTAGATTGGACGACCGAGGACTGTGCTTTCCACTATCGTTGTCATTTGAGCGTTGTTTGCTTTTCTAGGGCGCAAAAAGTTCGAGTGAAATTCTTAACTCATAATTTTGGCAGTGTTTGGTTCTTTACCGTCCGAACAACGTGGACAGTAATGTCGGTTTACGGCTGTTTCCACATTTTGCGGAAGATTATATATGTTAAGGCTGCAGTGCTTGGTGCGCACTAGTTTTCTTTCTATTCCTTTTTTTTTCATTTTTTTTGCTATCATTGTGTGGTGCAACACAGTCCAAGTGTCACGGAAAACTGCAAGTAACCATTCGCACACACCTACGCACATGCGTGCGGCTGGACGCATAGATACGTGCCTAACGCCGGCTGCGAGGTAATGCTAACTATTGCGCTACTTCTGCCACGCTGGCAAAAGTAATGATTTGAGGGTTTTACGTTTCGGTAAAAGGCATACACACGGGGCTTTGATGGATGACGGAGTGGCAAATGTGGTACTAATATTGATAATATCCATTTTAACATGTTGTTCGATTCGTCAAGGCCATATAAAGCATCTCAGCGGCATGCGCGCACCCTGGAAACGTTGTTAATAGTCGCCTCCTCAAAGATGTCAAGGAGCTTATCTGTATAAGTATCAGCTCAGTACCACTGCTGTCCAATTTGTATGCCAAACTAGGAGGACAGCGATGCTCGTATAATAGAAATGTATGCGCTGTTACACGCGTTTCCATTAATATTAACCCCTCTCCCTGTCTCCATTGACACATGCCAAAGAGAATACGCAGTACAGAATCATTTCTTCTTTTTTTTTTATCTGGCATACCGGGCAGTTGTTGCAAACGTACAATAACATATGCTCATAATGCAATATTGGCTGTATATTCAAGCACTGCTAAGCTGAATTGTTTTCGACAAGAAAGGAGGCGGACGCACGAAAGCGCTTTCGGTTGTCTGTCTCGTTCCTTCCAGAAAACGTTGCAGCTTGGCTGCGCTCGAAAACGCCGCCATTATGTTCCAACTATGGCCTCTATTCTCTTCGGTTTTCTAATACAAAAGCACGCTGCTCTCAGCGGCATTGGACGAGGAACGCTCACGGTATCACTGTCTGATCAAATCGCTTCAGACTCCGCACGATGTAACCACACCACTTATCCTCGCAGTTAAGCTCGCCACACGGTTTATCAATATCAACTAAGCGCTCTATTTATTCTACTAAAATTAATAGGCATTGTCGTTACAGTCACCACCATGCATGTTTCTCGTACAAAGCCTGGGCATTATCATCATCCTCATCTATTCGAGCGTACTGCAGGATGAAATCCTGTGCCAGCAATGTGAAATAACCCCCAACTTCCGTAAGCTGAATCAATCTTGCGCAAACTTCGCAATCTTATCGTGTCACCTTCATGCATGTGCGGGGCTGAGTGATGTGCCGCTTGACATATTGAGCAGGATTCAAAGGAAAACAAAACATTCACTATCTGTGACAAAATGTCGGGGCAAGATATCCATCATGCGCAGCCCCATTAAGGAATAAAGCACACCAATTACTTTTTTGATCAAATGAATCACGCAGGTGCCTCTAGCGACTTCGATGTGAATATGTTATATTAGGAGTGACTCATAAATACCTGCAATGACAAAATCCAACCCAAACAGCAAGAGAACTTTGAAATCAATAAGAAATGAAAACGTCGTCTAGTGGCGGCAACGAAGTGCATTGTTTTCATAATTATGAGACTCCATATTGACAGAGAAAATTGTCGAATTTTCCCTTTCCCGAAATCATCGAATGCGAGACTCAATATTGTAGTGTATTTCCTCTCTTTTGCTTTCGCTTTTTAGGTTGGTTGAGTACTCCTAGTTCATGCTTCTGATTAACAATTGAAAGGTGATTCATAATCCTGTATGAAGTGTTTAATAAGTGTCCTTGCTTTACTGCACAAAGCTGCTACCTGTGGTTTAGGGAAGTGCAAATGTGTTGCAGACCATTCAAGGTTGC
Organism: Dermacentor silvarum; assembly: GCF_013339745.2. NCBI lineage: Eukaryota > Metazoa > Arthropoda > Arachnida > Ixodida > Ixodidae > Dermacentor > Dermacentor silvarum. Next base: position 69,554,594 of record NC_051159.1, on the reverse strand, counting down.
TTCAAGGTGACTTGGTAGAGGACTACCGGCTTCATACCTGATTAAGTGCAATTGTTCATACAATGAACTATTTGGGTGTCGACAAAAGACAATAATAAAAAAAAAAACCGGAGCCAATCTTCTCTCCGGTTGGTTTTTCTTGTGTATAGTGTTCAGCCGCGTATTAAGGAGCGTACAACCATTTATTCGGCTTCCGTTACGGGTTTTCAACTGCCGGGCACTTCACGGAGCCCAATAAATTGCGCTCACTTTGGCCAATCAATGTTTTTATTTGTGTTTACCTTCGTGAAATCGGGGTGACGATGTTGCCGAAACGAACAGGCACGCCGCGTTGAACTGTTGATCCGAAGGTCTTTTGTTCCGTGAAACGTCATATTGCCGGCGTTTTCTTTTAAGGGAGAATCTGTTTTCCAAACCTGCGACAACGTAAAGAAAATAGCGGTAAGTTATATGAGCTGGCAGAAGGACATATCAGGATATCAAAACAATTAATATATATATATATATATATATATATATATATATATATATATATATATATATATGGCCACGATAACCTAACCTGGTTAGCACAGGTGCCACACAGGCGTGCCAGACATTTATGACATCTACAATAATAAAAGGGGCTATTGAGTGCCGAAGATGGGAGTATACTCGGTAAGCTACACGGCGTTACGAAGCAGCAATGCGTTTTTTTTTGTCTATATTTCTTCAGCTAACGCATATTATGTCAGATAAAGTCCAATGCGTTTGCATGCAAGCCACCTTATCTCTCCTTCAAGAGGACGCTTGACCAGTTGCACTAGTCTTCATTATAATGGCTGCATTATACTGCGTGGGCTTATGACCGATGACGTATAACGTAGGACCTAAGTGCCTAGGCCACCGGACCGCGATGGCTGAGCTCACCCCCTTTAAACAGAGAGTAAAAGAGAGGACTTGCTTGTTGCATTATGTTTTAATGGCCGTTTTGCTGCCGTCCTACTGAGATTTGCTTTTAACACAATCCAACTCCTTTATTTGTAAGTGAAAAGTTATGGGGCGGAATTCACACAGCTTTTCATTCATAAGTGGGATTTTTCATTGACTCTATGCCTTCGCTGATAATATGTACAGTGTCAGGATACGGACCCTGTTTTGTCTGATTGAAATGTTGCTGCAATGTTTTTATGTAGTTCTCTTTGCGATCTTTCCGCTTCTTATTCCCATAAATTGCAGTGTATAATGCTTGCGAAACTCCGAATTCTGATTTATTCACGGGAAACTTAACGGAAAGCCCATAATAGTGTTTTTGACACGCTGTAGCGAGCTTTCCGTTGTGGAGAGCTCAGCAACTAAACAAGTAAATAATTAATTATGTTAAATAGCGTTTTGCTCAAATACTGTTCCATTATTACTTTTCATAGGAGTCTACTATCCATGGCCCTAAATAAAACTGAATAAGTTGCATTCTTTCTTGATGTGAAACGTGTTTGAGCATTGCGGAGTCATTGTTACTGGATCGGCGACACTTTATGCATGCTATAAATTTATCAAATGTATATCCTACGCAACTGTGACAGATTTCTGCCATGACACGGCTTGCTGTTTAGGAACTCGGGAATATGATCACCAGTAAATAGAAAACTAAGATCTCAATTGCATGTGAAGCGAGGAAATTGGGTGGAACTAATTTCTTCAGCTACCTTGGTGGGTGGAATTTCGGCATACAACTTGCTGATACCACAGATGACGTATACAAAATGGGTCCTTCAAGAAGTTGATGAAAGCGTGTTGTAGAATGAGCTTATCATGTGTCGCAGTGGGAGAGTTCGCGTAACTTATAATCCAAAATCGGGCGCTATCAGATTTATTTTAACCTTTTCGCTTAGTGTTTTTTTTTTTTGCAAACAAAAACTTGGCAATGGTTCGAGTCGCTTGTTTTAAAACATATTTATTCATGTTCACCCTAGAGGCCGAACCGACATTTGCAACAAAGGCGACAAAAATCACCCGGCAGTGTTGCGAGCGCTGCGCATACGTTATTAACCCCGGTCTGGTCGCTATAGGGACAAAACCTAAGGGTATAAGCTTACTGCTAGGGTGATAAAGCTGGCTAATTCATGCAGGACGCAGCAAACGACAAAAACAACCAAAGCCAGTGTGGTGGAATCTTCGCTTCTCAGTCCGTGATATAGGGTGCTTGCGGTAGGGGAATTAATTAAAGACACGAGATAGCTATCTCCGGAGCACTGCACCTGTCAGATGGCTGCCAAGTTCCTGCCCGTTGCCCAGGATGTACATGGGTGGTCGGAGAGCTCTGATTTACGGAGACCGGTCGCAGGATTTTTCTCCTTCTTTTTCTTTCTGGTCCAACAGTTGCAGCATGGTCCCTCGATCGCTTTGGGTCGTCGGCTTTCGAGGAATCAACTGCTAGTCGTCCTGCGGTCATGCAAGGGAGAAACCAGATATGCGAAGTTCAGTTTGCTCAGCTCGGGAGTCCAAGGGTCTGTCTAACACGAAGTGGCGCTTGTCTATATAGCCACAAACACCGGGAGCTGAAAATCACGGCTCGTAAAGAAATAACATAAACTTAAGGTTGTTCACAGAGCCGGCAATCGTAAAGAATGTAGGAAATCTAACGCCGCATTATCTAAGCACAGAAATGAGGATCTGGCGAACCATGAAGCCACTACATTTATAAATGTGTTATTTGTATTCTGTACGAGCAATTCATTTACCGCCCATGTAAGAAACGTGACTTTGAGGCAGGAGATAACCGCGCGTTTGCTGCTATAGGTCTACTAGATAAATATGATTGTCATGTGTTCGAAATTAAGATGAAACATATTTTCTTGTGAATCATGAAATAATGTTAAGAAGCCAGCGAAACGTGGTTAATTCGACGTCCACTACCACTTAAATGGCAGTGGACGTCCGCATAGCGTCTACGCGCCAGCCATTCCATGTATACTAGCCGAACAAGTTCTCTTCACTGCTGGACTCTAGACGGAAAATAAATATCACTGTAAATTAATGGTCACCTGCATCGCAATGTTTATAATTGTTCTTTACAGGAGCAAATTATTCATGGCACGTGGTTGTCGTAAAACAGTAACCAACTCGAGTCTTGCAGAACCATTTTCTGAATATTCGCTCTGTCATTGCCAATTTATTTGTGGCTGTATGCAGAGTGGCTCTTCTCGTTAGTTTTTTTTTGCGTTCTCAAACATTACTAAAACTTCTGAGCACCAGTTTAAATATATGACAACAGTGCAAAAGCTAGTGTGGTTGAAGTTCTCGAGTCCTGTGTGTTAAGGGCACAGAAACAAACACGCGAATGGAGGCGGGCTAAGATTACTAGAAGCAGAATATCCCGTTTGCCCGCATTATTTCTATAGATATCGTTGAACACACAAGAACCTGACTCTGCTGGCCTTCCTGACTCATCGAGCACGGCAGGCCTGTTGGTCATCTCTCGCGAAGTCAGCTCAAAAGACAATGGCCACGACCGCTATCAACCGCTGTCGTCCCTCCGTGGATTTACGATCCCAGATCGCGTACATCCGTTGCCTGACGCGATCCGTGGACCTCTCTACTTCTCCTTCATCAACGGGCAACCATTATTTCGGCCCGACTGTGGGACGGCCGAAGCGAAAGGAGCACCCGAATTCGGCGCCCTCGTAGATATAAGATGCCGAGTCGGCACGTATATCGCCGACAGTCACCGGGGGTCATACGCGCCAGATGGCAGCGCGCGGACGCCCAGGCAGGGGTCGCCCCGGCATCTGACAGCGCATGCGGCGTCGGCAGATTGAGATCCCCGCGCGGTGTGTGGACACAGAGCGGGACCTCGGTGGTGCACGCGGGGGCACTCAGGGTGATTGGAGGACGGACGGGTCCTCCCAAGAGCCACCGCGCCAGATAGGGCTTCGTGATTGGCAAGTGGGACGTTCGCGGTCTGGCTGCCGCGTCGCGCTGAGTGGTGTGGCGGCTCTTGGCTCCGCGGCTCTGATAACACGACGTGCACCGTGACTCGCATGCGTGCACCGCTGATTCTTTTTTTTTCTTATGCCAGGAAGGATAGGGAGTCGGGGGGGGGGGGGGGGGGGGCGACAGAAACCACGGCCAAAATTGCGCACTCCGCTTGAAGACTGGCCGTGCGGAGATGACACGACGGTATAGTGCGGTGCTGCTTCTGATCGCGGCGAGCATAGTGCATGCAGCAGTCGGTGCGCCTGCCACCGCGAAAGGGAGATCTGTCCTTGAGAGGAAGTCGCAGATCAAACTCAACTGGAAAAGCTCGAGACAGGCGACTCTGAAGGAAGGAAAAGTGGGAAAACGAGGGTGAGAACGTCGCCGGTATCGTATGGCATAGAGTGGCAGAGCGTAGGTAGTGTGCGTACACGAGCCGTGGCTAAAGAATTTTTTTCAGCGAAGTGCGGCAGCGAAATTTGGAGGAGAGAGCAGCTCACATACTGCCGTGATGCTGTCTGGCGCCCATGTTCCCATTTTATTTCTTTTTTTTTCTTCGCGGGCAAGATTCGGTACGTCGCGATAAGGTTGAGATTTACTGAGGCAGCTCTTCATATAGACGTGAGGGGCTTCGGCCCGTGCACTGTCCATCTTCAACCGCTCGCGAGGTCTCTGGAAATGCTATAGGACTTTCCATCGACAGATGGCACAAGCTTCCTGTCTAAGCTCTGCTTACTTATTTCCTGAGCTAAGGAGGGAATAATGCTTTTGAACCATACGTTCAATGAACTGCGACATTCAATACAGATGAAATAAAACACCACGGATGTAAAAATTCTCAAGAAAGATCGAGCTCAAAAATTGTTCGTAAGATATACTCCCCTCAATTCTGATGAGGACATATCATTAGGAAAGGCGGCCAGCCAATGACAAAGCGCACATGCGAGCAAGAAGCTCTGTAAATTCGACTCCAAGAGACTTTTTTTTTTCGCCCTTGGTAAGTGACACATGGTTTCCCAAATTGCCATGATGAACGGTAGAATCTATAAACATGGCTTTCGCCGCAGGGGAGCAGTGCAGTTCAAATCACAACTGTGCCATTTTAGCGCTAAATAGTTCGACCAGTATGGCGGAAGAAATTAGTTTCATTATTAAAAGGCATGCACCTCGATGAACATTACTGTAGAGGTGTGCGGAAGGGCAGCAAGCATTCAATAACTGCAACAACTCACACATCCAAACTTAGAGTGGGGTCATCCCATTCCTGAAAGCGCCAACATATATATATATATATATATATATATATATGAAGGAAGTATGTCTTCAGGTGATCCGGTGTTTAATAAATTAAAAGAAGTGCAGGCTCATGTAGAAATCCAACAGCATTTAATATCGACGTTTCGCCCACGGTCCGGCCTTCATCAAGAGTGAAATATCGCACTCTTGATGAAGGCGGCCGGACCCTGGCCGAAACGTACGATATGAAATGTTTGTGCTTTTCTACTTGCGCATGCACTTCTTTATATATATAGTGAATAGAGGCATCTTATGAAAGTTTGGGGCAGAAATGGTAATATTAAAGGCACACCGTTCTGTATACTTAGGATACGCTTCGTCTTCTGGTGGCTAAACCGTGCAGACAACCTTATGAAATACCAGAACTACGTGCTGTGGTTGTAATGGTATTGCTACGCACACACCAAGCTTTACTGTAACTACATCAGTTAGAAATATAAACGAGTGAATGCGTCAGGAGAGGTTATTTCTACACAAAGAATGGTGGATAACGGACACACCCAAAGCTTTGAAAGATTTCCAGCGCTGCTCTTGCTAAAACTCCATAAAAAAAATACATACCTAAGCATGGCAAACAAGCGCATTTATGACGGGGCACTGAAGCTATGTTTCAAAATCACCGTAAACATATCTCTGTATTTCTCTCTGGTATCATAAAATTACAATTTTGCAATTTTCCCCAAAATAATAACCACCAGTCCGGGCGGGGCTCAGTATTTCTTAGAATCACACACAAAACTATGTTCTGACCCGAGATCTCAATACCTATACGAAAAAGCCCCTACATTGGCATCAACAATCAGCATATATATATACAGCGAGGGATCATGAGAAACTGTCAACAAAATATCGTTACCGAGACAAGCGATGGTACAATTATATCTGAGAGAATTTGCGAGAAGACGGAGTAATTCGTGCATGCCATCAGTTCCGCTATCAGGAGATGGCTTCACGATTTTTCTATTGTGTCGCTAGATGTTGCTTGAATAGCGAAACACTACAGTAATGCCATGTTTATGCCACAAATTGTGCAAGGCGACGGGCCGCATTTCTTGCGAAATATTTAACGTTGAACTTTCTTCAATTACTCAGTATGACGTGACCTGTGCTCCTCTCCTGGTTGACATTAACGTGCTTCAGTGCTCTATTTTACACTGTTGCTTAACGGCGGAAGGTTAAAGTTAAACTATGAGATTAAATGTCCCTATACTACATGGAGGTTTATGAGGGTATTGAGAACTTCCGATTTATTTTGACCGTCTGGTGTTCTTTAACTCGCAACCAATGCACGGCAAGCGAGCGCTTTTGCATTCCGTCCCCTTCGGAATGTGGCCGACGCGCGACCGGTATGGCACCCGCGACTTCGTACTCAGCCGCGCAACAACGCTATAACCTATGCTGCGCAACCACGACGGTATAAGACTGAAGGTTGCACCCATCGACATCCCCGGTTGCACGTTACAACTGAGGACCGAAAAAACACAACAAGGTATACCGGTCAATAATGTTCATGGCTTCTGAAATGAGTGACAGTAACATTGCGTAAGGAAGTTTCCGTAATAAAAAGGCATGCGGTAAAAGCCGAATGCTACTGTCGGTGCTCTTGATTGTGTAAGTACTTCCATCTGTATTAACTGGGCTGTTAAATACAGATGAAACAACTCTGACGTGCGAGTTTGATCGAAGAGCTCCAAATTGCAGAGAGATCAAAAAATGAACATAAAAAAGAAACACACACGAAATCGGGCGATTGCAAACAAAATAAACACTTTGTTGCAATGTGCTTATGTGCCACCGGGAGATGAAAGCAAGCCGAGTGTACGGAAATAAATAGGCGGAGCTCAGACGGTGGTGAAATAACGTTTCATACCCTTTTTTTTTCGCTTCTGGCAGCGGTAAATACGTCCCCAGGCTGTATAGAAATCTAACCAGAATATCAGGTTAGGTTAGAAGGAGTCTGAAACTCTTATCAAACATTGCTACGACTCACAATATATTTAATAAAGCTACCGCCTCTCAAGATGGGATCAGATTGAGTTTTTATCGAAACATCGTGCCTCGTAGCTGCAATTAGCATTTGATCTGTGAGGAACTCGATAAACCACTGTTTACATGCAAGCAAGCAGTAAATTTGACTCGTTCTTTTACAACAGCAGGAACACCTCTTACGCCGGTTCAGTCTTGGAGAAATATGAAGTGCGGCATCGTTGACTAATTACCACCGCGGTTTTCGGAGAAAAATGTGTGTGTAGAGAATCACATACCAATTAAGACATTTGACATAAAGAAATTAAGCGAACGCAACGCTTTCGTGTACTTCTGGCTTACGCAGCATAAACATTTACAACTTGTTTTGTTCTAGTTTTCACACATACGATTCGACACCATGTATCAGTGCACCGAATGGGTTGAATAAAGTGCGGTGGTCGAGTTGGCTAAAATTTCCGTGTACAGACATTGAGATCATTATTTTAAAAACTTAATTTTACGGTATACGACGTCAAGCTCATGAGCTTGTGAAATATACAGGGTGTTTCAGCGAACACTTTCAAAAATTCTTAAAGGTTGCCTGTGGCAAATAGCACAATTCTAATTCATGAGCTATTCTACTTGAAGAGGCGGACATTACTTCCACAAGAAATTGAAGTGCATAATCGAATAATTAACAGAAATTCACTAATTAAGTTTTTAACTAATTACCTGATGGCCCATATTGCAATTTACAAATTGTAGCCGTGGAGTTCGCAAGACGGATCCACTTGGAACGAATTCTCGGGATGACACCACTTTCGATATATTAATTGCCGAACTTTGCGGAGCAATGCATCGGCCTTCCAGTTAATTTTGTGCTTCAATGCAAAAACCGACGTTTTCTTAAGAACCTAACTGGAACGCCAATGCATTGCTTCGCCAAGTTCGGTAATTAATTTCTCGAAACTGGTGTCATCCTGAGAATTAATTCTAAGTGGATCCTCCTTGCGAACTCCACGGCTACAATTTTTGAATTGCGATATGGGCCATCGGTAATTAGTTAGAAACTTAATTAGTAAATGTTTGTTAATTAGTCGATTATGCATTTAAATTTTTTGTGCAAGGAATGTCCGCCTCTTCGAGTAGACCAGCTCATTAACTAGAATTGGGATATCTGCCACAGGCGAAAGTGTTCGCTGAAACACCCTGTATATACGAGAGACCTGTTGCTTGTAAAAATGTACTTATGTTGTTAGTACTCACGCGATGTCCACATTCGGCTTTGATCCTTGGGCTTCTCCTGTATTTATGAAAAATGCATTAATTTTATGCGTGCGAATAAGACAAACCGCAAACGTAAAGCTGAAATTGAACCTGTCACTTTTCTCTACAAGCGAAATTACTCCAGAAATTGGGCGTTTGTATCAGTGCCAACTTTTGCCAAAAGCGCGTATCAAAAAATTCAAATTTATCTACTGCGAAATAGTTTGCTTAATGTTATTGCACTCATCAACTGACCCTGCAGGCGCCTGAAAGTTATGGAAAGATGGAGGTACATAGCTGGTTGTGGTAACAGAAAGACATAACATGCAAGCTAAGCGTCGAGATTACGCTTTGTAAAATGCTGTGAGACTCATTTGTTGTACTAATGAAGTTTGGGTCAAAATGTATAATAATAGGAATATTGAATATATAGTGTAATATTAAGCGGAATAAATGTGATCGAGAAATTAGCCTTTCTTGTTTTTAAGCATTAGTTCTTTATGCGGAGGGCACTTATCCTCTGTCATTCAGTTTTTTTTCTTTAAACATGCTTTCATGCTATCAGTAAGTTTGTAAAGGAACAATATGAAATATCATCTCATCATGTAGCTACTGAACAAGAGTGTGAAATAAACATTTCCATCACGCATGGCTTGCTTGTGTGAACTACCATGAACTGCGATACTTTTTTCGTGTATTCCGTATTTATAAAGTTTTCTCGAATAAAGTTTCAGTTGTTCCTGTGCGCTCGTGTCAACATGTCCCGTTATTCGTATTATTCTGATAGCCTCGCTGAATTATTAACCGGAGGTTTTCTTGGTAATGTTGGGGTTAGGGATGTCGAGAAGACCAGGAACCCATTTTCGACAGTAGCAATGCCCTCCTCCTTGTTGTGTCTTTCACGAGCCATGGTTCGGGACCTGCAAAATAGAAATAAAGCGAAAACAAGCAAGTCTAATTTATCCTCAATGTAGAGTGATCCTACTAATGGCATCAAAAGACATAAAATAACGCGGAGAAAAATAAACAATAATGAAGTTTGAGCAATATATCATCATTAGACCAGCTACATCTTAATGTATTGGCCATCTCTTGCCGGGGTACAGCTTTCCAACAGGAAATTTATGTTCTATGAACCTCGAATGTTAAGAACCCTATTCACCTTTCTTACATTCCTCGTCTCTTGCTGTAAGTAAATTTATTACGTGGCATGCTCACTTGTCGTTAGGTCAATCCGAAAAAAAGTTTCAAGCAAGGAGGCTGAATTTATTTTCGAGAACTGAATTATGACCAAAGGCCAGAATGGCTGAAAGAAGCAGATAATTTCAGTGAATTTCGAGCAATTCAGACTCCTACAAATTGCGAGCGGCCCAGTATTGGCTCAGATTGTTGGTTTATGCTTGCGTACAGTGTGAATATTCACTTTCTTTTATTGTGTTTAGGAGAAGCTCATTATAACAGTTAATATACTGTTTACTTGCAGTTTCAAGGGGGGTACTTGGCAATTCAATGGGTAACACATTACGACCATTGACCGGGTTGCTGAGTTGCTTGGGGGCGTGTATTTTTCAATTCAATTCAATTCAATTTTATTCACAACACACATACAACGTTGTGTTGGAGGCTCTCCTGGCAAAGAAGCTTAAGCATACAGCTCAACGGAAGCCAGGGAGGCCAATAATCGGCAGCAGTGTCCATGCATTGGTAATATATAGCATTAAATGACAACACATGAAGACACATCAATAAAATCTTTCACCTATACTATAAGCAACAGTCACAACAATAAATACCTACACCTACGCTATAAGCGATACATTATTATATATACTATGCATATCAAGATATGCAAATACGTGCACTACATACTAGACGCACTAATAACACATGCAAGTAATATAATATATAACACGAGATAAATACAGTGGATCAATAAAATTCATCAAATACAAACATATTGCGCAATCGCCCTTGTGAAAACCCAACATCCTTATTTAAACGTTTTTCAAGTTTATTCAGTAGCACTGGTACATTGTGAGTTACAGATTGCAAAAGATAATTGGTTCTAGGGCACGGTACTAACCACCTTTCGCGTTCTCTTGTCATACGAATACTGGAAAGTTCTACACGATTAGATACGCTCTTTAGAAATTCAGCAGTTATTGTTTCTGCAAAATGAAGCTCATTCAAAAGACGGTAGTTGTATGAGTGCTCGATATTAAGTATCTTGTTTCTCTGAAATAATTCTTTTGTTGGGATGAAAATAGTTGACAAGGCTTGCACAGCGAATGGCCTTCTTTTCTAAAAGCAACAGTCGCATATTTCTTACATTTGGTTTATCTTGCCCTCCTTATCATTCATCTTTTGTCAGAAATGAGATCATAGACCATTAAAGAACGCATTTCATGCAGGGAACACACTATAGTAAACACGGATGAAGGCAACGCAGAAATGTTTGAAATAAGAGAAAATTGTTAAAGTATATCAACCGCCAATAAAAATCCCCTTATTCTTATGCAAGAACAAGATCGCCAAGAAAAGTGACACGATTTTACGAAAATAATATGTAAAGATCACAATCTGATTACGAGGCAAGCCGTAATGGAGGACTCCAGATTAATTTGGACCACCTGGGGTTCTTTAATGTGCACCTAAATCTAAGTACACGACCATTTTTTTTCCCATTCCACCCCCATTGGAATGCGTCCGCCGTAGACAGGTTTGAACCCGCGACCTCGAGCTCAGCAGTGCAACGCCGTAGCCACTAATATTCCTTTCGCATCACAATACTTGAAATGGAAAGTACGGAGACCGATGTGCTAACACTTTCGCAAACAAAATAAGTTTTTATCGTAAATCATGACGTAACATTTGTAAACTCGTAAAACGGGCCAAATTCGTAAACTTTATGAAAAATTCGGCAGAGCTGGCAGGTATCGTGAAGAAAATGCGATCTAAGTAATCATTTGTTCGGTTGTCGCTTTAGCGACAGCAGACTGATTCTGAAAGCCCAAATAAATATTCTATGACTGTTCTTGGATTTTTGAATAGGAGCTTAACTATTGCCTCTTTCTCCAAGTTAAAAAGTAGTCTGTAGTGTGACTTCGGAATGTGTTTTTCATAGGCAGATTGCGTACATCAAATGCAACTGAATAAATCAGAACTCAGTAACCTGTCCCAGCATCTATTCTGTGACAATATTTGGATTTTACTGTGCGGGTTTTCGACTGCCGTCAATAACAAGAAAGCAGAATTCACTCGCGATAAATACGACACCAGACGCACTCTTATTAGCACACATTTATTTTCCACGTGTTGCAATGCAGCGCTTATGGCAAGTGACCCTATATGCGAGCTAGCAAACAAACAAACTTTTACAATAATGCAGGCAGCACGTAAAATTTAATAGGAAAAGCAAGATTCGTAAAGCCGTGATAAATAAAGCATTTCACAGTAGCTTTCAAAAGAATTTCACTGTTCTTCGTTTCAAGGTTAAGCAGGTGTCATCTTTCGTTTCTATAGCATTGACGCTTCAATCGCAGCAACACTGCCAGCAGCTGTTGAGATCGTTGGTAAAAGAGGGAGTTGTGCATGAATTACGCTGGACAAAGATCGATTACCAGGAGAGTTGGAATATAATTGTACGTATATCGCGGAATACGAGAAAAACTTAAGCATGCTGAGTATATTTTTCATCCGTGTTCACACACTCCTTTGTTTGGAAAAGCAGCTCATACATCGATTGTCTTTTGCTTGCATGAAAAATTGTAATATGACAGGAAGAAAAAAATAGGGTAAACCAGTGAATCATGCCTCTAGGAATATTTTCTGAAAGTAATCGTTGTGTACAGAAAACATAACAAGAACAACTTGCAAGCGTGGGTACCTGACTTTGGTGATAAAAATAAAAATAAAATAAAGTATATATTTCGCGTGAATATTTCAGTCGTGCAGTGTTTAGTTCTCTTGTCGTAAGCGCACAAGAAAATGAGCCAACTCAACATCAACCATTACATACGCACGCGATGAAGAGCACAATGAAAAGGTGAATGGAGCGTAAAAATGTAGGTGTTTTTAATTTTGGATGTTATTCTAAAACTGAAAACGTAAGAAGCTTCCTTGTACTTCACAGTAGTGTGTTGCCTTAAGTCTCGCTAATGATCGCTAATTACTAAATCTATTCAGTGATCTTGCACGCTAAGCCCAATCAATTGTACCGCTTGGTCTAATAATGAAATAGGCGTAATGTAAGAATGGTAAACCTCAGCACGACCATAACAAGTCCAGTCGGTCTGGTAAACTGGAGCACTTTGTCCACGGTGATGCACCGGTAACTCTGATACGTACGAAATAGAAATTAGTTTCACGTCGGCAAAAGCTGAAACAGAGATTACATGCCGTTGCGTAAAGACTATCAAAGACCGCAGGCAAGCTCGATTGATCAATTGAGACTATGATCTCTTGATTGCTCTTCCACACGTCAAAGTGTTTCATACGTAGAAGCTGCCCATGCAAATTATTTTGTATCGTCACGGGCGATTGCTAACAGGGTTGTTGAACATGGGTGTAGCGATGCCATACAACATGAATACAACATTAGCAACGTCAGGTGTTCGGGCGCTACAGTCGAGGAAAAAGTCTGTGAATGCATGGCTAAAAAAGACTAAACTCAAAGCTAGACATACATCGCCAGATTACAAACAGGAGTCAGGTTACAATAAAACGTAAACATATTAAAAATTGATGACGACCTCGGGCCATGCCCTGGAATCGCGCTTTGTCCATATATAGATGTCTCTGGTACCATGCTGTTCAACAACGAAAAGAACAATAAACTTAAAAAAAATAAAAAAGATGAAAAAAAAACATGGTGCAAGAAATGATCTTAAGACCTGTTGTGCTCGGTCTTCAGAGGTCTGACGACGGAACACCATCGGTCTTATAATTGTATCTTGCACCGTATTTTCTTTAATTCTTTATTGTTCTTTTGGTTGTTTAAGAGCATGGTACCTGGGGCATCTATACATGGACAAAGCGCGCTTTTCATTGAACAACTTGGCTGAAGGACCCTCTTATACAACTTGGCTCTTCGACACTCTTAACATGTCAAGAAGGTTACGAGGGTTAGGCATATCATATTATGATCTTGCACGCGAGTTGGTCAACGGACTAGCTGGGAGCTTTTATATAATTAAACGTCTCCTTCGAGCTTGGGCTATAGGTGTCGCTGATAAAATTAACCACGAGCAATCTCTGCCCTTCCACCGATCACTTAATCGATTTATTCATTGCGTTGATTTCAATGCAAAGTTCTAAAGAGAGACAACATTTATCTGATTTCTTGTTATATATTTCTTTCGCGTAGGCTGCATAGTTTCTATTCATTCTGAGGAGAAACTGATGGTTATAAACAGGTGTCTATTTTGATTCGCACTGTAAACGCTTATGGCTCATTATTTTCGTCGTTGAATTCTTCTAGTGTGCTCAAATCCCACAAGCACTCATATTACCAATGGTTTCTGCTTCGACACAAAGCGGCATATAAGATGTGAATACATGTATGCTTGCATTTTTCCGTGTTGATTGTAGGCTTGCCTCATGGCACGTACCGTTCTCTGATTTCGGTGTAAATTTTGGACAGCAACCGATCGTTTCATATGATGCAAGACGAGTCCATTTGAGATAAATGAGTCATGTGGCATTGCAATGCTACACATCTTCATAATTAATTTTTTTAATTCGTCGTCCCTTCCACTCCGTGAAGATGGCTAACCAGCAAAGCTGGAACGTATACGGCCCCGGTGTTTATCACTGGGTTAACCCCGAGGGTTCATTAAAGTATTTCTCAATTATGAGGTTACACACACGTTCGGCTACGACGGAGAGAACGACGTCACTGACGGTATGCCCGCAGTCCGCCGTTGTCGTTTACGTTCGATGTCTCGAGTTTGCTCGGCGGCGTGGTTAGCAGCATTCGCCCGCCATTGCCGCTTGCGATTCTTCGAAAGTTAAATTGCTTCAAAATGGAATATGTCCGTCACGTAAGACAATGAATGGCTCATACTCCCTTAAGCAATGGCTCATACCCCGTAAAAGCGGCGTCCCCATTACGACGACCGAAGAGAAGTGAAATTCTACGCTGGAATGATTAGCGGCAACGCATCCAGCTGTGAAAGCAGACGACGACGACGAACGCGGGAGCAGTGGCCCGAGCGCGTGCGGAGCACGAACACGAGCGCAACCCCCCGAGGTGCGCCAACGAGACAGCTGCGGAAGAAGACGACGACACTTGAGCCAATGCTGATGATGATAGTTTTCTGTGTACAGGGGATTTCGCTTAGCCATATACGATTTAAAAAGTGGAAACCTGTTAAATCAGGTACATGTAAACCACAGGAGTGGGCACGATGATCCTAATGATGTCTATTTGAACATGAAAGATATGTGCTGAGAGCAGCCTGAACAACTTTAGCACGCGTGCTTGACTCCATTGGTCAAAGTGTATTTAACGCAACAACCGTGTTTTGGATCTAATCGATCCATGCTTTCTTATCTGCCCCGATTTTAGTTCTTATGTGCCCTGATTTTAGTGTAGTTATGTGACCCAACTTTATGTTTACTTTAGTGCACCTATGTGGCTGCACTTTTTGCTGCTGTGTTTCCGAGTTGACTTTAACTTTTATTGTGGCATTAGTGTACTTTTGTCACTGGACTTTGTTATTGTGATTAGTAGTTGACTTTTAGTTTTAATGCGTTTAGGTTAATTGCATTTTTTCCATATCTCTATGTGAAAAGAAGTAGCAGACACCTATTAAAGCAGACAACATATCCTAAGTATCACATAATAATAAAGAAAACTGTGTTTAACATTATGAATTCATGATTACTTTGTTAAGCTGAAATTTAATTTATTGATGGCTCAGCCCTGTTTAGCATACTTGAATTGTACCTGGAGGCACGCAATTGACGCGGCAGTCGAAGGTAGAATTAGATCAACGAGGCTTAAACCAACCACTTCCGAAATTTCGATTGAGAATGCAATAGAGAGAGGCGACAGAATGTGCGATTAACAAGGTAAAGAAAAGAATAATTCCGTCACTGGATCACACGCATTCGTACTGATTGAGAGGCAGAGCTCTTAATAAGCAGTCAGCTGGGCTAGTGTAGCACATTTTTCCATCTAACAAATATTGGTGCAGTGTGTGATGCTTCATTAAGCGAAATATACATGGTGTTTCAGCGAACGCTTCCAAACATTTTTCAAAGGATGCCTGTGGCAGATAGCGCAATTCTAGTTCATGAGCAGGTCTACTCGAAGAGGTGGACATTACTTGCAGTAGAAATTGAAATGCATAATTGACTAATTAACAAGAATTCATGAAATAAGTTTTTAACTAATTACCTTATGGCCCGTATTGCAATTTACAAATTCTAGCAGCGGAGTTCGCAAGGCGGATCCCCTTGGAACGAATTCTCGGAATCACACCAGTTTCGAGATATTAGTTCCCGAACTTTACGGAGAAATGCATTGGCGTTCCAGTTACTTTCTTAACAAAACGTCGTTTTATGCGTTGAAGCATGAAATGCGTGGAACACCAATGCATTTCTCCGCAAAGTTCGGGAATTAATATCTCGAAACTATGTCATCGTGAAATTCGCACCAAAGGGATCTGGCTTGCGAACTCCGCGGCTAGAATTTGTAAATTACAATATGTGCCATAAGGTAATTAGTTATAAACTTATTTAGTGCACTCTTGTTATTCAGTCAATTATGCATTTAAATTTCTAATGCAAGTAATGTCCGCCTTTTCGAGTAGACCAGCTCATCAACTAGAATTGTGCTGTGTGCCACAGGCAAAATTTAAACATTTTTGAAAATGTTCCTGAGACACCCATAGTGGTGCATGTTGACCGTGTGACGTACTTTGACAACTTAGATAATTATATTAAAGATCGCACACCCTGCAGACGATCGGTGACCTTGGCTCGTACGTGACGCCCGGTTTTAATTAAGGACTCGAAGTTAAGATAAAGGACAACGCAAAGCACGGGAGTGGGATCCTGTTAGATCCGGGTACGACTCGTAATAAAAATCCAGCCTCGCACTGCGTGCCCATGGTTTCATGATGTGCATTCTGCTAAGCTTCACGACTCCCCCGAGTCCCGAAGTTATGGTAGTTTTATCTCCTAGGTTCCTGCTCCCGGGAGATACCCAAGAGACATGGGCTGGTTACCCAATCGCTGGCTCGGTTCGATCTTGCTTCCGCGTTAATGGGGCGCCATCACTGAGTCTCGTCTGCATTATGCAGCGTGCGAGCAACGCGGGTCCGTAGCATTATCTCATTCAGAAAAAAAAATCCAATTATAATGAGCCTGTGCAAATGAGTCAGGGGTAGAGATGCGTGCTTTTTATGTTTCTCCGGGACCCTCTTCGATTCCAGGGGGTAGCCAGTGCAGTGTCAGCAAAAAAGTGATGGCCTAAGTGTGAAACTTCCTTCGGAGGATGTCTGGTCCAAGAGCAATTGGGAAATTGCTTTTAAGGAGACACTATTTCGAGAAGTATTACTGTGACTGCAACAACGACACTTTTGTAATAAATTTATGTATTGAGACGGTGGTTGGCGTTAGGGGACACGCGGAAATGGTTAACTAGTCTTTCTTTTGCAAGGTTCAATTCTAAAACTTATCTTTGGCAAGTAGCCATTGCCTTGCATTCGCAGTGCACACACAGGAATATAATGGTATAGAAAGACGTGTATTTGAATAGTTTAACTGCAGTTGTAGCACGTCTCTCATGTCCGCGTATCATCCCAGCATGGGGGGCTTTGAGTGTCGATGAAGCCCGTAGGTGCACTTCTTCACACTTGGTCGCTGCGACGTGACTTACCTATTCGAGGAACTCGTCAGTTGCCTTTGCGCTGTGAACAGCAAGAGACAATTACTCCGTTAGCAAAGGCGCCGTGGTTGGTGTCGGTGCGCGTGGAGGTGTTGCATTGCCGCCTTCTTATAGCTCAGGCGTTCTGCTTGTAGTGTTTTTTTTTTATTGTCATGTGGGTGTTATCGCAATGACATTGCATAAACAGTTTTTTTAGTTATATACCTTACTTTTTCTGTCAGGTGCCTCCCGTGCGTAATAGTCACAATGCAGAAGGTGCACGTGTCGTTCTTGCTTGCACCGGGAAGTTTGGTAAGGGTGAGGCGGACGCCAGTCAAAAACGAGAGTGGTAGAATTTTTTTCCAGATATTTATATTGTCAGAACACGAGGTTTTGTCTATAGCTATATGCAGAAATGTCTTCAGTGAAGCTTGATATCTTGTCGTCACCGAAAGTTTCCCTCAGTTCTAATTATAGCAGCGCTGCCGCAAGTTTGGCGTCTTGTCGTGACAGCAAAGGAAAATTCTGTCATGGTGGCAAAAAATAAAGTGTGCCGTATTTTTTGGCACCATCACTACTGTCACTTTCCACTAGAAATTGCTCGGCTGAAACGTTCTGTTACTCGTCATACCACTGCAATAGCTATAGCGCCATATTTTTGCTTCACTCTCGAACGCGAACGCTTGAAAGGCATTACTTTCTCTGGTGCGCCAGAGGCGAGAGGATTTTCGCTGGCGACATTATCGAAGTCGTCACAAGAGATTTCATTTCTTCGAACGTTTTCTTCGTGTTGCATGACAATCCGTAATCAGTACATTGGCTGATGGCTATGGAAGCACTACATGATAACCTGACCACAAAACGAGAATAAATCAGCCACAAGGTTCATTGAAGGTTTGATGTATTTTATTGGATTTGCCTGCAGCTCAATAGCCGGTGAAGAAAGTGTGTAGTAAGCCTACACGATGAGTTGAAAGTCGCGTTTCAGCCAATGTAGTAGGAAACATTTTCTCGTGCTATGCGCAGTATGTTGAGGCAAAACGGACAGAAGTCGAGGCGCTTGTGTGTCTCGACTTCTGTCCGTTTTGTCTCAAGTTTCGACGCTATTAGCACGAGAAAAGATGAACTAGAGGTCGTTATAGCTGCATCTTCGGGCAAGTAAAAATTACTATACGTATAGTTAAAGTCCCTGCCATGCATGTTTCGCAACTAGCACAGTACTTTTTTACACTTTGGTAACAGCAGGCATCAAAAACCAGACTGGTAGACTTAACAATCGACGACTGAATGCTTGTTTGATAGAAAGAACAATTAATAGCGATTTGAAAATGGCGAGTCATTACCTAAATATTAACGATATATTTACGAATGATGCTGTTGATGCTGATGATGAGCTTTTAATCAAGGCTTTTCACCCTCTGCGATTAAATCGTGTAATTCGATCTTTGCCTTATCACTTTTTCAGTGAACGCTGTCCTAAAAAATTACAGACGTTTTAATGAAACATGTAAAGCTCTAACGTGTGGTATCTTTCTTTCCATTCATTATGTCCTTTCGATAAGCCTATTTGCATTTTCTGTCTTTTCTTAGTTCTTTTTATGTACTGCGTTGAAGCCTGTTTATCTAATTTATCATTTTCTTGTGATAACTCACTCGACTGATGAGTGTCAACATTTTCTAACATTGTCCCGCCCTTATGCAACACCCCGCAACAGATCCTTCAGGGTATGAAAAATAACGATGATACTACATAATGGGATAAAGCTTCTATAGTTGCAAGTTTTGCAATACAGTTGTCAATTTACCGTATTTTTGTCGTATGAATATCATCATGAGGATAGACTGTGGGGCTATAGTTGGTTCACGGTCAATTACTTGCACTACACGACAACGCGACAAAGACGACACACAGAGAGTATACATACAGCGTTGCTGAATGATTCGAATGCGATACTCGGGCCACATGGAAACAGGCTCTTAAGACAGTGGTTGATTGCTGGAGGGCCAAATGCAGTCACAGGGCCTCACAAGGACTTTCGCCTTCACCATATAACATAATGCATCACCTTAGTGTTCTCAGTGCCCACCCGTGGTGCAACAAGCTCTGGCAGCCATACGCTTGGAGTGTCGCGCTTGAATCGATGAGCACTGTACATGTGTATGTCTAAACTTTGTCCCGATGTAGTGTGCTGCAATGTATTGATTATGAGTGTATAACCTATTGATGATATAGCGTATGATGTAGCACTTGTAAGCGTCTTGTTAACGTGTGTTTTTATTCACTAAACGCGCAATTATACAAGCCACAAATGTCCGAACACGAGAGGAGTGTTTTCGTTTTGGTAAACATTTTTACAGTACTGCCGAAATTAAGACTGTCTGGTTTGATCACTGTTTCGCTCTGAAGTGAATGTTGTGGCGGCGTATTTCTGCCACGCATGGCAGGATGTAATAGAGCTACATTGTTGAGCTTTCACAAAGGAGCAAACGCATGGAAAATTCCTTTTTGGGTGGTATACCGTTGCAAACAACTCGAGTAGGTAGGTCTCAGTGTAAGGCTGCGTTGCATGTCTGCAATACTGTATAGTGTTTGCTAAATCCTGTCCATTCCTACGACACAACGTCCACAAATACAACGCAAATGTGATAAGGTTCTACCGCACATAATGGAGGCATGTCTGGTTTTTAGTTTCACTGCACAGGGCGCTGTTCGAGACAGAAAGAGTAAAGCGTATAATTACTAAGAACAGGCTATTCGAAGTATGTCACCCAACATTTTCGTCTCCCTATTATTCAATGCATCATTCCTACATGAAACGTAGAAAGCATAGAGACGTACTTGGAGTACTCAGCTCAAACAGGGAAGGAAAATGAAGGAACTCCTGAAAACATAAATATAATTTGCAAACGAGTGTTTGATCTTCATAAATGATGTACTCGAACTTCAGCATTTCTGAAAATTCTTATAAAATAACCCAATGAGTAGAAGAACTCGCTTCAGTAGCATTGCCAATGTAGCGCTATTGAAGGTGCTACCCGCTGGCCGCACAGTCTTCTGCTGTAATGAGAAATCTAGTCGACCGTTGTCACAGTGCCTTAATAAACCTTCCTTTCTCGAACATCTCATCACTTTACTGTATCTCTTCACGCACAGGCCTTGTAGACATACTTGAATTAAGGCTACAGTGTCCAGCTGCACACAGCGGTGGTGAAATCGCAGAAGAGGTTGTAGTCGCTGCTAGTTCGAAATATAAGCTAAATTTGAACACAATACGTTTAACTTTGAAGCAACCTTTCAGAGTATTGCAGTTAAAATTTGGTGCAATAATATCCAGCGCGCTTCAAACGTAATTCGGAGCATTTACTGACATACGCAAGGCGTAATATGTTCTCATGACAGACAAGCCTGAGTCCCAAGGAAGTTCACGGTAATGTTGTCCATTGCGAACGGCGTATATATATTATGGCACACTTTAAACAGTCAATGAAATTACAATCGGTGTAGAATTTCAATCAATATATATAATGGAATGCCTGCAGGTGTTCAGCAGGTACACCTTTAACAACCCTGCCTTATCGCTTGCCGATGTCGACTTATGAGGCCTCCCGCTTCCTCACAGCGTGGTGTCTGATGCGCCTGCTTTTGCTGTTCCGTGACGTACTCCCTCTGGTGCTATATACCTCGCTAGACGTCGGAAGTAAGGCGGCAATAGTACTATTAAAACTTCCGTTACCATACACATGTCAGTTTATTTTCTATGTTTCCAGAGAAAAGTTTTAGAAATATATTTAGATTAGTTTATTCGCTTGCTGTTTCGTCTTCTCCAACAGCCTCTGCGGCGTTAAAATATAGTTTGCTAAATTACGAACAAATGGTTCCCATACGCAGTGTTATTTGCGCTGAGCCAACTACGTTATACCTCCCGTGTGCTAACCAGTGCTTCCAAGTATCCGTAAAACGCTGTCACAATACTTTTAACGGTGTCGGGCAGGCTTCGTGGTAGATATTACCAAGTCAAGACCAGCTGCTGCTCACTGTTATCCTTAGAAATAAAAGTGTAGAAGCATTGCATTCTAGCGTTAGTAATATGCTGGCCAGAAACTTGGGGGATGACGAAGAAGCTTCAGAGGAAGTTAAGAACCGCGAAGCGAGCTATATGTAACGAAAAATGCTAGGCATAACCCTAAAAGACCCGAAGGCAGTGGTGTGGATTAGAAATTCAACAGGGTAGCCAATATTTCAGTTCAAATTAAGAGGGGGAAAATGGAGCTGGGTAGGCTAGGTAATGCGTAGGGCAGACAACCAATGTTCTATTAGAGTTACTGAGTGGGTGCCAGTGGAAGAAGGTAAACGCAGTCGAGGATTCCAGAAATTTAGGTTGTGTTATGAAATTAGGAAACTTGTGGACCTAAGATGGAATCGGCTGTAGCGCAAGATAGGAGTAATTAGATATTGCTAGGAGAGGCCTTCATTTTGCTGTGGACATGAATAGAGAGAGAGAGAGAGAGAAATAGAAGAAAGGAAAGACAGGGTGGTTAACCAGACGCACGCCAATAGGATGTCAAAAAAGAGATACGCGTTGAACTGTCAATAAAATCTGCACTCGAATTACGGAAGACTTGGTTTAATAATAAAGATCAGTCTTGTTTATTGTTCAGGGTTATGAAGTTTACAATACCGATGAAGTTCGGCCGCGCTATAGAAACAGTATAACAGATATATATTACGACTTGGCACTGCCTACACAAAGTGCTTCTTGTACAAGTAACAATACAGTAAAAGCTACTGGCCATATTGGTTCCTGTCAATAGTGAACTGAAGGTATAGAACATATTTTCTTATAATGTAGCGACTACTCAGCCTGCCTCAAAAAGTGGTAAAGAAAACTGCAGATTTTTAATAGAAGACCACTGTCTTTGGAGAAACCTTTGGGTGCGTGGCCTACAGAAACATTATAAATACGGGCAGTACTTGCATATGTAGACCTTTTTGAAGAAATAAGAATCCCGTAAATTATTACATATTTTAAATAATTAGGAAGACGTTGGACGTTTTATCGCTGTTATTACAATTGTTCATATTTGTGCATCGACGTTTGGGGCACTTGAGGCAACGCTTATAAGCCCATGATCCTAGAGACATGTTCTTGTACGTTCAATGTATGTTCTTATAATATGTGGTGGTCTATATGTGTGTTTTTCTTTTTTAACCTTCTTTTTTCACATGGACAGCATTGGGTTGCGTTCTAGCTTGTGAACTTGAATCGTGAACTTGTGGCTGTGTGTGACGACTTGTGAACTCTACATACTCTCGGGAACTCGTTCCTGAGTGCATTTTGTATTGCTACAGCTTCGTTCTTCTCGAGGTGTTCCTCTCTTTGTATTGTAAATTGGATCAGAAGAGCAGCTCCCTACACACATTTAATAAAAAGTTTAATGATGGTGTTGATGATGATGAATAGTGTCGTTCAGCTTCCCTTACTCCCAGCCCTTGCACTCTTATATACCGTGGCTTAGATGTCGTGCGTCAGGGTACTCTTCCTGCCTTTGATCTGTTTCTATCTACCTCATCAAAACACCGGTAAAATCGGCATATAAGTTCCACTTCACTGATAAAAGATCATTGATACAGCATTGATAAACAGCTCGCAGAGTGAATAAAAGGACGACACTGAAAAGCCGATGTTGTGGCAATTTTGTTTTGAAATGAAGGTCCAACAATGCAGTGCTATACTATAGCTGCCCTTCTACTTGCTGCACAGAGCTAGAATTAATAAAGTTTGTTTGAACCGAAAAACTATGCGTGTTAGGACTCCACCAAGAGAGCCATTCAAATATCACCCCCAAAGTTACCCGGACTTAGCAGTCTGAAGGTTCCCAGACGGCTGCATGACTCATCGAACTTTTCGAATGTTGTGTTTGGTCAAACGTATTTTAGACTGGGATCAGATTACCCGAAATATGTCTTTCGGTAGTGATGACGTCAGTGGCAACTTCGTATAGCTGCCGCAACTGCATTACTTACAACCACTTGTACACGTTACATTGAACAGCATACTATTATACTTCGGCGAACTGGTAACGATGCTTTGCTTTAAAGAGCACTCGGAATATGATGGAGGGGCAAAGCCGCAGCCCTATTGCTCTGGCGAATGGAATAACGTGCTTATAAGCCTTTGTAGAAGGCATTATCCTCATTTCCCTAGATTTTAGACGTTTCAGTACTGCTTGCTACTGTGTTTGTCATTCGAGTTTCTTGCACATGCGTATATGTTGTCATCTTATGCCGCCGAGTACATTTTAGTTTTGCTTCAATTGGTACTTCAACCGCCATCGCTATTTTTCCCGTCCCTGTCCTTGATTGTCCGTCGTTTTTCGCAGCCTCTTTTCTGCAGTTCACTTGTCGTGAAACTAAAGAAGGTGTAGGTTGGTGGCTAAAAAAAATAAAAATTGAAGCACAATGGATATCGGCATACAGGACACTGATATCGCTGCGTAGGGTTTGCTCTTCCCACGCTGCAAACTTCCGTGCGTGGCTGTGGCCCGCTATAGGCCTGCGTTTTCTTGCCACCCTGCTGCATGACCTTATGACGTTGACACTTCCACAGGTATGAATCGTGCGCTCTCCGCGCTGCGACGGACGACATGAAAGGGAAGCCGCGTTTGTTTACTAGAGCCCCGGTATTTCTCGGTCAGGCCGTGTGAAAGTCCTTGCGAGATTCTTTTACCCGCTGAAACAGCTGCCTGTAGACTCACGAGCGAGACCGTATAAGCAGTCGTATGCAGCTCGCCGCCATGTGCGCGCACGCATGCTGCTACCAGCGATAAGCGGCGCTTTATGGGTTTCCTGGTTGCCTGCAGAGGCGACATTCACGCAATCTTTATTTACCATTCCGAGGCGACTAAGGCAAGATAACATTGTTTGTGCAGAAACACTCATTTATTTTTTTTCACGATCTTTTGTCGTTATCGGGGAGGAAGCCATAGTGCAGGTGTTTCTGTACCTTTCATGTTCAGGTTTCAGCGTAACATGTCTTCTCTTATGTCGCAGTACGTCAGGTGTCATGCATCCGGAACATTATTTTTTTTTGGTTAGACTTGGCTAGCGTGCACTGTCGTCCAGTTGAATAGGCTTACCGGAAAGCCTGGATTGCGACCTGTCCTGGATGAACGCTTGGCAGTGTCAAACAGCTAATTGAAGCATCATGTGTGCTTGTATCGATTGCCTGCAATTAATGAGAGTGAACTAGTCTTGTTCAGATTTGAAGATAAATTGTACCACGCCCTACGCTACTCACCTTGACCAATCTTCTTTTCTCGGCAGCCTAAGGCGTTTATTAGTGGCTATATAGGTTAAATGAATTGAAGTTTGTCGAGTGGTTTTAAAGTAGATGATGCATGTTTATTTCGGGCGTTCAAAACGTTTAAGCATCTGCCTGGTCAGAGTGTTCACCACACTGATAATTTCATGACGAAAGGCTGGGCTGGCAACTTCATCTAGCTTCGACGAAGTTTACGAGTGAAAAAAAAAACAGTATTTGACATGTCGTCATAGCGCCAAGGAAGTGCCGCACATTGCGTAGCCAAACAATAAAAGGTACAGGTATCAAAGCACTTCAGGTACAGGCAGCTTACAAAATTTTTCTTCTGACTTTCCTTGTTTCGCTGTCTCCCTGAACAAAATTTTACCACCCAAGCAATTGATTTTTGTGTATTTTTTAGTGGCGCAAGGACCAGCTATGGCCAAAGAGTGCCATGCACGCGGTGATGAGTAGTGAATGAATTGCTAATGGGATGAAGAAATGAATTGCAAGTGGTAAATGTAACATGGCTGTAAAAAGACCTAAAGATCACTCGCTGCAAATTGCTTAAAATAGAAATGTCACCGGCAGTTGATATAAAAGGAAGATCATGGTCCTAATTTCTCTCGTGCTGTTTTCTGTGATAGATACGGGCTCCTCCGAATTACCTTATTACAGAAATCATAATGAAAAATAACAAGCACAAGAAAGCCAGAACGTTGACTCCGCGCTGAGGCTTGCCTTGTTGATCGGCTGTTGATTGCTGCAGAGAGAGAGATGGATAGAGATGAAGTAAAGGGAGGTTGCTACTAGATGTCAGTTTCTGGTTTGGTACCCTGACCTGGGGAAAGGGAAATAGAGGTTGAAAAGAGGGCGGATATATATATATATAGATTGAATAGAAAACAAGAAATAGTCTTCCATTAGAGGCTTTCACACAGGCCGGTATATCGCAAGAAACTCAGTAGTGTGTGTGATGATGAGTCTTGTCGATGCTGTAGAACATTTATTCCCACAGAGGCCGGTCTTCCGACTGGATGAGCATGATGGTGAGTGATTGTCTCCGTACACCGTACTGTGAGCACTGGCAACAGAACATGACGTATACTGTTTCCTCGCCGCCCCCTGTGTTAATTGATCGCTTCAAGTTTTCATCTTCCTGCGACTCTGTTAAGATATACAACTGGGCGAGTTGTCATTGATGCACACTTCTACAGCTACGTTAATCTCATGAAAGAGAAAAATTGAAAGGGGATATTGAAATCTTTCCTGAAAGGCAAAAATTGCCATCCAATCATCATCAGCACGAAGCTACCAATTAAAGACATACGGGTTCATCAGAAAGAAAGGGTTGAAGTTGTACAAAAAACCTTTCTGGGGTGGCCTTATCGGGGCGATCGCTCGACCACCTCAGCTAACTAGGAAGCTAGAAGATTGCAGGGCGAAGCGGAATTGATCGGGTGCACTGAATATGACAAGTTCTTGTTTTCGTTCATCTTTTTGGATGTAGAAAATATGAAAAATCAGTTTTACGGATGCTCGCATGATGGAGGAAGTTAACTCAAATAATATTTAAAAATTCGTATAAGTTTTCTTTGCATGGCTTGAGGTGCACTGCTAATTTATCCCCTTCATGAAACTTCCTCTAAGTTGCGGCTTCCGCAGAAATGATTTGTCATCTTCGCACTTTGTTCGTATGTGAGTGTCGTGGCGGCTATCTTGCCTTGCTTGCACTGTTAAGTCATGTGACCACAGCTTTTCATTAAAGAGAGAGAGAGAGAGACAGTTTCCTTCATTAAACATTCAGCCGGACGTGCGCATCTGCGTGTCTGTTCTCCTGTCCTTCGTCTTATGCACCATTATCAAGTATTTTTGTGACTATTTCGTCTTGCTACAGGGATAAGGTCTCGGGCCTCACACGTCGATGTTTGGTAGAGCAAATAAGAACTGCGGCTCCGTTGACCATAAGCAACTGATTTCAAGGAAAGCCTTCAAACGGTATATAGTGCGGGTGATTTTGTTGCTTTGATGCAACTTGATCGCCCTGGTTCGGCGGATTTCCGCTTACAGAAAATCTGGATCCGTATTCACAAAAGTTTCTTATGTATTTATATAGGATTATCTGCATACGCTGTTTGTCGTTTTGGTGCCCACCTAAAAGTGACAAGCGTGACAAAATAGTCACCGGCGTGATCATGAGATGATCACCGCGGTGGTGGTTAATCGTAGAGAGGGAGAGAAAGGCAAAGGAAAGACCGGGAGGTTAACCAGAGATTATCTCCGGTTGGCTACACTGTACCGGGGGACGGGTGAAGTGATGCGATAGGTGAGAGAGAGAAAAAAATTAAAAAAGGAAGCCGCACACACAAAACAGAACTTTCTGTGGGCACTATCATGCAGCCTGCGAAGGCGTGGTAGTGTTACACAGTGTCAACGTCCCATCCTACGTCACACAGTGTACAGTCACAATTTGTCACAAAGCCCGGTGTCTTTTAAATAACGCAGCAGTGCCTTCATGGCGTCTTGCGCTGATGTTCATGTAGGCCAGTTCCCAAGGATGTTGTTTTCCATTATTGGGCGCTCGTCCAGTTGATCTATCATGGCTGAGAGCGCTGCTCTTTGCGGTTTGAAACCAGGGCACTCACAAAGAAGGTGCGCGATTGTTTCGTTGTAACCGCAGAAGTCACAAAGTGGGCTATTGGCCAGTCCGATAAGAAAGGCAATGGTCGAGCTCGGGGCATACATGGCAATGATCGAGCCTCCGCTCGATCATTGCCATGTATTCCCCAGTGACTAGGCAACCACTGTTATATTATATGGTGTCTTTCGTCAACTATGCGATGGTGGACTTGTCTGATCTCTGCGAAGAGCTGCTCATGTGATCCATGGCACAGTGCTGAGAGTAAACTCTGGAGGGCTGCCTTGGAGTCACAGAAGATTGCAGACTGGTGGTTCCTTGTTAATGAAATGAAGAGCCGCACGGAAGGCTACCAGTTAAGCAGCTGTCGTTGATGATACATGTGACTTCTTTAGCTGTATTTTGACGGATCTTGCTGGAATCACCACCGCGGCAGCTGAACTGGTGGGTGTGACTGAGCCATCGACGTCAGCATGTACGCGGCTACTGTGAGCCTCATGTAAAAGCCCTAATGTGGCCTGTTTCACGGCAAACGATGGCATGTGAGCTTTCTTCGTGATTTGGATGGTGAAGCGTATTTCAGGTTTGTGCAGGCACCATAAAGGTGAGGATAGTCTTGCTGCAAGCATGTAGTTCGATGGCAACGAGGTACGATTGAAAGTTGTGTGTGGCCTTTCTGCAGGTAAAGAAGCAAGATGGTGAGAAGGTAGTCGGACAACGTGCCGAATATGCGCCCTGAGAGCGTCGGTGGCTAAGTACTTTGATATTGGGTGATCTCGCGCTATAACAATCGTTGCCACCGTAGACGCACATTTCGGAAGACTGAGACACGTTCGTAGGGCTTAAGCTTGGAGTCCCTGGAGTACACGCAGTTCAACTTTTTTGCCGGTGTTGCCTAGCACATGGAGGCTGTATCTTGCGAAACCGAGGAACAAAGCATTATAAAGCTGCAGCATTAACCGCACCGATGTGCTTCATGACTTTCCGCCGAGAAATTTGAGGAGGTGTGTTTTTGTAATTAACCTCCTCTTTAGGTATGAAATGTGCGGGCTCCACGATAGGTCGTGGTCGATAATTACCCCTAAGAAGCGTTGTTTCCGTGCGTTTGCAATTGCTTGCCCATTGACACTTACAGAATAAGGCCTCATTGCCTTCCGAGTGAATGTAACAAGGCAGCATTTCTCTGAAGATAGCTCTAAGTTCCGTTTTCGCAAGTACAATGATGTTAACGTAGCTGCCTTTTATGGCCTGCAATCGTGTTACAGCTGACGCCCAGATGCAGATGTCGCCAGCATATATTGATACTCCAACGATGTTGGGCAAGCATCTGACTAGGCCAACGACCACTAAGTTAAATAGTGTCGGGCTCAACACCCCACCTTACGGTACTCCACGGAATGTTTGGTGGTGTGTCGTGGCGCTCGCTCGTTCGTTCGTTTGTTTGTTTGTTTGTTTGTTGTTTGTTTGTTTGTTCGTTCGTTCGTTCGTTCGTTCGTTCGTTCGTTCGTTCGTTCTATTCGCTTACACTTACAATCATCGTTGATGGTTTCTGCTAACTTTTTTTAGAATGTCACTCGTGTCTACCTATTTTGTATAAGCGGGCATGCTCTCTGCTATGGAATGAACAAATTAAGAGCGCTTGATGTTTCTATTAATTGCGACCTTATCTGCGAGCAACAATTCACTGCTGTTTAGGAACCGGCATGAACAAAAAAAAACGATGTGCTAATTTTACATGGCGCGGATAATTACACAAACGTTTGGGGCCTAAGATTGGGCATAGCCATTAAAAAAACTTCGTCCACGGTAGCGGTCCGACACCTCTTGCCTTCGCACCCACTTCAAGTGGCCAAAGAGGTGAATGAGCGCTAAAGAGAGTGACACTGATAATATGGCGTCAGTGGGGCACAAGAACAGAAGCGAATGCCTAACGCGCTTTAAGTATGCACGACAACGAGCTAATTAGGCTTCTCGATGTTTCCCTCTTTGCCACGCGCTGTTGATGTGCTCGCGAAAGCAGCGCCGTCACGAACGATGCGGAGGCAAAAGCTATACGCGGCGCGAGAGGGAAAGGACGAAGAAGCCGGGAGAAAGAAGCGCGAGGGAGAGGGAGAAACGAGGAGCACTGGATTCAGGAACGCCCCGTCGCGGCTGGACTGTGTCGTCCTGACGAGAACAAGTTCCTTGTCAGTGCGTTACCGCGGGCATATGCTTCGTCGTTTTGTTCTATTTTGTTTCAATCTGTCGTCCCGGCGAACGACCCTCCTTCGCCCGAAGAGCACCCATAAAGAGCCGCGCGTAGAAGGCTACACAGGGGGAGGGAATGGAGGCAGACAAGGCGCCATAAAAAAAAAAAAAAAGAAGCTGCACTGGCCACTCAGTGTCCGGCTGAGGACCTCGGTGGGAGGTGGCTATGCAGATTTTGGGGACCGTGGGCTCGTCTGCCAGCGTTTGTGCGCGCTTTCTGCCGGCTATCGCAAGGAGGGGCCTCTTCGGTCAAGCTCATCGGGCTCGTTTTTCTCTCTCTCCCTCTCTTTTGGCTCAGCTTCTGAGTCCACGAACCAAGCGCGCGCATCGCGGACGTGCTCGGCATAGCAGAGAGACGCAGTAATGAACCACGCATCACGCTACGTTCCTTTCCCCCGCGATCACACTGCCGTCCTGCTGCGCGCTGACACGAGCTCTCGCTACTGCGGTTATCCGTGCTGGATAGAGCGTTGTGGGTATTGCAGGCATTACCGCTTACACACCGCGGCGGAAAGCTCTGTGCTCGATGTCGTAAAACCGGGAGTTGGGGAAAATAAATGCGAATGACCAATTGCCTACTGCGTGAACGTTTGTTTTTAGCAGTCTATGGTCTTTTTCTTTCTTTTTGTTCTGTTGGTTCTTATACGCTCGCACGTTTGCTAGGCGCTTTCATTTTGACGAGCGCGGGCACACATACATATACATACCTGGGCTGTGAACAAAAATCTTTCCACAGCGGTAGGTTTCTTTCTTTGTTGTTTTTGACATTTCGTTCTGTTTATTCGTAATGGTTCGTCTGCGAATGGCGATGCCTTCGCCACGGTGCCGTTGATTCAGTGACGAGCCGAGGCAGAATAACTGGCGTGTCGTTTGCCGTTGTCTCTCGAAAGGTCTTCCTCGATACTCGATGCGATTCGGCCAGCAACGGCAAAGCATCCCAACAAGCGCGTCGTGCAAGGTGTGTACAACTTCGTTGTTTTGACAGCCATCTGTACGACGCACTGCTTTTCTCGAATGTGTTAACTCCATATGCCGGTCGTGTGTTGCGGTCTTGGTGCCACAAAACGCACCCTTTTAGACTGAGCTCGACAGCTTCTGCATGTGGCAGAGTGTAGGAAACGCTTGACTTTGCCTAAAATATTGTGCGACGAGATCCTACGTCTGCCGTCTTAGGCGAACAACCACTCGCCAACGTTGCCACTGTAAATTCGTCGCTTGCATGTGGACCAACCTTCGCACGTGTCATGTTGTTTTTACTGATCGCATTCATCCTACAGGCATTCTTCAATCAGACTGAATTCCACGTGACCTCAGGCTGTAGTTAATTACAACTAGGTAAGCTGTGTGTCTTAATATTTTCTGTTATGTTGTTGCCTTGTTGTGATACGTCAATTATATGCCTAATTCACCGTTAACATGTTTAGATTTAAATTACATCTTGAGAAGATTGTGCATAATTGCACCCAGGAAAGCATAGTCTATTTGCCGGAAAGTTTGGATGCAAAAAATAAAAAAAACTAGAAAATTCAGCGTAGGGAAATTGCTGTTCTCATTTATTTAGACAAGAATTAGGCAGGACGACGGGAATTGTTTTTACCCAGGTTCGGAATGACACTTAACGGATATTTATATACATGCAAAAATGTTATACCGTATTCGAAAGTGAATTGTTCCTGCCTCCGCTGTTGCTTTCAGGGTTAGCCGCCTGAAGTAATTATTGCTGAACTTGGTTGGCGTTTGCACGTGGTGCTGTTGAGGTGGCAACCGGCATATGAAACAACCACAGCAACAAGCATTTTATCAATTGGGGACGTTTTATTTATTCACCAATACGCAGCATTTGCTGACAATCAGTTTCGAAGCCAACGGGCTCATCACTGTATGGGCGTCACCATGGCCGAGCGCTAGTGAAGTCTTAAAAACTGAAAATTTAAAATTGGGACCCCAGTTTTATAAACTTTTAAAATATTGACGCTATAACACTGAAGTTTGCATTCAATCGAATGCTGTTGTTTTGTGACTGTAACGAAAATCATCGCGACATTTATCGTGATGTCCGGTGATTGGCACCCAAGTGTCACGAGCACTCCTTTGTTACCTGTTTTTATT
Source organism: Dermacentor silvarum (assembly GCF_013339745.2). Lineage (NCBI taxonomy): Eukaryota > Metazoa > Arthropoda > Arachnida > Ixodida > Ixodidae > Dermacentor > Dermacentor silvarum. Next base: position 69,522,940 of record NC_051159.1, on the reverse strand, counting down.
ATAAGTCCCGAATGCCAGGTAGATACGGCCCTTCTCGTATTTATTTTTTGTTTGTGTATTGTTTTAGGTTGGATGTATAGTTTCCCGATTGGTTTCATGCCTGAAAGGAAAGCCGTCGTGTTGTGAAACCCAGCCATCTCTTTGTTTATTTGAATGCATCATTGCGAAGACATTAACGCATCTCAAAGCCGTAGACAGGTGCTTCACAATAGAAACTGCAGGTGTTGTAATTACTTTTTATTTCATTGTGAATCAACTTCAGTGGTTTCAGACGATAAACTGAGTGGTTAAAGCAGTATAATGCAGCCCCCAAGAGCACTACAGCAGAAAATCTTCTTCGGACAAATTGTGCATTGTTTTGAGCAAAAGGCAGTAACATTAGGCAGCTTACTATGCAGCTGCTGAACGGGTGTTATTGTCAGGTTGCCAACAATGGCTTCATTATTCACTACCTATGTCGTTGTTCGCTTTCTATTCTCTTGCTTTTGGTTGAAAGCTATTGGCAGCAGAATTGGCAACAATGGTTTGACTGATGTACGTCAACACCTGTAGAGGGCATCCACTTAACGAGCACCTTAAAACGAATGTATCTAACCACTCTTTTGTCGTAAGGTTATTGAACAGGCTCCATTAAACAGCCTCATTGTTTAATCAAAAGCCACTTCCCACAAAACTTTCTCTTATATTCCAACTAGTGCGCTATTTTGAGGTGTCTTAACAGAGCACCAATTTAGGCAATTATTCATGCCGGAGAAAAAGCTCGTAATAACAGAAGGAATCTGCAAAACAACATGTGACACCTGAAATGCTGAGCCGGCAGGCATTGTGCTCCTCCTGATGGCAGTTGTAAGCTGGCTGTTTCTCCTCTCTGTGATTGTGTTCATGTGTGCAAACCTAATAATAAAATGGCTGAAGCCAAAAGGCATGTCAACCAAGGTCGACGCGAAAGAAGACAATGGCAACGTACATGGTATAATGTATACTGCAATTGGGTTGCATTAAAAATGATTCAATGTTGCATAATTGCATGGTATTCTTGCATTACTTGCATTATTTTCTTCGTTTCTTTGTGAGACCTTGCTTTTTCTTTTTCAGACTCTATGTATTTTATTCATGTCGAGTTTTTCCATTTACTTTTTTTACGCGCTTGTTTTTGTTTCATTGACTCACCTGAAAGTTGTCGTATACAATATGGAAGGGCTAACAGAACACGAAAACATGACTAAAGATCACGAGGAAAAAAAAGAGAAATATTACCCTCCCCCTAAAAGTAATGACAACAAAAAAAGAAAGGGACAAAGAAAATGCGAACTTAGCTGGAGGAACTTCGTGTTTTCACGGTGCCGTCGAACCAAATAGTTGGTGACGTAGTCATATTAGATGTACACCGATGCAGAAAAGGTCGCCATTTTCTATTTCTTCATTCGGTAATGGTCTAAATCCTTAGCATGGTGATGGAAGATCAAAAGAAAGGCTCATGACACAAAGTCTCATAACTGAATCTGATGCGTCGATGATTACGTTTTGTACTATAACTCAAGTTATCCAGCAAAAGACGCAGCACATGTGATTGGTGAAGGCTTCAAGCGCTGCGACATGGCCGGAAGGGAAAATCATATTGACCAACGCTTTCAGCGCTTGTAGCTGGCAGACAACTGTTGCCGGGAACTGGGGGTACAGGTGCAAGAAATGGCGTCGATATGTCACTGAACGTTGTTTATTTAGAATGCTTGCAGCGAGTCTTCATTCGCTATCAGCTGTCACGTCATAGAACGTGCTGTCCCCGCTCGGGACGCGATTGGAGATGGTGACCGACTTTGAGATTAAGTGGGATTTCACTAAACACTGGTGCGAGAGTAAGAAAATTCTGGTCTATAGCATTCCGGTAAAACATCTTCGCTAACCGAACGCATGCAACTGCAAGCTCTACTCTTCGTAATACACGACAGCGGGTTTCCAAGCCGTCGGTACAACCATAGCTGGTTTCACACAAGCGAACGATCGCCTATTCAGAGTACGGGCGAGCATGACATGGCTCAATGATACCTAATCATGTTACGCAGGCGATTATAGATATAGCGGCGCTATCGGTTGCCGCATTTTGAGCCACAATTACGCTATAGGTTGCGGACTGAACCTCTCCGGGTGAATGCAGCTTATACGGTTATACCAAAACTGTCGGATAACTGCACTAGTAGTCTCAATGTGGTTGCTCATTTTTATCGTTGGATATCTCACTGTTTACTTTCATTCTCATTCTATTTAGCGCAAATTTTTCTTGTCACCAACTTTGTGCCTAAAAATGGCCGAAAAATTTACGTCGCCGCTGTCGCGCAGCATGATCATTGCGGAAAGGTGAAAAAACAGCAAAAGATGACTGTGCAATGTAGTTTACCAGCAATATTTACGTATACGTGTAGGCGCTGCAAAAAGAGTGGTATATACAGTTACAAGCTGTAGCAAGTGATACCGAAGTCCTCTCACGTTGCACACCTTTAATTCATTGACTATAACTATACAGGCTGGTTGATGTGCCACTTAGAAATGGAAATCAAAAGGTTCCCGTTGCCTCATCCGTAACCATGAGGTGTCTCGTTAATATACGAAATAGCGTTACAATTAAATGCCGTCAACTGTGAGGTGACTGACCAAACAATAAAAGGATGGAGTGTACTCTGCCTCTATATGCCACTCGTAGCCCCTCTAAATTTAACTTTCGAATAACAGTTACTGTACTCGCGATAAGCTTGTCATATAGGCAATTGCTGCCAAACAAATTAGACATTCGGCTAAACATTATCGCTTGCCTTTGAAAACGACAAGGTATACATACGTACACGCTCACGCAAAATATCTTACGGTATTTCTTAGGGAGCATGGTATTTCAGTGTGACCGAAAAATATGCTTTTGATAGGTCTGGGCTGGTAATAATGCGACGATTCTATTATATTCCCTTGCTTTTGCCTTCCCTTTCTCTCTTTCATGCAAGTGCTTGATGTAAGTACGCGTGGTGGGCTTAAGGCTCAAAAATTGTACATTCTATGTTCAAATCCTATTCTTTTTCGTGCTTTGTTAGTGGTTCCCAGCAGTTCTTCATCTTTTCACAAGGATCGGCCACTCGTAAACGGTGGATGATAGATGAAAAATAGAATCGAGCAATAAATGTTTTTCTTACATTAAACCGGCCCCCGAATATTGTTCCTATCAACACAAATAAATAAAATTCACAGGTTTTTTTCATGTTCTCAAAATGCCACCAAATTTCATTATTGTTTTCTTTTTCGCCGTCATTTATCGTCATTTTTTTCGCCGTCCATTTAACAGAAAATAAAAGTGTGTTTCTAAATTTTTCCGTCTATGCGTACGAAGCTAGACATTGTGTGTAATACAATGTCATTCGCTTTCAATGTCAATTCAATGTCATGCCGGCTGAACGAAAAAAAAATATATACGTTTCAGAACACGTGAAAAGCTATAATAATGAGGTCCTATGCGTGCTGTATAACAAATTAGATTTCTTCTTTTTATCAGGCCATCACAAAACTGACCTTGCGTGATAGCCGGTAGCACTTTAACAGGTTACTATAGGGAACGCGATCTGCACGTTATCTGTTTCATGGTTTATTTTTCTATAAAGTGGAGTGCTTTACTTATGCAAGAAGTTATCGAAGAGCGTGTTACTAGCCGGGCGTTCGTTATATCTTGCCAAGAACCCTAGCACGACTGCCAGGCGAACATTCTCAGCAAAAAGAAAAAAAAAGAAAAGGGAGAGAGATAAATATCTGTAGCCCATTTGGAGATTTTCAAATGTCTCGTAAGGTGAGACTTTGAAAGAAAAAGTAAAAAGCGTAGTTCGAAACTGATAGGCCACCGACGAAGTATACTTAGTTTTTCCCGGTCTGCGTGTGCTGCTGATTTTTTTCCGGGTTTCGTTTTGGCGTTGATGACGGGGCGAAATGCAGAAACGCCCGTGCATGCGTTCAGCGTTAAAGAGCCCCAAAGTGGTCAAAATTATTCCGGAGTCCCCCATATACGGCCTGCCTCGTTACCATATCGTGGTTCTGGCACCGTAAAACCTCAGAATTCAATTCAATTTAAACTCTGATAATTTCGTCTGTTTTCAAAATTCTGCTGTCGGCGGCGCACCGCGCCCTGCACCAAATAAAAAATCTTCATAATTATTTAAAGGACAACGCAGTATACTGCTTGAATACAGATTTAGAGATCTGAGAACATGGTGTTATAAGAGAAAATTTACGGGTGGACGACTGTTCATGCGCAGCAAGCAGAAATTGTGCGAAACTCATTCAGCGAGTTTTGTATGTTTTTTTTTTTTTGCATGTCACAATATATGTCCAGAGCAAGGGTTACTATGGTTACTTGCGCTCGCTGATGCTTTGGGCTTTGAAGATAACAGTCTAAAGGTCATTAAATATGCGCTGGATCGAGAATCATAGTTCAGGGATTACTTGTCGTCTAAAAGTAGAGAACACACAGAATGGAAACCACAGTGTTTATTATTTAGGGAAATGCTTTCTGCACCCGAACCACGTATCTTATTAAGGATGGATAAAGATTTTCAGTTTCGCCCAAAGGCGAAGCCTTGCAAGCGATATCAAGGTTCAACTTTGCGCTCGATCTTGCGGTGTGTTCTAACAAAGCTCTCGAAAGACTTTCAATTTAGGGCCTTCCGAAACAACACGTTACAATAGCCTATAGATATGCAGAGCTCACCATTTTTTCTTCGCAGTTAGAACATTTGACGAACTGATTTTGCTCCTAAGTACAACAAAGACACTGCATACACACACTCGACGCATGGCGCGCGTTCCTTATGTCTGAGCACATCAAGATAATGTGCCTATAGCACATTATATGGGACAAAATACTTCTTTTTCTTGGCTAACTTGACTGTGAAACAAGCATGACCGGAAGTTTTCTAGGGTCATGACCACACTGCTGCCGCAGCGCAGATGAAAATGGTTTATATATGGAGTAATCGTTGACGTGATCAAGGTCGGCATGTTGTAGTACAGCTAGCCGGGTGAAAACCAGCGCGTTACCTAGATCACCTTATCTTCAACAGCACAGTGGAAGCGGTGAATATAGGACAACAGAATGGCGTATACGTGACGTTGACGCGGCTCGATGCAGCACGCGAAACAACTGCCGCTGCGCAGTATAAGAACGGCGACCTGGCCGAAACCAGACGAGTCACAACGCCAACGCGATGAGGAACGCCGGCAGTGACGTTATAGCACGTGACACCTCGATGGTGGATGAGATGAGACCGACGGAAAAACCGTCTTCGTTTGTCAGTGCCCAATGAAAGCATTAGATATATCTAATACAATATCTAATCTATCTAAGCCTGTAGGCTTACTGTATAGACTTGTGTAAGGGCCGCACCCGTGTAAGGGCTGCACCCCCAACTTGGCAGCTCAACATTTGACAAAACAATTTCAACAGAGAAGCAACCGCGTTCGCTGCCCCATCGCCACGCGCACGCATCAGCGAACTTCCACTCGCTGCCTACTTCAGTGTGCCGCTACTAGATGACGTCAGCTGTGCGTTGACCTCTGATGCAATGGTACATTCGGGAATCCGGGGTGGGCGCAAGCCAAGGCTGCAAAGGCACCATTTTGACGAAGAGGTTCAGTCCCATGTAAGGGCCGCACCTCACCGAAATTGGGGGTGAAAGTGCAGTCCTTTCACGTGTCCACACGGTTGCTTGACATTTGCTGATCCCATGGCCGCTGAATCAAAAGTGACTGTCTGTTCTGCTCGGACCATGGTGTATGCATGGTGGTGTAGTTTGCGCGCAGCTGGTCAGCAGGAACGATAACGTGTGTGCGCACAACACTCGTGTCAGCAGCGGAAGCCAGAACGGAACCGTGCATGCTCCTATGCAGAGCCGATTGAGTGAATAAGCGTGATCGTGCACGTCCCCCTGGTTTCGTTGTTTTTGGAGTCAAGCGTACTGTTCCCTCTGTGGCGACCTCCTATGAGGCTATTTTACGGAATCTTTTAAGTGCCACCATCTTGGGCTGTTAACGCTGCTGTTATCTGTCTTTAACAACGAAGTGTACGTTACTACAGTCGATTCGCAAGCATGGAAATAGTTGTATAAATGCGTTCGACGTTTCATGACCATGTCATGTCACTTCCCATAACACTTAGAAATTGTTTGTGTAAAAGCCCAAGATGGCGGCGCCCATGAATTATCTATCACCCACCATGCGCGGGTCGCGCGTGCGCGGCAATACCGTGTGACCACCGCGTGCGTATATAATCGATGTCGCAATAATAAACGTAACAGAAAGGTTAACGACAGAGAGCTTAGGAGCCCGAGCCATCAACCACATTTGAAAGATGTTGCGCATGAAACTCCGTCCGACACACCCGTCGGCCACTGCGACTTCTATAAATACGAAATTCCTACGATGAGAGAAAGAGACGAAGAGATCGCTGTTTTCGAGCAGTCGAATGAATTTATCAGTGCTGCGGGGAAAAAATAACAGGCTGATACTGCATGGAATCAAACCAGAAAACTAGCATTCACTCTCTTGCAAAGATATACGCATACGTGCGTTTTTCTCTCAACAAGTTATTTTTTTTTTAATTTATGCTTACCGCTGCTTTCTTGTGTCTTAAATTTCGCCGCACCCGCCGCGGTACCTTAGTGGCTATATGGGGTTGCGCTGCGAAGCACAAGGTCGCGGGATCGAATCCCGGCCGCGGCGGCCGCAATTCGGTGGGAGCGGAATGCAAGAACGCCCGTGTCCCGTGCATTGGGGGCTCGGTAAAGATCCCCTGGTGGCCAAAATTAATCCGGAGTCCCCCACTACGGTGTGCCTCATACTCATATTATGGCTTTGGCACGTAAGGCTCCAGAATTCAATTCAAGTTTTCCAGCAAGATGCCAGTTATGCATGGTCCGGATCATTCAATATAACACTCGGTGCTGTTCCCTGGCTGAACTAGCAGGAACAAAATGTGAATTTGTCTTCTTCGGTGTACCACGCAGTGAGTCTTGCCAAAAACATAGCGTCTATGATGTTACCTTGTCAATTCAGGCGTCTACAGGATGGAAAGAACATGACTTTCCAGATTAGCTTTTGTTAATCGCTCGGGGATTCACTTTTTTTTTTTTTTTGCTTGACAGACCAGACAAGTAACGGTGACAAGCGTTATATTGAACGATAGGGTCCATAAAATACAATATTGTTGTGAAATTTGATTAAAGACAAAGCAGCTATATGTGTACAATATTATTTGACGTTCTTAACGTAGATCACAGCACTATATATAGCGCTAAAGCACTGCGCTATATGCGCTATATGTGCCATGTGTGCGAGTATTATTTGGTGCGCATACAAGTTAGGTGATGTAATGCCGGCGTTGCATGTATCTTACTGTGTTTTTGAAAATGTGACAAATTCAGAAATTCCTATACTCGCAGTGGGGACAAACTGCTTAAAGGAAATCAGAGATGCATGTATAAATTAAATATAACCACCTTCACATACTAGTTTATGCATTACTACGTTTTAAATTGTTATCTTGGCCTCAAAATCGCGAGATTTCTATGAACTAGCATAGTTAAATCTTTTCATGGCTGTGATAACAAAATTAGGCAGCAAAAAGCAGCGCTGCTGCATGCCGCCTGGAAGTGTAATCTTAACTCCTTGGTTCCATCCCAGTGTGGCTGCTCTGTGAATCGGTAGACACTGTGTTTCAGCACCTATTTCCCGTTGATGGCAGCGAGCCGCACAGAATTTTGCCTTTTCTCACATTTTCCTTGCGTAAGACCATTGTAAAATTCTGCGTGGAGGGCGAGTCTGAGTAAAGTCAATGCGTTTCGTCGCCTCGAGCTTATCATTATTGCGAGTAGCTATAATGTGCAGTAATTTTTGACGTTGAGTGTCTGTATATATTGTACTACGAATTATAATTTGTCAACTCTTGGGTCACGTTCCAACACGAAATAATTCTAGGGCCCCGTTTGCTTGGCTTTGTATAAATTTAATTTTGATTTTATGCGCATTATACTTCTCAACATTGATGCGGCGTGCTTTTTTATATGTTGTTACGAATCCAGAAAAAAAATAGGAGCCAATCGTTTCTGTAGTGCTTCCATATTGTGCTATGGCGCAGAATTTCTGTGCACGCCAGCAAAGCTCTGTGTTCAACGCCCTCTTATAGGTTAAAATGCTGCGCCGTAGTGCTGAATGCATGTGGATACGTAACTGTTGTTCTTATTGTTTAGTCTCCCTTCGAATAAGAAACTTCAATGAGTGATATGAATATTCAAGCTTGACTTTCATAGATGAAAGAGCGCAATGTTACCCAAGAATTTTCATCTCCTTCAGCCTCTATTTTTCATAACGTGAGCAACTTACTTCTACGCGAACTTGTTAGTAATACATTACTGATCATTATGTCTCGTCTTATAAATAGTTAATTGTATATTCCCAGTTTTGCGAATACTAGTCTTGTGAACGCTAACAACACCAGGTTGTCCACAAATCGTAATCTGCTCTTACCTAAAGTACGAGCTACCTACGGCTGAATGACAGCAAGACCTGCACATACATCGCATTGGAACATGCTGCCTTGTGGTTTAAGATCATGTACATTGTACTCATTTTGTCGACGTTACTATAGAATTTATCGGTATGATATCTCTGTGTTCGTACTTGTAGTTTCTTTGTTTCAAACAAAGTGTAATTATTGTTATCCGTTCCCACAGCTTTCTTGTATCTCTTGTATAATGATTTTTTTATCACCGCAACTTGCCATGGTCTGCCGACTAATGTACTCATCCCCTGACTCCGTTTTGTTAGGAGGTGACCCTTGGCAGTTCGCACTTTGGGACCTCCGATCGCTCACTGATCCTGTACAAATGTATTAGTAAATTACGGATTAATAAACTGATAATTGTGATTATGATTATGATGACGAAAGCATACTTTAGAAAGTGATCCGTATAACAGGTATAACAAGTTGGCACATTGACCTGTATGCATGAGTTTCCCACTCAACTTGGCATACGTGTAATTAGATGTGCGTAATGTCGCGCGTCATTGGACATAAACAGCACACCAGAACCTACAGCTCAATCTGCACTTGGTCTGAAATGCATCTACTTATATCTTCGTGGACAAACGTATACGCGTGTTAATCTGTTGAGTCGAGTAATGGGATTGCAACATATAAAATATCATCACAATCGAATTTCAGCCGCTTCAAGAATTTTTGGTATTTCCTTTTCGTATTCTTCCTACAAATGCTCTGAATTTTTATTTTTCATTAGGACTCAGAAAAGCCCACAGCGAGATATATCCCATTGCCTGCGAATAAGGATCTCCTGCAACTTTGTTCTCTCGCACCAATATTGTAGGTCTGGCATACTCTTATTTACAAGGTGCGCCTTCTTTATTTCGCTAGTTAATAACTTATGTTAGGCGCACATGTCAGAAGGCAGCATTAACGAAGTGTTCCAGTAATTCTCTTGTATTTTGTTATAATTACCCCCCCCCCATAACAGCACCGAAAGAGTTAACAGTATTATAAATTAATCAATGCAATAGAGTAAAGCTTACAGGGCATTTTCTTTTAAGTGAAGATTACTAACACCTGAAGCAATACGAAAAGATAACCTCGAAAAAATACAAGTCCTCGCAGAATGTGCAGTATAAGAAACTTTCACTTCCGCATTGCTTTGGTTCTTCCAAAAGTCATGTACAAGTTTATACACAGCCGTATGCAACGGAGCGCTTCCACTGACGTTATAACCGGCACATTGAACCGAGCTCCCCGTGCACATTTCGTCCATCCTTTAGCCCCTTGTCGCTTCTAATCATGCAAGGGAAGTGTGTGTGCGGGGGATTATACGCTCAGGTATAGTACGCATGTGCGACATCGGATGGCGTACATTTTCCGGATGCGGCAGTACATATCTCCGACGCTTTCGGGCGCAAATTTATGTCTCCTCCACACACGCATCGAGCACGGAGCCCTGCATGGTGCGATGCGGCGCCTAATATTTCACGTCTATCAAAGTTTATGCCGCTGGCCTGCAGTGATAACGCTTTGCGCTGCAGCACGGTCTCCCGGACGATAAACAAGAAGCTCCGTAAGCGTCCGATCCATTTCGGGGCCCGCGATATCCCGTTTCTTGTCGCGTGCCGGTTTCATAAGGTGTTCCGAGTGGTGCGGAGGAGAAGGCGCTCTTTCGCTGGCGCGCGAACAAGTCCGGGATTATTGTAATTGTGCGTATTATCGGCCACTCTCGCCAGCTCGACTTTCCTCTGAGAGTTATTCGAGCTCCATTTGAAGGCGTTAACGTGCGGCTTTTATGTTCCGGTGACGTCGCTTTAACCGGGAAGGATGTATACTTATATGCTTTCGTGGCGCATGGTTCACTGACACGCGTTGTTATAGATTGGAACGTCATAAAAGAGTCATCTCTGGCAGGTATGATTTGTTGGCCGTGAAGCAGTATAGATTGACTTTAACTACGGGAGTTATTTTTTCTTTCCTCTCACTTGCCTCAAATCAAAGAATAAATACGCGTATGCTCTCGTGTTGACGTTTTTGAGAGGCACATCTGTCGCGGTTCATTTTCTTGAACTATCGCATGGCCTGTTGAACGAGAATGTGCTGTCGTGTGTCTGTTTACAAGTCCACCTTATTAAATAAAAATTACCAGTGCGCACACCTATAGCACCAGCCATATGTCACATTATCTATTTACTTCTATCCGCTTGTAAATTTGACTGGCATTTATATCAGTTCGAAAGCGTAGTACGTGAAAGTACCATGACGACAAGACAAATGAACCATCAACGTTCATCGTAGCCCGTTATAAGCGACTACAGCGCTCTATTTTATTTGTTATTGTACTTGTTTTCAGACGTCTGCCGCATCCAGTGTTCCCAGGGGGAGCGACTGCTGGTGTATCTTAGTACTGGATGCATGTATTTTCTAAGTAACTTTAACAGTATGAAGTATTCCAAGAAGGGCAATAATATTATGTTATTTCTTCACGGTTTGCTAACAACGTTTCACGTTTGCACATAACCTAATTTTATGGTAATTAGTGCCCAACTCGTTATATTCCAATGATGATACAACTCGTTCACTTCCAGATGGATAAATTTAATGGCTTTAAGCGAAAGGCAAAAACGCCCGTGTGCTGCGTTGTACTGCATGTTAAAGAACCCCAGGTGGTCAAAATTAATCCGGAGCCCTCCACTACGGCGTGCCTCATAATCAGAACTGGTTTTGGCACGTAAAAACTCCAGAACGAAAAAGAAGAAGAAAGATGAATGTCATTATTCTTTATTGAATGCGACAATTTATTACTGCTTGCAATATTATGAAATAGCTTTTTTTTTCGACTGACCAGCGTTCTAGAGGAGCTTAAATGAACACGCACGTTGTATTTACCCGTGATTAATTGTTAAAACAAGTTTACAGAAGTATGCAGACGCACGCACACAGACACAAGCTTGTTGAAGTAAAGTAATTTGGCTTGAAACGGTGTTTCCCAAGCCTCTATAATGAATTGTTCGCTGTTTTCGTCAGGGAGTGTGTTTGTTGCTGAGGCGAAGGATTTCAAAGTAGTGTAATGCATTGAATGTATCCAGTATTTTGACGTCAATAAATGTGCAGGTGCCGCAGGAGTTCCGCAATTACTGCTATTACAACATCACGGACACTCAATGTCATCGAATTTGCCCGTGCGGCTAGGTTATAAGTGGTCTACGTGCCTCTATTTTCTCTGTCGGATTGCTTTTCATGACAATATTAAGGTGCCTTGTGTGCTCATTAGTGCCAGTACTATGTAATCCGAAACCATCGTGAACATACCACTCCTGGCGCGTGGTATAGAAGAAAAAATGCACGAAGCTCTCGTTAAGCGCGCGTTCGGTGAATGTGTTTTCAGGGCATAGGCAGAAATATATGAAACGCTAAAGTAATAATTCTTAATTATGTCGCCTACAGTTCAAAAGTTGTTGAATGCGTCTTGCGCATACGACAAGCGGTTCGCGTGGTTGATGCGAAACAATATCCGCCTCGGCGTGCCACATCTATTCACAACCTCGAATTGTCAGGTATTTCCTTCGCAGAATTGTTTTGCCTTCTATACATGATTACTTATACATACCCGTAGAATGTTGTTAAAGAGCTTTTATTTTGATCATTACTATACCCGCGATTATTCAATAACGTTTTCTCTCCTTTTGTGTCTGTCCATGAAGTTAAATGCACTTGTGCAAGGTTAGTGTGCTCATAGAAGTGGTTACAGTTGTATACCCTTAAAAAATTATTACAGTGGGTGAACTAGAACCTAAACAACAATTACTCCTCCTGGACTTCTTCGAACGAAGGTATGTATGTGTGAGTGTGTATGGGTGCAATGCCAGCATGCAGATTAATTTCCCCGCAGAAAGCGCCCGTAAGATACAAGGTTGTACTAAATACCATCGACACCTTGCTCTCGTGTATAAATGCGGCTGCAATTGTTTCGTAAATTTGTTGAAATGCGTACAGGATGTGACGCTGCGCACATATACGGACTCTGTAGAAAACGAACAAAATGTCCGGCGAAATCAAACATGGTTTTGCGAATTCCAATTTTACGATTCCACTACTTGAGGATTACACGGAAACCGAATACCAAAGATTAGTGTTCAAGTCGGCTTAGAATAGTGATATCCCTGTTCCTAGCTATAATACATTGCATTTTTTATACATTCTGACATGATGTAGAAAACATGATGGCAGTTTCGAAACTTAACGCCACATCGGTGGATGCTTGGTATAGGTATGATCCTTCTACGGCATGCTGAGCAACAACTTGCCGAAGCGAAATTCGTCAGAGGCTCACTGCTGGCAGTGCGGGGACCGCAGCTGTGGCGCGACTCAAACGTCCTGACACACAATAGGTTCGAAAATAGTTTGGTTCAAGCTGGAATACCTATAGTATAACTTTTCAATCCGGCCCAGCAGGCGATCTCTTTTACAAAGTTAGGACAGCTATGCACGCGTATGCAGGAATAACGAGAGAGTCGGCTCTGGAAAGAAAACAACATTAAAATAAGTATGCGAGAAGCGACCTGCCATGCAAACGCTGGAAAGAATGTCGTCGTGGTGTGTTTGTGTCGACCTTTGTGCCCGGGCGGCGTTTGGAGAGCAATGCTGTTAGCGTCAGCGGGAGCGAAGAGCGGCGGGCCGCCGTGATCGCGAAGCAAAGGCGACATTGATAGCGGGTGACTTACCTGCTTGGGGGTAGAAGTGGGCGTGTCATTTATATTCACCTCTGTGTCTCCGCCGCCGTCGCAGCCTCGCCGGCGCCTGTGTGCGTGCGTCGTCAGAGTTGCTGTCATAGCAAGACAGATGCCTCGAGATATCACAAGAGAGAACCCCCCGCGCTGTTGCGCAAACAGGACACTCGTGACAGCCCTGACAATAGGAGGGGGTATACGAAGAGCTAAGCAAGTTAAAGAAAAATGAAGGAAGCTCCAGGCGTTCGATATTTCGAGACTGCACGCCTGCGTTGTTGGCCGCTGAGACCAGCAAAAACTGCGGGACTCGCGGATTCTGCTTTCCCTGCGCCTGCTGCGCCGAGCGCCGTGAGGGTCAACGGGTTTGAGTGTTTCGTTTCTTGTTTCTTTCTTTCATCTCTTTTAAATTTATTTTGACACTATTCGTCCGAGCCACGGGTCTGACGCTTCGGTCTCTCGCGGAGACTTTACTGCTCTTGTCGAACACAAGAGATTGGTGCTTATCGCTGTAAAAAAGAAAAGGGAGGGAGAGGGGCGCGTCTCTCTCGTACGAGAACGCCCATTGCAATTGTCGCAGCTTGTGTGTGCGAGTGCGTGTGTTTGTACGCGAGCTACTCGTTCCGAATGGTCAGGAGGATGAGAGGTCTATATATAGCCGCTGCTGTGGCGGCGACACGTCGTGTTCTCCTCCCTTTCCATCGAGCATCTACTTCTCGCAGGCTCAAGTCATTGTTCCACTCTTTTCCACTCGTAACTTTCGCAGTATCTCTTTGGCGGTGTTTGTGTGAACGCTGCTGTGTACGACGTCTCCTTTACACCCCCTGTTTATGGGGTGCTCATGTGATTTCGAGAGGCTGCTCTTTCCTGATGACTTCTTTGATGTGTGTGGTACTCGCTGAGTGAGGAAAGAGAAAGGAAGGAGGGTCCAACGTTGGTGGCTTCTGCCGTTGTTCCGAGAGCAGCCTTTCGTGGACTGCGGTGGTCTGAGCGTCGAAGACGACAAAGCGATGGTCTGGCGGCGCCTTAGACAGTCTCTGAGTGGATTGCCAAAGCTCTTATCCGCGGTTCCGGAGAAACGAATGCGGATGAGTGGCTTTGAAACGGCGCTTCTGTGTTCGAAAATTGATGGTGTATTCCGATTATTTTCGTTTTCGTTTCAGTAAAGACCAGTATTTTCATTATAGTTACGACTTTTTGTTGATCGTCATTTGCTCGTTCTCGAGCTTGATTATATCATGATCGGTTCAGGAGTTTTTACAGTCTCCAGTCATGAGGAAAAACCTATGTTGTTTTGTAGAATGATACCGACTCTAACCTAAATTCTCAGAGTACACAGTTCAAGACTGTTGAGTTCTGATATTTTAAAAATATTTTAGTTTCTTTATGTGTGGCTAGCGTTAAATATTTTTAGACGCCCAGCTCGCCAGCTAGCACCAATAACATTAAAGATGCCGACGTGCCACGTCAGGCGTAATGATTTCACTGTCCTGGAGCAAGTATTAGAAACAATACGTGTGCATAGTCATTAAAAGGATTACTCTGGCAATGTCATAGCTATAATAATTCTTGGCGTCAAGCGACCTTGCTTGATGCCACGAAATTATAGTATTCTTCATCGGAACTACAGCGACACACTGTATAATAATTTACACCCTTAAAAAGTGAAAAAGGGCGCAAATGTGTCTATACCTCACACCCTAAGGGTGTAAATTATTTTACAGTGCAGATGCGTCGAAGAAGCCGCACTACTAATATATGTATATATATTCGTAGTGTGGCTGCTTCGAAGTATTTGACGCTGTAGATAAGATAAATACTTCACATCTAGAGAGTCAAGTTAAAGAAATTGATCACGGTAACTTTCATTATTTGTGCCTTGTAACAGATTTGTGCCCCTAGAATTTGTACGGTCAGCTTTTAAGAAGTCAAGGCATGTAGCGCATGATCGGTGTGCTCAATAAATGCATCATCCATTCCGTAGCTTTTGTCAAGAATCACGGCGCAAACAGCACTACACTAGTCCAGTAGTGTTTGCAGCACAACAGGCATCACGAGTATAAAGTGTGAAGTAATCTCTTTCAAGTGGGCGCATGCAGATGTAGTCTTTAACAGTAGCACTCACATTTTTTTTCTGAAGGAAATACAGCGAGAAATGTTAGACTCATGGCAAGCGAGTCAAGCATGGTCAGCTTGCTAATATCGTTTTATGACAGCTGTGCAATTCTGTGTACTTTCACCTTTGCGCACTTGCAGGTTTATGCGAGGTCCCATGATGAGAACTCACTTAGCACCATGGTAGTATTACGTGTTCTCCACCTCACCATATTCGTCGTACTCAAAATTAAACAAGAACTCTTTCTTTAGGGCGCAGTTGTGTAAAATATCATAGCATATTTCCATACAGTAGCCCAGAATTGACGCTGCGAAACCAGATAACGTCTGCACTATCCGTGGGACGACTTCACAAATAAAAAGTTACACTACTGGTAAAGTACTGGAACTAACTATATTTTTATTACAAGTGTGCTCCTGACACCGCCGATATTTTGGAAATCATGGTTATCTAAGCGGAACGAGAAGTCGCTCTCTGTGCAATGTGCGGGGTTCACCGATAATGGTACTACGCGAGATCCATCATAGCTATGTGGCAGTGATGGTTCCGAAGCTTCTAATTCTTTAAACAGCATGTGCATAAAGTCGTAGTTTTGAGAAATGACATGCACGGCTTACGTCATGTATGAAAATTGTTTATTATGTACAAGCGAATACATTGTATATTCAAATTCTCTGCCTGATTTCGATCTTTTCATGCGATTTGTTTTTTGTTCGGCTCACTTGACGTAACACGGCGAGGAACCTTGCTTGCAATGGCACTTCTGGCAACCACCGCTGTTTGGCTTCAGAGGCTATCCAAAGGGCTGTGTGCGGGCACCTGTAAAAGTAACACGTATGTTTCAGTACCAACAAATAATTTACACCTGTCAAGCTATAAAATTTAAATCTATACCGTTCGAACCTTGAATAATGCTTCAAAACGTGATAACAAATAGCTCGTTGCCGAGACTTACATTTCGTTGAAGTCTTTATTTGAATGATTGTAATGTAATGAACATTATTTTTTTCTTTTTGCTGATTTTGAACGCTTCATTTAGCTGAAGAACAAGTGTTTGCAAAACGCGAGAGCAACAAGTTGAGCAGCAAAAAGCTACAAAAGGGTTAGTATGTTTTATGAAATATAAGAGATGGCCGCTCGTTCGGTGCTAACGGCTTGCTGTATATTTTATTTCACTGGTTTACATACTTCGCATGAAAACCAAACCCTAATGCTGCCATTCTGTTAAAATATTCTCGTTCAGCTATACATTGGATTATTTTTATAAAAATAAATAACAATCGCAGGGTACCTTCACTTTCCATAAAATTTTGTTATTACATCATTGGTGTTGGCTCATAGAAAAGAGTGGCTTAAAATACTCGAACGCTAAGCGACTATTTGATTTTCCCATTTGCACAAGCCCCCTTTTAATGAGGCTTAAACAAACAATGTCATTGTAGAGCTTGATGAACCCCGCTTTCTGACATAAATCTCAGGAGGCCATGAATGCCTTGGAGCAGTTCAACAAACTTTGATTCTAGAAATATAGAATAACTTTTAATCTTTTTTAACATAAGGCACCATCTCTTGCTTCTAAAACGTCGATACATATAAGCTTCAAAGGCATCTGTTTATTTGAGCACATTGTCGTGAATAAATCTGCTGACCTTCAATCTAAGCTGCTACAACAAAGCTTAGTTATTCTAATAAAAGGGTTGAAGAAGGTAAATATGAGCGTATCGTGTTTACAATTGATTTCATGCAAGATACTGTGGCGGAATCCTTACAAAACAATGTTTGAGTGATCGTTTATATATATATATATATATATATATATATATATATATTACTGCACAATAGGTAGTGCAGCGCACGCGTAATGCGGAGGTTGGGGGATCGGCTCCAACCGGAGAGAAGTTATCTATTCGTCCACTGTCATTTCTTTATTCTTTTCTACATTTCAATTTCAACCACAGCCGATTTCCCCGATTCGGTCCTTGGCTTCATTGTCTATTGACTTTATATGGTCACAATATATATATATATATATATATATATATATATATATATATATATATATATATATATATATATATATTCACCATGACTAGGTGACTATTTCACCGCCGTGTTTCAAAGGGGATCCCCATAAATCATCATCAGTCGCATTGTATCGTGCCACTGAAGAATCAATGTAGTACTTTTGAAAATGTTGGTTACACACACACACACACACACACACACACACACACACACACACACACACACACACACACACATATATATATATATATATATATATATATATATATATATATATATATATATATACATATATATATATATATATATATATATATATATATATAGCCTTTTTTGAGATAGTGAAAAAATATGGGACATACATTGCTGCGCAGTCTGACTAGGCCAAATTCTTTCTTAATTAATTTGAATGAGTTTACTTTATTAGACCTGAAGCAATTATCCTACACTGCTTGCGGAAAATTAGAGAAGGTAGCTTGGGTGATTTGAGTGAGTGGCATTTATGGTGCTCACCTTAATGCATTAGAAATGCGCACGAATACAATAGAAACGTGCCTAGTGCTTCCCTTTCAAAAACGGTCATTTTCAAAAGTACTACATCGATTCTACAGTGGCACAATACAATGCTAATGATGATGATGATTTATTGGCGTCCTCTTTGAAACAGGGCGGTGAAATAGTCACCTAGCCATGATGATTATTGAAACTTGCTTCCAATAAATTTGTTACCACAACAAATTATGTTTATTAACGAAGTATTTCAGCATACGTCTGAGCTTCTGTATTTATTCTGCATGCACTTCTGCTGACATCTAAAAAATTTGCAACATCTCTTGTTACTATCGCGAAGTTTTGGTAATACAACAAAATTACAGTGATCTCTTGATGCTCAGCATCATTTCGTTTTTTCATGTTTAGTTGCGAAGTAGAAGACGACAGTGTTTTATTCATCAAAATAATTTTTGACAACAATCCAGAGCAGTTTTAAATTACAGTTGAATAATTATTCAGGTGTGTCGTCTACTGAACGAGCACAAAAAGTAAGAAAAATGTATACGCACTCTTAGTTATGTCATGCAGAATTATTGTGAATTTGCAGAATAGATATAAACGAGAGGTCATAAAACTAAGCGAAAAACACAGTTTTGAGCCAGGGACTTTCGCAGCACTTACATAAAATTAATATGGGTTAGCTAAGCAGGTAAATGCAGCTAGACTTCATAAACGACAGTTTTTGAGGCAATGACGTAAACAATAAAAGAAATAGACGCAGAGATATTAGTTTTGGCCAGCATTCATTACGGAGAAGTGTTAATACTGTTTTATTTCCTACTTGTAAAGTAAAATAATTATTAGTATAAATGCGCCGTACGGATACAAAACCGAAAGAAAGAGAAATTCTTACATGAGAGTGTCCTTGAGTAGAGATTGCCGCCAGTTTTCCTTTCATTCTTTGCAGGCCGTTGACTTGCAAAGAATCAAAACAGAACTCATTACTTGAAACTGCATCATTAAATTGCACAATACCAAAAGAAAGACAGAGCGGACACACCGTGCCGTCTTTTCAAGCTGCGTAATTTCGCGCTGTAGTTTCAAAGTACGGATTACCAACAAGTACCCAACATACGTTTCCCTTGAAGAACTCATTAGCCGCTTGCTACTGTACTAGATTATTGTGCGTCTTTTTACGTAGGAAGTAACCAGGCCAGATAATTACTCCGATAATGAATAGAAGAGGAAATGAAAAGAAAGGTTGGTCTCATTTTTTAGCACTATTTGCGCTTATTTGCGTTTCTATATAAAATATGTAGTTCAAGAGAACCATGTGCCGAGTGTGTTGTTAATCCATACTCAAAACTGCAGCGCGAAATTACACTGCGAAAAAAGGAAGACAAAAGGGAAAAAGGGCAGAACTATCGACAGAATTAAATTATGAAGGTATGTAGGGTGTTTAGGCAGTACAATTTTTAAAGTCTAACGCGAATGTTAAAAAAAGCGGCCTCTAATATGGAATCAAATGCCCGATATTATCTCATTAAAAAATTAACCATTGAGTACGTATTCGGAAAGAGTTATATATGGCAAGAAAACATTGTTGTTCACTTCGATAGGTCTAAAGCCTCTCAAAAGTGAAAGCCTGATGAACTGGGCCCCGACTAGTAAACGGACAAACAAATCAAGGAAGTGCATCTTGTATAGTCACGAGAATAACAAGAGTTAATAACCGAGAATAACAAGAATAATAACAGGGTTAAACCAGACTAGGAACGTATAGAGTTACGTTCATCATTAGCATATGGATGCAGATGTAATTCCTCTCAATATAGAAAATTGGCAGATATTGCGTCAGCTCAACATTCCTTTCAGCGATGTAAGTGACGTGAAATCCCCAAAATGTTATTTTAATTACAAATTTTATTATATCAGGTTAACACGAGATAGGAAACAAGTTGGACAACTTAAGAACCGCGCATCTCAAAATAGTGAATCGGTAGTGATTGCAAATTGTCACTATTGAACGTGCTTGTTCCGTAACCAGTGCCTCTGTTATGTAACCAGGTCCTTTACGCCAAACTCATTCGTAAAATCAAGCACACGGCCATTCCTTTGATAGCGCTCCCTCCCTAAACTTTGTATATAGTAGCTGTAATTATCCTTTATTTGTCCTTCACAAATATTCATAAATTTCGAACACCACATTGTCGAATCGAATAAAAATCGAATAACGAAGACTACTCGATGAGTATAGGAAATTTCGAACATTTGTGCATGCATAACAATAGGCACATACACCAAAGAAAGAGCGTCCTTATATGCTAAACTTATTCATATTACATTCACCAAGCTAGTCTTCATAGTCAGACTTAAATGCAAAATCGCCCGTGTCCCGTGCTTTGAGGGTTCGTTAAAGATCTCCTGGTGGCCAAAATTAATCCAGTGTCCCCCCACAACGGCGTGCCTCATAATCAAATCGTGGTTTTGGCATGTACAACCACAGAATTCATTCAATCGTAATGGCTCGTACAAACAAACTACTCGCGACTAAATCTTAGTGATCCTAGTCACTTTACTTACTGCAATATGATTTTACGCATTGTTGCAGAATACAGCTGGAAGAGGCTGAGGGGAGGTCGAGGTACAAAATCGTAATGAGGACATACTAATTAAGTGGCTTATAATGAAGCTCGCAAAATCATGGCGCTCCTGGTGCATGTCGAGCGGCTAACTAGATAAGTAGCTTCCTCGGGATTTCCCTACATCCCTTGCTTAAGTAGAGAGGTGAATAGTAATGACTCAGTTTGGTTTAGGACCACATCCCTTCTCATACGGGTAGCATTTACACGCCGGCGTGGCACCCCGATGTGCGGCAGACGCTGTTATACGTAGCCCTATCTCAACACAAGATTGGTTATCAGTTCGTTAACATTTCTATTTCTAAGCACGTACTTGGTAGTTCACATAAACGTTTAGATATTGAATTTTTCTTAATTGAGAGAAAAGTGCTGGCACATATTCTGGTCCATCAGCGCCAAAACTAGCTTTATCATTGATTAGCATTGTGACCTTCCTCCATATTCGCAACCAACCCTTTACGGTTGCGCGAGGTGTTTGAGAAGATGCTTAGAATCGCCATTGGCATTAACATTCTCATTATATCTATCTAGGTGCCTAACTTCGTCTTCACGAACCTCCCAACCATCTGTTTAGCACATTTATTCCACTTTATCAGCTTCCAGCCCGACACAGGAGGAGAAGCCGTATACGCTGCAGTCTATAGTTGCCTAACACGCAGACCACAGCCACTTGGACATCGTACCCTTGGCAAATGCCACCATATCCTTTCTTTGTTGGGCAAAAACAGTCTGTCGCCAATTTTCATACTTGATGAAGAGAAAAAAGTAGTGCCAGTGGTAAAAGGCCATTCAGGAGGTTACGTTTCTCCAGCAGGTGGCGGGCACAGCGAGTGAGATCCCTGAAAAGCCAATTATTGCCATTGCGCAGCACCTGCACGTGGCAGAGTCAACAACAGCTAAGCGTTCTGCGCACGACGTCATTAGCTGGACGTCACTTCTAAGTAATGGAAGTGCTTGCTCCCACAGGGCATTCGCGATCCAAGTGCGGCTGGCTTTGAACTTCGGCGGCCCGCGTCAGCCTCTATGTGATGCACTAGTTTCCAACATGAAACTGCTACGCTACTATGTACTGGCCACATCACTGAGAGGAAGACTCACTAGTAGCCACACAATGCCTAAAACTCGCTAAAGGCTGCTATTGCGGAAGCACTGTCCAACATCAACACGAACTATCTGATCCGAGCATGCAGCCGTTACAGATGCTTAATTCAGTCCGAAATTCAGGCTGAAGATGGTTTTAATCAACTGTCTAAAAAGCAGCCAGTGAAACATGTAAGATACTTGGAAAAAAAGATTAGCGTAGCTTGCACTAGTGACGCAAGGCTAAAGAAACAGCGGAGCTGATCGGCCGCGTATTAGGGACTAGGGTAAGCGCTACCAAGTCATCCCCAGCATTTCCGGAATTTATTTATTATTGATCGATTATCTATTAGCTATTGAATGGCTACTGATTGGCTATCGCAAGGTATTGCCCAGGTATTTAGGCTAGGCTATGCACTACCAAGTCATCCCCAACATTTTCCGGAATTTATTGAATATTGATCAATTGTCAATTAGCTATTGATTGGCTATCGGAGGTTTTGCGCCATACACTCGACGGACCATCCTCGAGCTTAAATACCTTCGCTAGTTCACAAGGGCACGAGCCATTGCGCTTCGACCCTTTCTGCACTACCGCCAGAATCGGCCCACATTTTCTGTTCGCGCGTTACGGACTGACGGTCGGCTTAAACAGCTCCGCTATTAATATTTTGAGACTTGTCCTGAAAATTTGTTGCTATTTATAATCTCGTCCTTATGTCCTCGAATACTTCAAGTATCCGGTATGGCCACAGGAGAACTGTTGCCACAAGCACCAATTACCATTGCCCTGTGTTTGAAATTTTATACTTCTATAATAAACTCCCATAGATGTGTAGAACCTGTAACAAAGCACAATGAGCTATCGGAGTTTTTGCAGGCTGCATCGTCAAATGTAATGCTTCGTGTATGTAAACGTCACTGCTGTTACTCTCAAGTTAATGTGAGCATGCAAATGTATTGATGCAGAAAGGCAAATATGCGCAGGAAACTTGGATGTATTTTTTGAGGTGCTGCCTTAGCACCGGTGCTAGACACCGCTATAGAAAATATTTGACACGGCTCCATGCTGCGATTACATATATAGACTGTGTGACCCATTTTTCTTTCACCCATGTTTTGAATTTTAGCTCGGAAATGCTGGTTCATTGTCGGAGACTATAACTGTTGTTTGCTCGAATATATCTCGCCGCTTGGGGTAGATAACCGCATTGACATCCTCTTTTGCTGGCTTTGCGGTGGTCATTATGGTGTATTCATCAAATGCAACCAGAAGAGCTTGTGTTTTTCGGGCTCTCTCCCGTTTCTTTATGAGTCCACAAAATCCAGGAGGACTATTTTGAGGGCATGTCTGAATACACAAGAATAGTAGTCTGTTTTGTTCTTGGGCGGTACTTAGGTTCTGTCAGTTGCCATTTGGCGGCACGTCTTTACACAGCTATGCACCTCTTTCTTCATGTTTTCTTAAGCGTTGTTTAATCTTCCTATAGGTTCCCAGATACCCGTCGTGCCCTACAGATTGAGGCCTGCCATTCTAATGACGCAAAATCTTTCGGCGACGTGTCTCTGGGGCTAGAAACCTTCCATCCTTCGGGGTCATTTCTTCCGTGCCCTCCTAAATACACACCACGCGCATCCCTTCATTTGTGCCGGTGTTCAGGATGTGTAACCTAATCAAAACATCAGCGTACATACATCAAAGGCGAACTGCTGTATCTCACTGACCCATCTTGCAATCCTTCCTTTTGGCTGTGCAAGATTGAGGAGGTTGTCAGTGAATACCTTAAAATGTCTACCCTCAAAGTAGCTTCGAATATATCTCAAGGCCATTACAACTGACAGGGCCCTTTTTTTCGTGCTCTTATTTTTATCTTCTGTTCTGTTGAACGTCTACGAGAAATATCCTATTACATGTAGCTGACGGCTAGGTGCTTTAGATTAGCCTCGCTGATACAGAGCTGCCCCGGTGCCACTTAGTAATGCACCAGTGCAGAACTCAAATGGATTACTCAAGTCCAGCAGCACTGAGACAGGGTCACTTGAAATTGCTTAGACAAGTTCTTGGTAGGCTCACTCGCATTTCTTAGTCCACAGAAACTTTCTGTGTGAGAGCGGTCACACATCTGGTTTTAGAGGCGAAATGTCCGATAAATGCTCTGAAATGTCCTGCAAGACCCAGCAGCCCTCTCAAATATTGCAAGTTGTAAGGCTTCGTTTGACTTTATATTTTCTTCATTGATTCCTCATTTGAGCCTTTTAGTATATGGCTGTTCAAAAAAAAAACGACATATATTTGGATAAAAATCACACTTAACGTTGATGTTTCTGCTTCGCTTTGCTTAATGCATCCAAAACTCGTGATAGGCGAAGCTGAAGTTTTTTTTAGTGCAAGAATACACAATTATGTCATCGATGTACATGTTGCAACAATACCCAGTCAAATGTCACATGTCTCGGTTCATTATTTTCCTGGAACAAAACTCCAGATTTTTTCCCACTGCATAGTAAGTAGCCTGTTGTATTCATAGAATTTTAAAAGTGTGACAAATACGCTGTTTTGTTTGCGTTCTTCCTGGAGAGGTATCTGCCAGTACCCTTTACACAGATAAATTCTTTACAACCATTGGCAGACTCCCGTTTTTTTATAGTTGTCATCAATTTGCGGCATTGGAAAGTATCCCCTTTGTCGTCGGCCATGGGGTAAATATTTTCTTCTTGTAGTTATTTAAAATTAAAATAAAATTCTGGGGTTTTACGTGCCATAACCACGATATGATTATGAGGTACGCCGTTGTGGGGCACTTCGAAATAATTTTGACTACTTGAGGTTCGTTAACGTGCACCCAATGCATGGTACACGGGCGTTTTTGCATTTCGCCCCCATCGAAATGCGGACGCCACGGCCGGGATTCGATCCCGCACCCTCGGGCTTAGCAGAGCATCGCCAAAGCCACAACGCCACCATGGCGGGTTCTTCTTGTAGTGTACATTTTAGAAATAATACTGCTAGTGATAATAATAATAATACTGTGATCAATGAATACTTTGTTTAACGTGCCCAGGAACCGAATGGAGGTCTCAGTGCTGGTGCACAGAGAAACAAAAACAAGATGGTTATAAATGTAAAATGAAATGATGAAAAACAAAAATAAAACGCAGCTGCCTAAACAGCTACGTAGTAGGCAACAATGAAGCGGTAACACACAATTGCTGCACCGAGTATACACATGTGAAAGGAGAGATACACTATGTGAAGGCAGGAGAGGAGTGCAGCTAAAAAGAAGGCTCACGAGAAATTGCGAAGCTCGGTACAGAAAGAAGAAAACGCGTTTTGAAAGGTATCACGATGGAGAATGTTACACTTATACAGACTTTGCATTCTGCGCAGAGGCGAGCGTCTGCAGTAAGAGGCAGAGACGTGGAAGAGTATTTGCTCCTTGGTAGCCTTATGCGCAACCGGCAGTGAAACATGAGCTAGTAGATCCAAACATGTAATAATTCCAGGAATGAGTTTGTACAAAAAGAGGACGTCGGTGCGACTGCGTCTGCAGCTAAGGGACGGAAGAGTAGGATAATTACTCAAACTTGAAAAGTTGTCGGTTCGAGCGGTCCGGAAACGATCTTTACATATACTCATGAACTTTTCCGGTACATACTCCATTTGAGTACTACTTGGATTGTTCGTGCCATACCGCACCACTGAGGTTTATTCAAGTAATGGGAGAAAGATGGATGTAAACAATTTAAGAGAAGTGGGGTACAAAGATCTCTTGTAAGTCTGCAGACGCCTCGTGATACTACGTGCTTAAGTGCGGGTGGAGAAGCTCAACGTACTATCAAAAAAAGTACACCGAGTTCACTTAATTCAACAACCATAGCCAACATTTCGTGATCAACCGAATACGGGAAGACGTTATTCTGGGTTTTACGCGAATATTACAAAGTTCTCGTTTTAGCTTAATTTAGAGTCAGCCCATTTAATTAGCACCATTCAGAGAATAAGAAGAGGTCGGACTGAAAAGCGCGGCAGTCGTCAATACTCTATATCTCCTTAAATATTTTGTTGCTCTCAGCGTACACGAAAATGAAGACTTCTGGACTGCTGAAGAAACGTCATGGAAGAAAAAATTAAGAAACGTGGACCTAACACGGAACCACGGGGCACACAACTGGATACCGCATAGACGACAAAATATGATTGATCATTTACCCTCACGAAGCAGGACCTATCCAGGAGATAGCTGTGGCACCCCAAAAACATCCAGTAGAGCTACAATAGCAGCTTCAGCCCGATAGCAGCGCAAGCTTCTCGAGTAGTAGGGGATGATTGACTGTACATCAAATGCTTTGCTTGATCTCGCAGTACACAGCATCAACTCACAGCGTCAACTCGCTGACGGGTGTAAAGCTAACAAGGCTTGTGGTCATTGAGCAGGCAGAAGGAAATCTATGCCGATTTGTAACGCTAATATTTTTTTTACACTGAGCCATAATAGACTGAATAGCTAATTCGAAAAGCTTGGCAATGACAAGACGAAGATGATTAAGCCGATAGCTTGCGACATCCATTTTAGCGCCGGATTTAAACACCTGAAAAATGCGAGTGGTTTGTCAGGCATGCGGAAAAGGGGAATATAGTGAGAGAGCTATTAAAGATTTATGCCAGCACAGGTACAATGATACAGCCGTAAGCTTTTATAAAGGAAGCTATAGGATGCTATCTGGGCCGCAGGACGAAAATGGCCTCAAGCGCCTAAGGCATTCGCTGATGACATTCTCGTCAAAATGTATCGAGCTGGAAGTTACAGCAGAAGAACGCGGCTAGGGGACAATTCTTTCAGGTGACTGTTTTTATGTAGAGGAGACATGAACAGCAAAAAATCCGAACGAAAGTGTCTCCAAAAGTTCGCCAACTAGTTAGAAGCGCCATTATCCAATGACTCAGTGTGTAACGTGCCTTACCTTTTATAGTATATAACGGGGTGATCATTTTTATGTGAAGATTTTTAGAATCCCCTGGTGCAGATAACACAATTCTAGTCCTTGAGCATGATTATTCAGAGAGGCGAACATTACTTGCACAAGAAATCGAAACACATACACTACTTAACAAAAATAACTAATTATCTTCTTAATTACCTATTCTACGGCACACATTGCAATTTACAATTTCTTCCCGGTGTGTTTGCAAGGCGTGTCAGCTTGGAATCAATTTCCGGAATGCCACCAGTTAGGAGATATGCGCCATCTAATTCGCCGTACACGTTCACTGTTGTTCGACTTCCTTTTTTCACTAAACGCTCTATTATACATTGAAGCATAAAAGTAACTGGAACGCCTATGTATTTCGTCCCGCACTTTAGGAAAAGAAGATCTCGAAAGTGGTGTCATCCTGGAAATTCAGTTCAAGTGGATAAGTCCTGCAATCTCACCGCGTGCAATTCGTAAACTGCAATATGTGCAGTAATGTTATTAATTGGGAAGTTAATTAGTTTAATATATGTTTCAATTTCTCGTGAAAGTAATCTGCGCCCCTTCAGATAATCCAGCTCAAGGGCAAGAATTATGCTATCTGCCACATGCGATGTTTAAAAATCCAGTAAAACATAAAAATGATCACCCCGTATATTACAGTGGGACCGCAAGAGGCGGAACTCTCCTATCCATTTTCTAGGCTCATCACTTTTGGCTTTTACGTGGGCACACACTTTACGCTTTAGAGCAGTTCTGAGATCCGCAGAGAACAAACGGAAATTTACATGCTTTGGACTTGTGTTGGGGTTTCTAGTTATGCATACCATGCTGTACGATCTCAGTAAACCGATAGGACCGAGTCTTTGACGTCGAATACACAACTGTAGAGAATAACTTGAAAAACCCAGCATAGTCACCAGATTTGAAAGCACTAATATAATCAATCAATCAATCAATCAATCAATAATTTGAATGTGCTCAGGAGCAACACTGAAGTCTGGGTGCTGGTGCACAGAAAAACAAAAACAAAAGAGCTAGAATAAACAGCCACAAAATAAACAACGATACAGACGTAACACATGATCGAGAGACGGAGAACATGCACGCAATAATAATAATAATAATAATAATAATAATAATAATAATAATAATAATAATAATAATAATAATAATAATAATAATAATATAGTATAGTGATTATCATTACGTATACAAAACCAGGTAACATTGCGCAGTATGCAAACACCAAAATTAGGCAACACTGAAACATTTGTTGCTGTTTGTACACAGTACATACAAACTGTACATTAAAACATTTTGCGTAAATTAAGACTTCGTTTACACCTATTAAGCAGCAAGGCTGTCTTAATAGGTGGATAGCAAAATGACGATGTCGTCAGCTAGCGACTTCCGGTTCGAGGGTTAGCGCTTCTCTTGCTTCGTTCAGCCTGTCAGCAGTTTCTACAGTGCGAATTCCCGCTGTTGGCGAACAAAACACGCTTCAGCAGCGTGTTTATGGTTGGCTGCTCGGTATTAGGGTGCGCGAACTCTTCCGTGAAAGGAAAAAAATGTTTCGTTTTCCATGAAATGAAGCGCGCAAACGTAAATGGGCAGTTGCCGTCAAACGAGCGACCGTGAACGGCGAGCTGTGGGTACCGAACGTAGGAGCCAGAATATGTGAAGGTCATTTCGTCACAGGCAAGTGTTTTGGCGAATAACTTCGTGTACTAACGTTCTAGTACGAATACCCCCTTTTTAACGATAAGTTAAATACACACAGGTGCACCCAGATAGGATCCTCAGCACATTGATTATGTGCCGTCTTCATTCCGGTACAACGAAAAGGCAACTGAGGCTGCACGAAAGAGGAAGGAGAGGCAACGTCAAAATAATTCGTCCACTTTTCAGATACTTAAATCAGTGCTTTATCTCTGCAGTTATACACGAAATGCGTCTCTTGAGAAAAAACAGGAGACTGCGAAGGCACAGCAGCCGACGACATGGCGCGTGCTGGGCACCGCTGCAGACAAAACAGCGGACGAAGCGATCGACTGCACCGTTTGTTATGGGAAGCGTTACAAACAGCCACTTATTAGGTCGACTTGCCACTTATTAAAAACTTTTTAAGTTAACGAACGTTTATTTGCGCTCGACAAACGTTTGCTATTGATAAACGTTATATGACTATTAGACGCACACAAACACGTTAGGGTATTAATACACGAGTCTAAGGGCGCCAACATAAGTACGAAGGAGCGATAGCTCACACCTGCGTTTTGGAACTGCCCAGCGGTGCTTGCATCGTAGTTTTTCACCAAAGTTCCGCAGTATATAAAAGACAAAGCGCGTGACGGCACATGAACGGCGGCATAGACCGCGTCGTGGTCTCGAACCGGAAGTGGTAGCAGAATACGCCGTACCCCACAATCCCTTGCGACAACCGAGATTTTGCTATCCACCTATTCGCATAAATTTAAGGCATACTGCTTAAGCAGTGTAATCCTGTCATTATTGTGGGGGAGAAACATTTTATCGAATTATTACGCTTTATTTATGCTGCAGAAAATTTTGTAGGAATTGAACCATTAGGTGGTTCTGAAAGCTTCTGTTCAACATAAGAGTGTTAGGATTGTGTTCTGAGCTAAATCTAACGCAACTATGGTTTTCATTGCGTTTAATGTGGCTGGCTGGATATTTATATTGCTAATGGCGACGCAACAGTGCTAGACGGAGTGAGAACGGGCAGAACAAGAAAGATGGGAACCGACTAGGAATGTTCGCGTACTCGTATAACAGCCTCGTTCGATATAAACTACTGCTGAAGTGCATTTCTATCACTACTACTAAAAAACGAAAAAAAAATAAGAACTTAGACTTGTGAGATCTTCCAGAACCACAGCCCTTCCAGGGAATGTTTCATCCGAAGAGTTGCACTAGCAATTTTCCGAATGCCTGGTTTTACGCCACACATTTTAAACTTTACCAGCAAGTGACACATACCATGACTCCTATTCCCTGCAAAGCACCAATTTGGTGTCATGTTCGAATGCGAGAACAATAATATAATGCTTACATAATACGATTTTCAGTACTGCGGCAAATAACCCACGGCAAACGTTGTAATTGACCCAAACGCTTTAAATTTTGCGCGCTCATCAGCCATAACGTTGCCCTCTATTTTCACGAAGTATGTAATCCGTGCCGCATTCACTTCTTTCAACCCGCCGTGGTTGCTCAGTGGCTATGGTGTTGGGCTGCTGAGTACGAGGTCGCGGGATCGAATCCCGGCCACGGCGGCCGCATTTCGATGGGGGCGAAATGCGAAATCACCCATGTACTTAGATTTAGGTGCACGTTAAAGAACCCCAGGTGGTCCAAATTTCCGAAGTCGCCCACTACGGCGTGCCTCATAATCAGATCGTGGTTTTAGCACGTAAAACCCCATAGTTTATTATTTTATCACTTCTTTCAGGGCAGTGGGCAAACATTCTACGCTGCTTGTAAAAGGCGTGCGACGTTTTCGAGTGCTTCCTAAGTTACTTCGAAAGACCGTAATTATCCCTCATACAATAAACATTGCATGGGAGTCAGCCATATAATGCCCTAGCTAAACCAAAGCATGGTGCTACGTATAGTTCTCCTACGAGTATTATGCTCTCGAGCTCTTGCATCAGCAATTTATTGCAAATACTGCATATAATCCAAACACTAAACTATGCTGTCACATAACCCATAACTTTACTCTGTTTCCTGACAGATGTATTTCATTTTCATTTCCATTTTATTGTTTCCGACACATTACAGGTCTGGGGAAGGTACGGCTAAAGGCAGACAAGACTTCCTGACCAT
Organism: Dermacentor silvarum; assembly: GCF_013339745.2. Classification (NCBI taxonomy): domain Eukaryota; kingdom Metazoa; phylum Arthropoda; class Arachnida; order Ixodida; family Ixodidae; genus Dermacentor; species Dermacentor silvarum. Next base: position 69,492,469 of record NC_051159.1, on the reverse strand, counting down.
GGCCCTACCATCCATGCACTGTTAAGCAGTAGCGTGAACATTCTATAAGAAATTAAACAAAAGATAGCAGATGCATTATACAGGAAAAGATTTCGTACAGCAAAATTACCGACAATTAATAACACAAACAAAAAAACTTATTTTTTTCCTACATCGTAAACCAGATGGTGCTTGAGGTCATACAGCATAGTTTCTATGCTGGCGTACAGGACAACAAATAATATTTAACAACATTTTTTGAACGAGACGTTGACATACATTCTTTCTCACATTAATTATCACTTGCGGGTGTTGATTTAAAAACGTAGGTATTAGGTTCTTAAGTTCTTTAGTTCCATATTTCGTTCTACAGAGGGGAACTTGAAAATGTCTATACCTTAGTTTGTATTGCTTGCTATTAGATAAGTGCCTATCCACAAATGCAGACTCATTTTTCTGTATTTCACCATGTATGTATGTAGCTAGCTTGAGGTTATAGAGGTGATAAACTTTTAATATTTCATTTTTTGAGAAGCACTCTGCTGTGTGATCGAGCCAACCGAGGTTTTCTATGTGGCGAACAGCTTGTTTTTGAAGGACTGTTGGCCTTCCTAAGTTTGTTTTGCTCGTGGTGCCCCACATCAATAAGCAGTAATATAGATGAGAATGGATGAGTGAATAATACAACTCACGTTTCAACCAAGTCGGAACCAGATGCCGAATTTCGGAAAACATGTGATTAGACCTGGAAGTGCTAGAATGTGCTTTATTTATCCGAGGAGTCCAATACCAATTTTCTTCGAAAAGTACCCTTAACAAATTTAAATACAGATACCCGTTCAGTAGCACAGGTATCAGTCGTGCAGGTATAAAAAATATCAATGATATAAGGTTTGTTCCTTGGCTTGAAAACAATAAACTTAGTTTTAGAAACATTTATTTCAAGTTGATTCAGAGACGACCAAATTAGCAACTCATATAACCAATAATTTGCCACCGTTTCTAATTCAGCTAAAAACGACCAAAAAGAATAAAGTGGTATCATCGGCGTACAGGAGCATTTTGGGTGTAAGCGCTATATTTACAATATCATTGATATAAATGCATTCGGCTTCTCCGTAATGAATACAGTCCTAATAACATAAACAAATCATAATAACTGTAGGGGACCTAAATGGAACCCCTGGGGTACGCCGCACTTTATCTTCTTCAACTCTGAACAAACTCTGTTATGGCTTACAAGCGGAAATCTACCTGGAAAATAATTATGAAAAAGATTTAAAGTAACACCTCTCATTCCATATATAGAGGAAGCTTTTGAAACAGAATGTGATGCCTAATGGAATCAAAAGCTTTTCTGAAGACAAGAAAAACTTCGACAGAGTATAACTTATTTTCAAATTTATTTATTTATTTATTTATTTATTTATTTATTTATTTATTTATTTATTTATTTATTTATTTATTTATTTATTTATTTATTTATTTATTTATTTATTTATTTACAACATACTGTGGTCGAAAGACTAAGCAGGGGGGGGGGGGGGGGGGAGGGGGGCATAACAAAAGCAGTGAACAAAAGAAATTCAAAGAACACAAAACATGAAACAAAACAAAAACGTTGTGAAATGGTAGAACACAGTAGAATACATAATTATATTTAAAAGTTAACAGGATAGAGCAAAAGTGCAATGCACAACCAAACAAATACGCAATATGAAAAACAGCGCAGTTTATACCATGTGGTCAAAAACAGAAAGGTGCACAGCTCTCAAAGTCAGGATTATCCCCATCACAAAATGCTTCCAACTGTAACGTATTCCATTCATTTATGGTCCGAGGAAAAAAAGAATACATGAAAAAATTTGTGCGCGCAAAGTAGGGTTCGAGAGTATGAGCATGTGTATGTCTAGTTTGCCTGTAAATTCGGTGTGTTAAGTAAGTTTCAGGTTTAATGTTATATTTACCAAAACTATTACTTCTGTAATATTGAGTAGTCCCTCTTCTGTTGACTAATTATTTCGAAAACCATACTGATGTTCGACAAGTGCCGGCTTTCGATCCAGAAATTTGGTTAACCTGATCTTTAAAATTACTTCTAAACTTTTGAAAAAAGGGGTAGCACAGATAATGGCCTGTAATTATTTAGGTCGTTTAAGGGTCCACCTTTATGCAGAACCACTACTCTGGCTACTTTCGTACTGCCAGGAAAAATCCCGGTAACCAGCGCGTTGTTGCATATATGACATAGCGACACACAAAATATCACTAACGCGAATGATTGGTTTCGCTTTGATTTCATCGTATCCGGCTGAGCTGTCTCTTTTCAGAGGCCTAACAGAACTTCACTGCCTGGAGAAAGAAACATGAAGTTGGTATTGTCAAATAATATATAACTATTTAGATCTTTTGTGGAATTATACTTGTAACCACAGCTTGCAAAAAGTGATGAATAAATTTGTTTACTAGCGAAGTGTCAGTATATTCCACATCGCCGAAATTAAGTGTGCTAGGGATCAAACTGTTTGGGTTGCTTTTGAGTCTCCAAATTGCTGTCCATATATACGTGTTTAGGGTCGTTTGATATAGACACAAACCTAAATTTGTAGTATTCAGCGCTATCTTTCCAAAGATCCGAGCCGGTTTTTATTTAGCGCCTAATTAGCTAACACATTTAAATCATTTCCAGAACATTACTCATAAATTTACTCTGTAAATTTGACCTTGGTGCATCATAAGGTTCTCAATGAACACCAGCAAAACACGCACGCTACAATTTTGAACGCTTCCAGTCGCACAAACACCTTCGTTGTAAGATAAAATAAGAGCAGTCAACATCTTTCTGGATGCTGGATATACTCCCAGAAAGCGTATGAGCAGAGTAGACTCCGCTTAAGCGGAAGTCGAAACTCCAGAAAAATGTGTTCCGTTTATCCGAAGTTTCATTTAAGCGAAGGACACGAAAATTACCAAGAATCATTTCATTCGAAAAGAGTCTGAGTGTTTCGATATTAGTCTGGTGGAAACAAAAGTGCTTTACTGCGCTCTGCTTCCAATATTGCAGGATCTTTTGCACGGGGTTGTGTTTATGCCTGAAAAAATTCCCAATAAATCTGCGCAGTTATCGCATTCAATATAGCCCTGCAGACTAAGCTGCATCTCGTCATCAAGTCTGAAACTTTAACGGGCACTGGAACAGTAATATCTAAGCCTTCGTCAATTGAATCATGATCTGCACCAGGAATTTCACCCGTTACACTTTCAACTGTCACTTCCAACCAGGTAACAAAGGCATCATCTCATGTCTCTCATTCCTAGCGGTGTGAACAAGTAGTATGGCAGCCTCACTGCAAAGTCCTACCTACTCCGCAGTGCTTTCTTCCTGCTGAAGGATCATTATAGCGAAGTCCCCATGATGAAAACCCCGCTAGAACTTCGAAATCTGTAATTTGGACAAACTTTCGCGCAACTGCCTGGTGAAGTTCATTTTCTTCGTTATTTCTAGCACCACCATGAGAAGACATGTTTGGCGGACTTGTGCTGTTTCATACGCCGATGCTGTAAGTGGTAGTTCCGGTTAAAGTTCCGTTTAACCAGAGCTAACAAAAAGATGGGTTCTGTTTACCTGAAGTTTGCCAACATTGCTCATAAGCGGCCAACAAAAGTTGATACTATTTTTTCGTTCATCCGGCTTTTTTTGTTTAAGCAAGTTTTGTTTATCTGGAGTCTACTGTACTCGGAAACTGTGAAGGGATCTCAGTTTTGTTCGCAGATATTAGCTGTCCTCTGCAGCATGAAGATAAAGTAACGGACAGGAACTTCTTTTTCAAGTGAATGTACAATAAGTCCAATTATAAGAGTGACAAAAATGCAAGTGGCTTCAGTTACTCATTCGGAACAGCACAATATGATTTCAGTGCGACTTGGCAAGCTCTTGGGTTACAAGATCCACAAAATCAAACTGCTAAATTTTAAAGACTAATGAACTTGAGTGCCCCTCAAGACTAAAGCATCCTCTGGCGTTCCACTTAAGAAGTTAAACGCATGGTCTGCCATATTCGCTGGTTTGTCATAGCGAGTTCTTTAAGCACAGGGATGTATTCGTGAGTTTATTATGTGCAAAATTTCCACGCGGAATTGGCCAATCAGGAACATAAGTAACAACGATTAAAGCTTTTTCAGAGGTGCGATAGAAAAGCGTGCAAATATGGATATTATTTCTATTCGCTTCAGGAACCACATTACGTCCCTTCCTCCAAGAAAGGTAGATGTTCATTATTAGGAACATTATGATTACGAAATGTCAGGCATCGCCACACATATATTCAACCAATGCTTTCAACGAGTCACACGTCCATACCTCTATAACTTTTCTGTCAGGATGTTGCACATGCACCAAATAGGCATTCATTGCTAGAGTGTGCCAAACTGTCTAAGTATAGCCAACGACTCTTAAAAACTAACCTGTTTTAGTCATCACTTGCAATTTGAATACCTGTGCAGCAGCTTGTTGAATAAGACTTCATCAAGTTATCTGTAGTGTGGATGAAAATTTTGCACCGTATGGATGTAGGCAATACCGATCAATTAAAATCATAATTTTTATGCGTGTTTTTCTCAAAATGTGGATGTTAAAATCACATATCACAATTTTTAGTTATAGATAGCACCGCTTAAGCTCTCACATGTGGTATAGTTGTTGAACGTGACCTATCAGAAAAGATTCCCCATGCATTTTCAAAATTCCATGTTTTTTTTTCTATATCTCTACGAAAGCAATGCTGACTAGTCGCAGCAATTCCATATTTTACAGCACAAATATTATGGTAAGCATAAGAAATCATTGGATATCATATGGATTTCTTCAGATGAACTTACAGGCACAGGAAGTCCGTTTTAAGTGCCTTACATATTAAGTTCCAGTTACGAAAGCATTACCCGGAAATATTGCCAAAAAAATTCGGAAGTGCAATGCGGCGATGTATTTTTAAGGGCGTGTTCAAGAACGTTCGATCAAAATACCGCTCCCGGACGAAGGCAGTGGGAACAGTCACGTGTTCTTTTTGCTAAGAGCTCTATTTCTCTGAGCGTGTTTCAGCATCTCTCTCCAACAAGGCCGCACCTCTACGCTCGATATTATAACCGCCTTCGGGGCCAATAAGCCAAGAAGCGCCTTCGGAGAAAATGAGCATTTTTTTTATGAAAGATCATGCCACCACCTCGGTTATGGAAAACAATGCGATGCGAACTAAAACACAACGGCATACTGTGCGAACTATATACTGTCTTTATTTTGCGCTCTAAAGTACCACGAAAGCATGACTATAATCAAGGCCCATGCCAGGAAATAGGACACGTGTATAACCACCCTGCTACAAGCATGCGAGTATTCGTTTCCATCTGCTCGAACGGAGATATTGCCTTTCACCTCGTTTTATCCCCACGCAATGCTAGCATGCGACTCCCGCGAGTGCTCTTCGCATCCAAGAAAATAGCGCGTTATGCATGCACTGCTAAGCATTGCGGCCCATTGAGCAATAGCGTCGTTCTTATCCGTCGGAGCCATATCTCTATAGTCACGGCTTTACGACAAAATACCTGCACATCATAAGAAGTGTTCAACAAATTGAATGACATGGTAGATTTCGCATACATGTTGCGGATGGGACACTATAGCTATCTCAAGGCCGCTCTGATGCAACGTTTCATTATTATGCCATATTAATGGACAGTTCTGTTGGTTAGGGCTTTTTCACATGTTGCATTTTACAAAACATACAATACCAAAGAGTTTATGCAGCCATTTTTTGTACTTTTCTTGCGCTTTGCTTGCCACGCGACATAACGTCATAATGAAGCTAAATATAAGCGTGCAGGCCCGTACTTGCTACGCATAGTTCAAGTACACTTAGGATTTGGATTCATATTGATACCATAGGGCGCAATCTCACTTTCAAGAACACACCTCTGCGATACAACACTGCGAATAGCAAATAACTCTTGAACTGCACCGCTGTTTTCATAGAAAACGGGATGGGTGCGCACGACCTACCGTCATAATAAAGAGCAAGTTATTATATGTATTGCTGTTTATCTACTTTTAGTGCAAACAGTATGAAGTAAACATGCGAGAATGCGCTAACTGATGATTCGCATGATGCTTTTTTTTCTTTTTTCTGATGATTCTTTTTTTTTTTCGTCCACGAGTCCACATGGTAACTGGTCACGCTCTTGCGCCTAGCACGGCATGGCTGTGCAACGTAATGGTTCTACAACGTAATGTCAAACGAGCATCAGTAAATACTATTTTGCTATATACAAACGAACTGAAAATGATCGGTATATCCCCTGCAATTACCGTAATCCCAACGAAAAGCGTTCGAGGTTCGGGAAAAAACATCGGAAATAAGTAAAGGTGCTTCTTGTTTGCGATCGCTACAGCAGATTTTTCCATTACCACATATCGAAATACAATTGGAAATGATGTAAAAAGAATGCTCATATGCGCGAGAAAGCGGCGTAGAAGCAAGTATATTGGTCAAGCGTGCACCCTCCGCAGCAAAAACGCACATTGAGCTTTGTGAAAATTTCCCATGACATCGTTTGGCTGACTCAATTCTTGCTTTTCATTCAGCGCGTTATTCGCGAGAAGCTGCCTTTATCTCCCGAAAATAACGAGAAAAGGGAAGTGATAGAAACCAGGCCCAGCGTTCAAGCCACTGCAGATGCTTGACCATCCGTCTTCAGGAGGCCTAATTGAAAGCGGCTTCTTACTACAGTGCACAAAGACAGCTTCTGGTGTACCCTGGAAGAAAGTGCACACAGAAGTCGAGTCTAATTTCTGACTCTTAAAAAAAGAAAGAAGAAAAGACAGAAAAGGGAATGGGCATCCCGAGACGGCTGCATGCTGTCGGCTCCCTTCAGGCGTCAACCCAGGTTTTGCGAGTTCTACAGGACCGTAAACGCGATGTGCGATGGCGTCGTGCCGCTAAAAGCTCCGTCGCGTCGTCGTCGCGTGAGTGCCGTTTCCCGATGAAGATCGGGAGGAGGAGGAGAGGGAGGAGGAGGTGGGTCGCACACCAAACGCGACACGCCAGCTATACGATGCGTGCGTGTATGTAGGAAGTCCCTTGCGCATTGACTAGTGGCGTGGAACCAGTGGAAACAAAAAGTGGGAAAACGTCAGGGTTGGAGGGACATTCTTTTTAGCTTTCCGACCTCCTCGTTCTCGTCCAACGTCGTGACGCACGCAGCTGTTTTAAAAAAAAATAGAAAATTTTGTCCCACCCGGGGAAAGAAGAGAAAAAAGTAATGTGGTGCCTCACTTGTCTTTCGTGTGTTTCAGAGCCGCTGGAGACCGGTACCCAAGTGCCAGACAGGGGCTACGTTGCCGGCTGTGGAGATGCTCGCTACAGCACCGGCGGTCCTGCGAGAGAGGCGACGCTGACGGCAGGCTCCGCCATCTGCAGGTAAGGTTTTACCGAAACTACTGTTGAAGAACTGCTGTTCGTTGCTTATAGAGGTGATCTATAGGCGTTCCCCTGCAAAATTTGAGGTGAGATCGTTAATACTTAGTTTTGAAGATTAGCCGTACAGGTTACCAAACGGGAAAGACGTTTAATGCAAGTTCGTAGAACTGGAATCCTATGTATACAGTATGAATGCCTTGTTTTCCAAGGACGAACCGGTATTCTTCTGTGGGGAGTTGCGAGAGATGACATTCAGGCGCTCTAAAAAAGACCGTTGATTTCCCTATATCGTAAGGGAACAACATGGTTAAGGCCCGGTGTTTCCAGCTCATCAAAGTGCAACTCTCTGCCCTTTATAGTGTTTTGGCGGGCCGCTAACATTTGGTCGCATCACGATGGCGAAGCAACTGGGCGAAAATTGCACACATTTAAGGATGCAGGACGCAGTGCTGACAACCAAGCTGAAGCTGAACATGAACTGACGCCGTAGTCTATGAACGACTCTGGCTACATGGTCAAAAAAAAAAAAAGCAAGCACGAAAAACAAAGAAGGAAATTACCAGAGTTAAAGGACTCTGAAATTCCTTAATTGCAGCAGCCGTAGTAAAATCGTCAGTCCTTTGTTGTGTTTTCATAAACTGTACCTATTTTTCGTGCTGTTGTGTTACCATGCTCAGTCAGTCCCGTTGTGCTTGAAGCTTGGGCAACCACTGGGATGCTATAGCGCAAAACTGCCAGATTACGTTTGGCCAACTGACGTGAAGAGGTACATTCAGCTGTTTTTATTCCGTATACTGCAAGTAGTATTACAGCAGCGGATAACTTCCTTGGAAGCACAAATTTTAACTGGGAAGTCTCTCGTAATGACGAGCGTACGCAGGGTGCAGCCACTCTGTCGGTCTCTTCCTAAAGGCGCCAATTACTCGAGAACGCTTTGCTTGTGCCATTTTTGACAAAGGTTCAGGCAATCGTGGTCCACAATTTGCATTTCGATTTTCTTCCTGAAGTTGGGCAGCGCACCAACATAAGCCTAATTTCGTGACTAAATCGAACTGTACGACTAAGCTCGACTAAACTGAAGAATCGGCTACACCGTGCTCCCATCGATTTCACAGGCGCAGTAAGCTTTCGGCAAACTCGAGCCAACCGTTAGGCGAGGATTATATTTCCTTCTACATACGGCCCAATGCTGGCCGAGGCCACTTGGCGCAAGCGATTGATAGAGCATTGACTGTTTCCAAACGTTGATCAAGGGTTCGGAGAAACTCCAGAAGCTATGTGTGACACGTGTATGGTGACGAGCATTTCAACCTACCGTCGGCTCGATACTGTTGTCGTTACTGCCTCAGGAAATAGGGCAGCCGTGTGTATGCTTCACGATACAGCAAGGCCTCTTCGAATAACCTTGCTCAACGATAAGAATTATGCTACCTGACACAGGCGATTTTTGAAAATTCCATAAAGCTTAATTTTTAACACACGGTATAGCCTGCAGTTGCTGTCTGTGCAAGGCAGTTGCAGGTGTCGTATTTTTAATAAAGCAGATTTTAATGTTTCGCCACACACAGCAACTTATGGGCCATGATATACGGCTTAGTATGAGGCTCCGGATGAATTCTGTCGACACAGAGCTTTCTTAACGTGCAACCAAAGCATGGTATACGAGCGTTCTCGCGTTCCACCGCTGTCGGAATGCATGTTTATACCGTTGGGATTCGAACCTGCGACCTCATTCTAAGCAGCAAAATACCATATCCACTGGGCCATGGCCGCGAGTTGTAGCGGTTTACGGTGTTAACGGTAAGGCAGAATGTTTTGCTCTCGTACGACTTTAATTCAGCTTTAAATTTTGAGGATGCAGTTTTTTTTTCTTTTTCCATATAACTCACGACACTATTTTCCATTCACTGAATCAACTGCGCTGTGACAGCTTTTGCCACTAACGGCTATTCGTTTCGAGCTGTATATATACTCCCTGCCATTGGAAATACAGTGAACAGAAAAAGAAAAGAAACCATTGACCGAGCAGAGTTTGCGTTATACTTGCGCAGATTATAGCACTGTACTGCCTCACATTTCTTCAACGTCGTGAGTTGCAGAGCCATAACAATTCTTCTGTTTTTCTATTATTATCTGAATATTCAGACAGTTGCTGGTGTGTGCTAAATATTTGATAAGAAAGTAACGAATGTCTACAAAACATAACGCCATGTTTAGAGATATATGCAGGTGCGTCCTCTTGTAGTTGCTCAGAACTCTTGAATATAATAAGCGACAGCGTATAGATACAACGTGTTCTTAAGTCGTTCCGTTATGTGTGTTCACAAGGATAATTTTCCCCATAAATGTCGTTCTGAAGGGCGCTGTGCTTCTGGCGAATTCTCAAAATTAAAGTGGAAACCCACGGGGAAAAACGAAAAAAAAAAACGCGATTTCTTTTGTAATACAAACAACTCGGGTTGGAGTCGCTATGAAAATTTTTCATACTATGTACTTTTTTTTAATAAGATAAGCTTTAATGCACTTTAAGCGATAGGCCCTAGTCGGCATTATGGGCTACTTTAGAGGAAGATTAAAGCTCTTTCGCGATTTTTTATAAAGAAAAAACACTGCACAACGAAAAAACATATTAGTGATGTCTAGAACTTGTTTAAAAATGCAGTAAATTCTTTGCACTTTCCTGGTGCTTTCAAAGAAAGGAATGGAACGCACGTATACGACTGAACACAAGTCGGCGAGCCCTATCCGCTCGCTTCGTGAGAACCTAATTGAATGATTAAAAAGAATTCTTGTAGAATTTCTCCTTCGCATGCAACATTGTATTACAGCATACTGCATGCATTGCGACTTCAATGTGCTTGCCCGCCGCAGTAGGAATTTCCCAACATTTGGATGGTCAGTTGCAAGAACATCGAGTCGCAGTTTCGCAACCAATTCCTTGCTTACTATTGTGTTGTATATGACTCATAAAAAAGTAAACGGGATTAGTCGAGATGTAGGGCTGTGATATTTTCCACGCGGGATGCAGACAGCTACAAATTTTGACGTTTCCCTGAGAAGATCAAAATAACCTGATTTTAAAACTATTCCGAATAACTTTTTCAAATTAGGGATGCGCAGTTCACAACTATAAAGGAATAAATCAATAAAAAAATAACCACAATAAAATGTATATAACTAAATAAATGCCTAGGAAAGCACATTAACGAGAACATTTTCTTTAGCGTGGCTCTTAAGGGACCGAACGCCATATTTGATTGTATACATGGTTTGGAATCGACACAACGCAAACGAAGATCGAAATCGTCTCCATTAAGGCTTTCACTTCCATGTGCGAATACCTCGTCGCCGTGGCTGGGAAGACTTCACCTAATTATTGAATTAACGAGGCACCGCACATGCTACTATAAGGCTGTCCTTGGTAACGGGACAACCGAATACGGTGTAGAATTCCAGGTAATTGTATATGTAGCAACAGTAACTCACTTAAGCAGTTCGCGATTTTGTGAATTACCACGTATCGGATTTAAGATAAAACTGAGCGCACTTTTTTTTAGCATAACGTTGTGTTGTATGCGAATAATTTACGACAAACAAACATTAAGCTTGTAATAGAGTTATTGCAGACTTAAAATATATAACAAAATTTACGTTGCATCTAGCATCCCTCGTATTTTCTTATGGACTCACACATGCTTGGTAGCAACGTATCTTCAAGCAACTGCGTACACACGAGATAATCAAGCGGGAATTTCGGGCACGAGTAAAAGCTTCATTCCCACACTGGACACAGCCCTTGATGGGTATACCCTGTCAGCGACCGATGTGCTCCTTATTCGCGGCCATGTCATTCTTGAAAGCAACATGTGAACATCTATAGGTTGTCTTCAATTCATCCGGGAAATTGACTTTTTATAATTTCAGAATTTCAGTGCTTAATTCGTTCATGCGTATTCTCACATACCACTATGGTCATTTGATGTCTTTAGATGTAGTTCGTTTTTTTTTCTAATGCGTCACAGCACAACATTGCTGACTCTCATTCTGAGACACAAGAACGGGCTCCCGTCGTACTTTAGGTAAAGTTAAGTTTTCTTTATTTTTATTAAGAATAAGTATTTCGCGACTGTTAAGCTAAACAAATTTGAAAAGTGGATCATTACGCTGCAACGGAACAATTCTAAGTATTGTACTGGCGCAAATAAGGTACTATTTAATGCGCATACCATGTAGCAGTCGTGAATTTTGTTCATATGTAGGTAAATGAATTCAGCCATTGTCTAATAACACTGAAGTTGTGACGCTCTCTGGATAGCCGATGGTATCCGCCACCACAGACACTACTAATTGTGAAAACCTGCGGCGTCGTTACGGCGCTCAGTATCGTGATAATAAATGAAAATGTTTGGCCTTAAAAGACCGAGAGTAAACCATAAATGTACCGCCTAAAATTGATGTGAAATGCTACTTGTGCAAAGCATGCCGCGACTTGCGGCAGGCTTTTCGTCTATTCCTCCTTCCTTCCTTCATCAAGACTGCAAATGAAATAAAAGTTCAATGACGTATTTGCTAACATTTAACCGTAATCTACCTATCTGACTGTGTCTAGTCATGCGACTAATATTTGCGCCTTATAACACACAACGGAATCGAACAGTAGTTGGTGCCGTCAACAATTTCGAAGTGAATGCTATATCGGTGTAGTTTGAACATGTTTACGATCAATGAATAAACGTGAACTGTGTGCACGATGCATAAGATGATTAACGATGATGACTAAATGCATATTTATGGGGTCGACTGAAAGACTGGCCAAATATAATAGATAGCCTGAATGGATGATGACAGAAGTCCCTTTCCTGGAAACCATACGCCGACATAATGAAACTTCACCAATAGCCGCCAAGTTCCTCCTCAGCTACTCGTTTAGCTTGTTTTCTCCCTCGCAAATATTACTTTTAATCCACCCAGTAAATACGGGCGCGTATTCAGGAAAAGTTCTTACGCTAGCATTGCTCCTAAGGACTAATTGCCGCTAATCCAATAACTGCTGAACAAACATTATGCACGATTTATGAACGAAAAGCTTTCTGTCGCTTCCTGGTTTTGGTGCGGTTATGTCCGCGCCGTATAACGCCGTCCTTGGCAATCTTAAATTTACTTCAAGCGCCTTGAAAGCAACAACATTTAATTAGGATGATAAAACTTAAGCCCATTGGCCAAGTCCGTGTGTGAGAACGGCAAGTACATCGTGAAATATAATCGCTTGCTTCAAAGCTATGTGATAATCATATACAATATGGTTATAATAAAAGGCTTTTACTCACTAGGTATAATAAAATATCATACCTAGTGAGTATATATTAAGCCTTTCATGAAAGATGAACGAGATCGTATCGAAGGCCTGCCGCACTCTATATATAGGTAAAATCCAACACGATTAATTTATCGCTCCTATAATTTTATTGTATGTGTTATTTTAAAGAACGCCATCAGGACAACGATAAAAACGTTGACCTTCTTTCAAACGGCTGCGACAGGTGAGATCACATGGTTTTGAAAACAGCGTATCGGGACATTCTCGAGAAAAAAAAGTGTAGTATACTTTCGAGAGGCGCTCCTCTGACGGCCCGCAAAAGCTCTTCATTAGCTGACTCATATTTGATGTTTTTAAGCAGTCAGTCACTGCCACATACTAAGAAACATCTACCAGCACAAGTGGCAAGAGTATGCCCTTGAAATAATGGCAAGTGTGGCTAACGGCCGCTTTAACCACACTTACAGGAAATTGCATGCACCCAGAAAAGCATAGTTCACAAACACTTGCGCAACCTGACTCAATTCGAACACCTGGGTATTCCTCAAATACCCCTGTCATCATGCATTGTAAGCGCTTGTCTAAGTTAACTTCCTTCTAATGTAAACTCTAACATCGTTGAAACGAACTTCCCCTATAAGCTGGGCCACAAAATCAAAAATTTTTGGTCTGTCACACTTTTCTTTAAAAAGGCCCTATCACAGCAGTTAAATTATTTTTGTAAGTAATACATTTAGAACTTGATTATTATTGAATGACATCAACAAAACAGTTGGATAAGCTTAATTCTCGAATCTGGTTCTTTCTTTCAAACAGACTTCTACACTTTCGTCGGAGATTTTTGAAAGTTGTACACTACGCCAACGCATACGCCTGCTAACCACAACTATTTTTGTTTTAAGGTTTCTCCTGGATACATGGTGGCTAGCATTTTTCCAACTATTCACTATTATGCAGTCGCATCTTTTTCCACGCCAGCGAGCCTAATTCCCCTGCCACCTAGCACAATGTGTAAAGGATATATTTAGCACTGGAGAAAGTGGAACTAATGGCTAAAACGCTTTGCAGCTCACAGACAAAAACTAGAAAGTTGGTAAACCACTTCTGCGTTATTCCGCAAGGCGGACGAGGGTTAGTTAAAGAGGCAAATTGTCATCCATTCGACGGCAGCTGAAGCTACGAAGGAAAACCGTACAGGTTTCTCAGAAAGCAAGCCTTGCATTAGAAGAAAAAAATTGTCCGAGTTTGGACATCTAGGGATTTCCAATGTATATATAGCTTGCTGTTATGCTCCGGCCCGATGACTTTGTTTCCTATTTAGTAGGCAAGAACGGTGTGATCCTTCGGAAGCATCCATCAGCGTTGTTATAACGTAGCTCGAAAGTCGCTAAACGTAGCGACGTTTTAGTCATCTTAACGGCAAATTTCCCTTTTCACAGCCCCAGCGATTTTTTTTGTCACTTATAGTGACGCATGCTGTCCTGGTATAATTCCCCGTTTAATTTTGGCGAAGTTCGATGCATCTACCACATTCTATTCCACCCTCATTTGTCGCAGTTTCTAAAATATATACTGAATAAATTATTGGTGAGCATTCTCGGTGCATCAAAGCTGCGTTTGTGCGCAAAGCACAATACTGAGATCTCTTTACCAGTATGAAAAAAAATGGGGTTACTTTTTCTTTTCACATTCTGACCGTCGATCGCCACCGTAGGAAGTTATTTAAAGATATAGTTAAAAACAATAAGGAAAGCGCACAGGAACAAATGCAATATTTCTAGCAAGTCATCATCATCATAATCATAATCACTGAGCCATTTTCCGCTAGAAGTTGATTGTTTAGGGCAGCAACCTGGCGAGTATGCTAAGAGAAAAGTCACCAACCCTGGCATCTATAGTAGCCTTGCATTCGGTAAATATATATAGCCTTTTCCGTAGGTCATAAAATTGTGCGTTCTTTCATCCAATCAAGGCGCTTTGTTAAATAATTCATCTCCTTCTCGGACTTTTAGCACATGCGTTCAGTGCGCCTTCTTGGCACAAAGGACGTATACACTCAATGGTGATTTGTTTTTTAAGCATTAGTTGTTCTTTGAGCTATAACGTATATTAGGCGAGACGCGGTGGCTATCTGCATAACAGGCCTGATCGGTGCTATACTAATTCTGGTATTAAGTTTATCACTACTGCTGTAACAGCTCGAGAAACCACAGCTCTGCTCGTTGTATAGAACGATTAACTTCTGACGTTGCGGAGATCCTAGCAATCGCATTCGTTTCAGTGCGAGCGTATATACCTATCTCCGCATATCTCCTGGCACGATATACGTTACGGAAAGATAGCTAATGAGAAGGGCCCCTCGCCCCTTCTAGCTTGGCCTTCCAACTCGGCGTCTCTGGCCTGCGCCGTTGCGTGGTTTTCGCAAGAAAGCCCGGTTTTTCCTGTCTATGCTTCCCTCGATTGCCGCGTGGCTGCGTATCTACTTGTCTTTTGTTGTGTTTTGTTCTCTTCTTTAGTTCTCTGTTTCTGCTCAGGCTGCAGGACTTCCGACGGATAAAACAGGTTTCATTCGACTGCAGAACACGTTCTGCCATTCAAGCAATGAGATAGCGCGCCCGCTTAAAGAGAACGAAAACAAAGAAAAGTTGAGCGTTCAAGGAACCGAATTACTGGTATAACACGTGGGGCGAAAATGTTGGCGGTAAGGCGAGAATGTGGTGACAACTGCGTCGCTGTTCGTCAGATGCATTACCGAAGCGCTGGCAGGTGACAATGGCTGGGGGAACGTCGTTGTGCATTATTCACCAGCACCTCCAAGCGGCGGACGTGGTCTTGCGTCAGAGAAGAGGTACGCGCATAAAAACTGTTATGCATGCTGTACAGCGCACGTTCACATTAAGCGTGCGTGAATATTCGAAAATTTCGGATAGCGTAATGTGTAATATGTTAGATCTCGTGCCATGGTGTCTAGTAATCGCAAGACGGCTAATTGAAATTGTGAATGTTTTCTCGAAATTTCGGGATTTTAGACGTGGACGATAGACACAAGACGTGGACAAATGAACACTAAAGAAGCATAAAGAAAGACACACAGGCACTGGCGCAGCTTAATTGCATCAATTATAACGCCGAACCAAGAATCTCAAGCACCTATATCCTGGTGCAGATGGAAGAAATGTTCTCGATAGTTTTCTGGCACGAAATAGCCTGTTTCCACAAGTTCATAACCGCAATCATTTTACCCGCTTCATTGGTGGTTGGTTGTTCTAATACCAGAGTATAGTTGTAATACCAGAGTATAGCCGCTAAAGCCCTGTCAAAATTATTTTGCCTTGCACTGTGGCGACGCCCTTGAAAGATTGCAGTATTGTGTGCTGTGCATGTGCACGAGTAAAACGGTTTGTACGTGGTCCAACCTTCTGGTGATGTCATACTTCAGAAAATCAACGGCACAAAGGAGACGCGGACAAAGGACACACATGACATGACAGGCTCATCCTGTCGTGTGCGTTCCTTGGGCGCGTCTTTTTGGGCAGTTGATTTCCTGCAGTATACTTACCACCTACAGCTCGAACCACGATATTGCTTGAAAAAATTTTTTCTGAACATACTACGTTGTCACCTTAAACTTGCGTATTTTTATAAGAAAAGAAGTGTAAACCACGTTCTCTTCCATCTTGCTTGTGAGGAAAACCTCCTCATGTGCTCGGTATACCTTTTCTTCATAACCAATTTCACATTAATACGCGTTCATTATTGCTACACCGTCCTGAAAATAAAATTGCATAATAGCGATTTCGCTCATTCAGGATCACATAAACTGCTTTCTGCTTGCACGTCTGACAGAGCTCTGTTAATGAGTTCCGGTTCAGTACTGCATACTTTTTGCTGAGTATCCCCTTGGTTCCTTGGCATAACCTGTCATATGTGTTGTTACTGACGATGTATGCTACCACGGTCAGACTCTAAATAGCATATGCAGTGTGCCATGCAATAATTGAATTCCTGAGCAGCCCGGATCTTGGCTTACATGGTGTATGTGATTGGCTTATCTGTCAGGCACCTGTTTCTGTTCATGCCTTATACTTCGTACTTACTTCGTCTCTCATAGCTCTCGCTAACTTCCTTACCCGTTGTTCCGCGTCGTGTTTTCTCGTTGCGGTTTACCTTCTTATTTGTTTCGCGCTGAGCATAAACACAAGCGTTTAACAACTTGCCTCTCTTCTCATTTTAATCTCTGGCCAACACAGAGAAGTACCTTAATTGGTAGACACACTTTAGGTAGAACAGATTCCTTCTCTCCGTATCGCGATAAGTGCAATGGCTAACCAAGTAATTATAAGGTATGTGAACGTGCATGTATTTACCAAGCGCGGCTCCGAATGTGGCAGAGGCGATGGATCCCAAGTTATTGCCAGTTCGGCTGTCGCTGCCGAAATGTATCCTTTATGCTTGTGATATAGTTAGCCAATGATTGAGGGTCCGTTGCATTCCCAAAACCTTAAGCCTAAGGAACGTCGCAGATGATTCCTCCAAGCATTCCCTTTGTAGATGTGTTCCGCAATTCTACAGTTACTGCAACGCCTGGTGCATGTATTATTTGTAGAAATTTAAAATGTTGAGGTGACCTCATATGAGCGACAGTTACGGTGCTGCACTAATCTCTTCATTTTTCCTTAACAAAGCCACTTCTCTTAAAAGTGGTTGCCGAAACGAGGCTTTCCTTTTTTTTCTTCTCTTCTGTTACTGAACGCATGGCTTCCATATCGCATTCTGTATACGAATTCGGGGCTCTTGAAACATTTCATTTAGCTTTGCGTTGAAGTTTAACAGCGCAGAACTGCGACTCAGCAAAGTTTCGACGAAGCGTACAATCGTCTGAAAGCCGACGCCGGGATCGACGAAATGGACACGGTAGAACAGCTTCCGCTGCGTCAGCGCTTTGTCTTACATCTTGAAAGTGCAGTTTCCAAACGCGCTATATGTTTTAATACAAAGAAAAAGAAAGAAAGGAAACTGCTCATGCACTCAAAATCCTTATGCTTCAGCGTTTTACGTCAGCGGACATAAGCGAATTTCTACATCTAAGGAAAAAAAAAAAAAGAAACAATAGGCGAAAGTGAACGTCTCCAATTTCAGTGGCTTTTGCAATTAGTGCAATGACAGAGAGGACAGAGAAGTCCGGATTTAATTTTTATGATTGCAGGCTGTACATTTCTTCAGTTTGAGGGATGAAGAGACGAATGCGATGGACAGCGGCAGAAAACTTGATCCTTCGAACACGAATGAAGAAAAAGAAATAATAACAAGGCAACAGGGGACAAAGCGTCATTCTTTTCGTGTGAGTATGCCAGTTGGAGACCGCAACAGTGGCATACCAGCAGCGGAGGCCGCTCTCAAAAGCGCCGACACGCACCGCCCTCTCCTAACAAAGCGAGCAAGCTAGCAAGCTAGCAGCTGGCAGGCATTCAACTGCCGCGCCTGCTACGTGGGTTCGGCCCACTATGCGCGCCTCGCCGGAACCTTCTCTCTACTCATGCAAAAATGGAGTCACAGGGGCGGCGCCATTGGCCGCTCTCGGCGGGGAGGGGCGATGGGAAGGGTCCGCGGTGAGCCGCTCATAGGCCATCGCTTGGCAACTGAGCCGTTGCCCCCGGCAACCTAAGCGCGCGCCTGACTTGAAAGCAAATAAATAGAAAACAGCGAAAAACTGCCCCTGCCCACCGACCACGCCGTCTAGGGGCGCCGGGAGGAATCGATTGCTGGAGATAACGCAAAGTGAAAAGACGAGAATGAAAGAATGCGTGGAGCACTCTCCAAAGAAAAGAAGAGAGATACAAAAAAAAAAAAAAAAAAAAAAGATCTGTGCAGTTCTTGTGTGGCGCGTGGCGCTACTAACCGGATTGTGCTCCGCGCAGCATAACATGTGCGCCCTTAATTTCTCAGTTCTCATTGTATTTTTTTTCTGTTGCTTGTATCGCCACCTCGCTTAGTTATGCGGTCCAACTTCTCTAGCATAGCGGTCGATTCGCGATCGCGCCTGCGAGAACAATGGCCCGATAGGGACGAGAAAGAAGAACGCCTGTACATCACGACCTTCTTCCCAAAGGTTCGAGCACTCACGATGCCTCGTTCGTTGCATCCTATCAATAGCCGGTGCCATCTTTACGAGCTGCAATTACATCGATGATCGAATAGCAAAAACAATGGAGGGCCCGTGCCCACCTGCGGTGTTCGCTTCGTGATCGTCGAGCGAAGACAAAAGCGATCGCCTGCTCCGCCGAGATGCGTGTGTGTGCGTGTGAGGCCTATGCTTTTGTTCCTCGGGACACCTTTCGACGTTGTTTCCCGGCCTGCACGGCGATCACATACACAGTGCGCCTGACGTCACCGCTAGTGCAGACAAAAGCGGTAGCGTCGGCCGGTGGGCGAGGAGGGTGCCGAGGAGGTGGCAGAGAGGGCTAGGGAAGAGAGACTGGCTCCTCACTGCGTCGATGTTGCGAGGAGGCGCAGCCAGCCACGCGCCCAGCGGGGGGAAAGAGGCAGGGCGCCCTTTTATGAGCCAGGGGGATAAGAAAGGAGATTAAAGCCCGCGTAGAGGCGAGCATTTGTTGCGAGCCTTCGTCCAGCCCAGGGGGGTAACCGCCCGCGCGGAGAAGTCGGCTGCCCTGCACGACCCTCGCCTCCGCGCAGCCTGCAGCCGTTTCGCCGCGTGCAGCAGTGTTTGTCCGCCCGGACTCTACCGCGTCGTAGACGGGGCCGGCAAGCCCGTAGTCGAGCCGGAAAACGCGCGCTGCAGCCTGCCGCGGCGGCGCTGTTTGCTTACTCCGGCGCCGTCGACGCAGCCATCGACTCCCAATGTGGCCAGCAGAACGCTGCTCGGTCAGCGAGAGCTGGCTCGTTTTTCTTTCGCGCCGAGAGGGTGGAGGGGGAGGCAACGCCGCCCTGCCTCTTTCGTAATGCCCCCCTCTGCAAGCGAGGGCGAAGATGGACAGTGGGCTGTCGCGAGCCGGGCTGACGCTGCTGTTGTTGCTGCTGCTGCCCGCCACTTTCCAATGACGATCTCTACAGCGGGGGAGAGCAGCGCCCACCTTGCACGAGGGACAGGTGAGTTACGCATTGCCGTAATTTCTGGTCGTGTGCATCCCGGACAGGCCCTTGCACGTCTCGCGTTCGCCGTGTTCCCTACAGTCGCTAGCTCTCGAGCTCGTGTACAGTGTATACTATGGCTGCGGCCTTGCACGAGCGCGAGAGGCCAATGGCGCCCCTGTAGCCATCAGTTCGCGATGCCCTGGCGAGCGCTATCATATGTCCCGGTGCCTTACTGGATCTGTATACGTTCGGCGTAAATCATGGCGCCAAGAGCCCTTGCCGTGCGGGGCTCGGCCATAGGAGCGTCGAGCTTCGAGGAAGTGCCTTCATTGTGACCCGCGGAGCTATGAGGCATGAGATGGGCCGGGAAAAGCGCGAGGTATGCGGGTGGGTCGATTCTGCCGCGATTTCGTATAATATAGGCCGGGGGATCTGTCCCTTCGCGGCTAGCGTATAGATATATGTGCTCTAGCCCTAACCGGCCGGGTTCCCGCGATACTTTCATGGCAACCGATCCTGCGTGTAACGCCTTGCTTTTTTCTTATTTCTTTTTGTCTACTGTGTATAGGAGGAACATCTTGTTGTGAACAGACTCGATGTCCCGCAAGCCCGTCCCAGCTTACAAATGTGTTCGGGTCGCCTGTTACGTATACTGAAGGTATACCGGAAGATTACTTACTCAGGATACATTCAGTATACGAACAGGAGGCGCCGTGGAGAGCAGCGCTCGCATCCATCGTCCCGGAGGCTGGAGTCCCGCGGGATGATGGCGCAGGGATGCGGGACCAAGATGGGAGGAGGATGCGGAGGAGGATCGACACGGGGACGCCGTCCAACATGGCGTCGGGAGGAGGCCCCCTGCGAAAAGCGGAGAGAGGAGCCAGCAGAGGGAGAAGAACCTGGCGTCCCGAAATGTCGCCCACTGCTGGCCACGTTTCGAGGCAAGTATTTTCGGCTGGGTCTTTTTTGCACGGACCGTTTCCTATAGAACGGCAACTTCGCAGACCAACAAGAATCACAACTGCGACATAATCAGGAAAAAAAAAAGAAAACAGTGACAGCGCGGCCTGAAAATGAAAGGTTATGTTAACAACACTACTCTTTTCTGTCTTTGTTTCACCCTACTACGGATTCGACTTACCGGCTGCGAACGTTATCCCGATTTCAGATATTTATAGACATAAAAGTGAGAGGCCCCCAACGCTCCAATTTTAACGGCAAGTTTTTGTTCGGCTGTTTTTGTTCCCTTTACTCAAATGCTGTTAATGTGGGTGTGCAATCGCTCGTTTAAATTGTTTTGTTCGAAGCTCCGCATATGGCCGAATAAAAGCGCTATTTTCTCCTGTTCGCTAAGCTCCCATCGCTGTTTACCTGAATACATGTTAAAAAACAGCGCTTTCTTCGATATTTGCACCGTTTGTAGTTTGCCCAAGTGAGTCAATCTAAATAAAGATTTTAATCGTTACCCTTGTATACTTCGCAATAACATCGATAACCGCGCATCTAGTAAATATGTAAAAGAAACAACAATGGCCTGCCATTTGTCACGTCCACAATTGACCATCACTGTAAGCTTCACAAAGTTGAAGCATTCCATAATATGGCGTTAATAGCAGAGTTAGAATTCTAACTTATTTCGTGTTTAAATTATTCCAATCTAAATTCGAAAGGAAGAGTAGCACAGCTAAGGGCCTGCAGCGAGAAATACGTTACTTTTATTTATTTTTCATTGCAACGTATTATAATAAAATCCTCCATGTTTCTGTTAGCCACTTACCATATATTGATATCGACAAGGAAATTGGTTTGCGTGGTCATTTTTTGTTTTGATGTTATTTATTGTATTCATAAACAGCGCTTTAACGAATGTGGCCCCTTCTCGTTCATGCATTGTTACAAACATTCGTTCACACAGATTCACTTCGTCAATTTCTAGCTGTGACAAAGCGTGCTCGCATGGTAGCAGGACAGTATTATTCGCGCTCTACGATCAAATGAGCAAATTTGATACTTTTCAAAAGGACCTGTAAATTGAAATGCATAGCAATGTCGGAAAGATGTGGGTAAGAGGAGGCCAAGAAATATTTGCTTACATTTTTTTTCTATCTCTTTTTTTTGCCTTGACTCTCTATAGCACCGGATAATTCCTTACCGCGAATGAGGGAATTAAAATAATTAAATGTAGCTGGCAACTGCGCTGTGTCAATGCAAGTAGCCTTGTCATGGCTGTGCGACTTTGGAATGCTTGTTCACGGAAGCGAATTCACAACTGCAGGCTTTTCCACCTCGTTTTGATAATGCTTCAGCATCTGAACCTATTGGTTGAAGATTACGCAAATGTACAGTCGAAAACAAAAGTTCGGGGACCACTGCATCGGCAAAAGTTTCTTTAGCACAGTTTTGCGACGCGAAATTGCTTCACTGGTCGAACAGACACACGAATACAATACCACTTCACAAAGGCTGTAAAGAGACACATTTTCGTGGTACCATTGGACTCCAAACTATTGCTTGCGACTGTATGCACACAGTTCGCGCAGAGTACGGCGTAAACCTCACCCAGGGTGCGTCATTGTGTCTCTGTTCTCACAACCACCGAAGGGGTCATCATCTCCATAACCACAGTAATACATCGGAAGCGTTTTCACACAACGCTATTCTCGCTTGCGAGATTTAAGCGAAGGGCGTTGATGCTGTAAATGATGGAGGATCTCTTTATTTGCTCAGGCAAAACGCAACTGTAAAGGAATATGCTTTGCAGGATTTCTTTTCTTTGCACCGCGAGTGTCTCTACAAAGGTGTGTCAGTCGTCGTAAGTTTGGTCACGATCGTTAAAGCGACCTGCTAAAGCGATGGTGTGGAAATAAAGTGTTGACACAGACATCACTGCAAACAAGAATTGTTTCATGGTGGAAGGTGTACATTTATGTACGCAGAGTAAGTTACTCGATGCCAGCGGTTTCTCTTGTTTTTGTGTTAGCGCACTTTAGGGTCTCATATTTAGTAAATTTGACAAACCTTTTCAGCGTGTTTACACGAAAACATCAGCTTCAAGTTGTACTTGATGATTTTGGAGATTACATCTCTCATATTATACCTTATCATTGCTCATAATTAAATATTTCTGTACAGATGAGTGTGCCGTTTCGGTTTCCTAATCTTCTTTACGGCGACGTTTTACAACAAGTATACGTATGAAGTTTTCTTTGCTAAGGTGATCCATGGTTGGAATCTCTATTTATGTTCTTCATAAGTGCAAATTCTGTGTGGTCAGTAAGTGATGGAAATAGGCTATGAGGCATGTGGAACCACCACCACACACAGAGCGTGCAATCAGTGCATTATCTCAAACGATTGCGTCAGCTATTCTCTCAGCTGGGGCTTAGAGTAGTTCGAGTATGGAGTACTTAGATGGAGTATGGAGTATACTTAACTGTTACATTAGATTCTTGCCATATAAACTCAATATAACGTTAACGAGTGCATTCACATTGTCTCACATAAACATGACTGGAAGAAAGTAATGTTATTGTTACCGGAGTCTATAATTGTAATGGGGACAAATGAACTTAAGTGTTAGTAATGAAGGATAATATTGCCACTCGTGTGCGATATCTTTTCTGCGCGCATGCCGCGAAATTAGATTTTACAATACTGCATCGTAGAATTCAGTGTAATCTTTTTTTTCTTTTTCTTTCTCTGCATACCTGTCCCGACGCCCCATTGTTTTCCCATTAAAACGACGTACCTGAACGTAAATTGAGTCACTTCTGTTTCAATCGAATCAGTCAGGCAGCAGCGCAGGCTAACGAAATTATTCTGCAAATAATTGAGCGTAACTAATTTTTCTATAGGAACCCAATTGAATCAATGCACAATTGTACATTGTCGGCGACGTTAAATTAACTTGAACATTTCTCCCTGGGCCGGATTTTTGAACATTTAAAAAAAGAGACAGTATTTTGTTGTGGCTAACCTCTGCCTACCGTTTCTTTTTCTAGGACGATCCTCCTGGACCATTGGCAACTTACGGATCACCGAAGTTTCGGAATCACTGTACACATTCATGCTGTTCGTGAGTTTTGAGCTTCTTTAGCGCGTTGTCCGGCACATACACTGCAATAAAGTTACTCAGGGGAATATTTTTTCACTCATTTCATCGTCTTTCGGACTGTACACTCTCCCGATTAAAACGTGCTGTCATCCTTGGCCTCTGTCTAAAATTTCATTTCGTACGTACCGTTTGCTACACGAGGCACCATATCTGGTTCATCTTCGCTCTGGAAGAGAACGTGCAGTGAGTATCAGAAAAAACTTGTGCAGGCGCACATCTCAAATAAATATTTCGTCATGCCATATACGCTGATTTTTACCTTCATTGCTATCGTTTCATCTTTAAGTATACTGGATAGGCGCTGTTGAACATGAATGCTCGCAAGAGGGTTGCTGGAAACGGTGACATTTGCAAGCGCGTCCGGCATTGCGCAAGCTCAACGCCAGAACATGAATCACAGTATATGTAACAGATGAGAGAACGAGATAACAAACGAGTGAAAGCTGATGCAGCTTTCCCACTTAAAGCAAATCAGGAGATAATGGAACGAACTTAATTATTTATCTTTTAACCAGACTTATGTCTGCATGTAAAGTTCTATATACAGGCTCGTCTGTGTTGCACAATAGTCGCCTGCAGTATGCTTTACGTTAATTGAACGATTCACAGAGGTGTCGTAGATATTGCGCAGATACACATACGCGACCACCTATAGAGCCCAAATATCACAGACGCTTACATAATTGCTTCCTGCGGCAAGTGTTATTTGCCAATAGTCCTCAATTCTGGATGATGGTTCCATTGAACGTTTCGGCATGAACGTATGTTTGATATATATAGTTTCACGCCAAGGAAATGATGCTGTTTCACTTTGTTGTCTCTTGGCCACATATAAAAAAGGACGATTACTAGCGCGGTGTGGTCTGTCACACTCAAGCTTTACGCTGAACAGGACTAATCGGTTTGGTGCAATTATTTAAAGAAAACATTACTTTTTATTGCAATGCCTTATGCAGGCAAACAGCTTCTATGAGACTATGCTGAATATCGAAGCAATTAAACACAAGTCATACACTTCAGACTCCATCTCCAGGTGGTTAGATTATGTAGGAATATTGGTTTAGTTATTAGAGCCGCTTTATTCGGTCCCAGGAATCCTTGTGGCTGGGCGCTGACGCTTTGTACACATACGTGGGATGGTCTTTATCGTGCTAATATGAATAGACGTACTTGGGTATTCAAATCATGATGTCAATGACCGTATAAGTACCTCAACAATCAAAATTTTAAGCGTGAAGGCCGGCAAATTTCTGCTCAAATTTATTGCTGCGGCCGGCTCGAATGAAGATCGCTGTTATGTCGCCATGTTCTTTTTTTCCACGTGTGTTGACAATTGTTGACAATTGTTGACAAGCCACGTTGACAAGCCACGTTTGTTGACAATTGGCTTAAATAAGTGCAGGGCATCTTTGAAAGTCACAAATAAGCAAATACGCGTCGTTGCGTGTCTGGTATACACATTGGCTCGAAGCGCTAGGAGTTGTTCAGTGAGAACGTGCATTCGAAAGGGCAGCCCCTCACTTTCCGTTCGCAACACAAGGCACATTCTTTTGTAACAGCGTACATTATGCATCGCGTTTTGTTATGCTTTTTTTAACAGCCAAATATCGGTGTGTTTCTTTTGTCATTAAGCACACTGCTTGATTATATTACCACATCTGTTTTTTCTCGTTCAGATTCTCATTAACATTTATCCGTGCATTTCTGGCGTAAATTGCATGGTTGGGCTATGGATTTGCTACCATATTTTACCACACATTTATTATTTAGCTTCACCAAGCCATTTTATATTTGCACTATCAATCTTGACCTCAAATGTGCACAGATTTGCGGCTACTGCAATATGGCTGATTTGTATGCTGCATGCGCTTTAAGAATAAATGAAAGCGTCGAAATATTGCTTTTTCTTTCTTTGCTGATGACTTTTTCTGGTGCAAACAGCGCTTGCTCACGAAAGTGACCATCATCAGCTCGCAAATGATTACAAAGAAATACCTGCCTCTCATCTGCGTCCGTTCGTTTTCGCAATAAAGTAACTTTCATTGACAGTTTTCCAATACAGCGCTGCAAGATTATAAAATACTTCTTTCACAGCTCATTCATTAATGTTTGAAAGTATTGAAAGAGCTCCCAATTATCATGGATAACTATGAGCAACAAATGACATTGTCAACAAGCTGATGGAGAAAATTCCGGCCTTTTGGAGCATCGACGTGCACGATATACCATACAACTGTTGGTATTAGTTTTAAAATGATTTTTATTATTGTTTGCCACTACTATTTAATGAAACCGAAGGCTCATTTTAGTTTTTTTAGTTACTGTTCCTTTCACTCTTCTTGCTCAATGCACATATATATCGGGAGGGTCTCGACTATGGCAAGCCTTGATGTCTTCAGGTATAGCATACCGGGGTTGCCTGACTGGTTGCTTACTGCTAAGTTCATGTACTACACGTGATGCCTGTGCTTGAAAGGACGTTCCACATTCGCCATAATTGCCGTCAGCGGCACTCGCTAACACTCCCGTGGCTAATCTTGTACATACACAATGGGCGTATGCTATGATATCATTAATGATATCACGCACCACACACGTAATGCGAAGGGTGCAGGTTCGGTTCCCACCTGTGGCAGATTGTCTTTTCGTGCACTTTCATTTTCTCTTTCGCAGTCGAAGATGGTTGCCTGTTCCGTATGCTTTGCGTATACAGGGAAGTTATATTTTACCTCGAACTACATGCAATGAAAATGTGAGTGAAGCATTCTGGTCTACAAATTCAATGACTAACATGTGTTCTCCACGGTTCCAACACATCGGGCATTGTTATTTCATTCATCTAACTGCAACATCCAATAAGCAGCACGTTGTCATTCCTCCTGCAAGATTATATATACACCTTCGTGGCACCTACACATTTTGCTGGAAAAGTGAACTAAGTGACTCGAACTTGAGTCTTCGCCTATCAGTGGTCGCCAGGTTCTGTGGAAAGTCATGCTATTAAAACAATTTCTCTTGTGACTTAGTGCCTGTAGTGCACTTCGCCTTCATTACTCAACTGTCATCAATCGTGTGAGGTATATACAATGTTGTTCGATTTATTTTTTTTCTCGTATGCAACATTGCTTTCTCTAACGATGGTGTTGCTTAATAATGTTGCGGTGGTAAGCGTAACTGACATTCGACTGAACCAGGTATGTTGAATGTGTGGGGAAATATTCTGCGATTAAGGAGCGATTTTGCTCGGCTAGCTGGTGCGTATCGACTGGTTCGGTATAGCAACAGCGTGCTGCAATGCCGAGAAAAATGTTATTGTTTCATTTGCTGTCGTCCCTTGTCTTTCGAAACGAACGCCGAACGAGTATATTCATAATGTTTGTTGCAAGAACTCTGAGAAAGAATTGAGGTAAACAAAAATACAATGCAACCGAAAACTTACATGATTATATTGCTGCCGCAACTACTACTTTCCCTTTCGAGCTGCTGAAAACGTTGTACCATAGTAATTGCACTTAGCGCTGCGTCAGAAGTGTTCTTTTCATTGCTATATTTTGCACCTATAGTATTTTTGCAATTAAATAAATACGTGACACGTTGCAAAGACGCAGAAAGTATTGGTTACAAAAGAAATATAAGGCAGATGTGAGTTTGTTTTAGATAAGCTAGCCACAGAATGGCAATATTTATTTTATGTTTGTTCTGCTCACGACTGCGACGTGTCGAGTAGCTTTGATTTATTTATTCTATTTTTTGGGGATCGCACACTGACCCTTCATCTCATGATATACGTTCCGTGTACGGAAGGTTATCCTGTAAGTCATGTGTGTCGTACTGGCCAATCACAATGGTGGACTTGACTCGAACTTCCTATCATTATAGATGACAAATCTTTTTTGTAAAATGTAAAAAAAAAGTAAGTTTGCTTTTTAAACGATTTATTGCAAGTTCATGTGAGGGTACAGCAGATAGCATACCTTCGTGTACCTTCGTGTACATGTACTTTGGAGATGTCTTTAAATTTTGTGCGTTCATTGAGGTTAGGGCATCATTTGTACTTGCTCAAGGAAGTCATTCTGCCTTCAATAAAAGAAGCAGTCAGTTTTGTGGTATTCTTATCAACCCGCCAGCGTAAAAAAATGGCTGTCTGAGAAAAATACAAGTTCTATATTAACCTAATGAGCCGCGAAGGATGACTTTCAGATTTCCGTACAAAATATAATGAAGGCCTCAAACCAACATATAATCTCGTCGCTTTGAATTCGAGAGTGCCGCGGCTCGGCTATATTTCAGTTGTTTGACAGACGCATTTGCGGCTCTTCAAATGTGTTCCTAAATAATGGTGCGGGCTTCACTCTGTTTCTTGGTTTTTTTTTCACACGGCAGAGAAAATACACTAATACTTCAGTGTGCAATTTACCAGCCCGCTTCATATCCGCTTAAGGCATTGCTTAATTCTGTAAGATACAGCTGCGATTGCGATTGAAAATGGGGCGCTTGATGTTGGCAATAACTCGATTGTATGTTGCGTATCGTAAGCTGAGGAGTGAGGAGGTAAAAATGTATGATATTTAACTGCCCAAAAGTCATTACAATATACTGAAGGCCTCCAATTCAATGTGTCTTCAACCTTTCTTGTATTCTTGCCGCACGCTGTCTGAAAGAATAAGTTACTCCCATAGGACGCGGAGTGTAGCTGAGGCATGAGTAATAATTCCTTCGAATTAAATAATGGTTCTCGCATATGACAGAATACTTTAGTGTAAATAAAAGCATGCAGCAAGGATGTGGCTTATCACAATTTAAACATCTACACCTAATTACTCTTGATTCAGAAATAAATTTGACCATTAGACCGGAGTGGTACGAATGACTTGCTCGAAACATGTTCACATATGATGAGTGTGGAGAAAGGGGAAAATTTCTTTATTAAATGGAAAGGAGGTCGGTATGAGGTTGACACCTCTAGTATGCTGATCTACAGAAAGTGTCTTTTTTCTGCACGTAAAACTCTAACGGAGCACGTGAATCAAATACAAGCACTTACCTGTTTGGGCTTGGCACCCACAACGAAACGGCTCGAAGAAATCAGCGAGATCACACAAGTATTTTTTTTATTTATTCAGAAAGTTTCTCTTTATTGCGGATCGTAGTACAAGTACGTCATGCAGAGCATCATAATTTCCAGCACATGAAAGGAGGCCTCATGTAACATTTCGCAGACTGAAAGGTCTACGTACACTTCACCTTGACGGTTGCATATCCTGCACTTTCTATTCGCGTAACGTTTGGTGTATTGATGTTTAGGATAATGTTTTTAGAGCACGTGTTGATGTGTGTGAATGCCAAATAAATTACAAACGAAGCTTTTTCGGTCTTCACGACATACACATCGTTTACGTTTATCTACAATTTGTAAGGAGAAGCACGCATGGTTGTCCTGAACGACTGGGATCTTTTTTTTTCACATGACATTGCTCTTGTAATCATGGTCTGAGTAATTTATTAACATAGAATCGCAAGCCAAGCGATTTGGCAGTGCAGCGATGTTCAGGATGAAACACAGTCCCGACGTACAGCCACATATAAAAAGTACAAGGAGGTAATATGGTGAACTGCATTTATATTCTGTGGAACATTGAAAGAAGGTTGTACGCTTGCGGTACATTGTTTCTCGCTCAAACATTGCAACAAAGTTCCATTTTTTGTATGCGTTGTTCAATAATGCCCCTTATATCTTTGTTTGCCTTGTTTGTCGGGAAAATACACGACAACCGTCGCTGTGTGCTCACCTCGCTATCGTCGAAGCTAGCTGCTGCAAGACCATCGAAAATTTTCGCTGCTTGTTGGTATGTAAAAACCAAGACGAAGCAGATCAATTACGATGGAGAATTCTGCTGAACGATGGCGGTCCAAAAAAAAACTACAACACAACATTCTTGTTGCGGACTTGTTAGGATAAATGCGCATGTCACATTATATTATAGAAAGCATGACGCGTTAGCATCCAATGTGTGCATCTGGGTATACATAAAATAAGCCTTATTTGCAAGATGTTGGCCGTGAAATGAGCGGCCTGTGAGCATAGCTTTCAAGAAAAGAAATAACGACAAGGGCTTTTGCAGATACAGAACGAGAAGCGATGACGATTTCTGTTACATATGTGGTTTTTCTGAGCCTTCTTCAATACGTGCGACGCGCCAACAGTGATGAAAAACGCATAGACAGGTTGTTCATGTGGGTCTTCGCCTTAACGCGGCGTTATCTTGTGATAGGTGCGTGTGTAGGAAATCTTATCGGCTTCGGAAAATAATTATTTAACCTCTGTTACAGCTGACGCGTAGAAAACAACGCGAGACGGCAATGTTTCAATTCAACCGCATCTTTTTAAATTTTACTAGCAGGACAAGTGCGCGCGTCGCATTTATACGCAGGTTTTCTACTGGCAGTATGAGGCTAGCAGCCCCGTCACTCTGAGAGCCGCACGCAGCCGTTCTTTGAGCTTAGTATATTGAGGGATCATTTCTTTACGTCATCATTTGCTACTGCAATATTTACTTTGGCTCAAAACTTCCTAATCCCAACAAATCAGAATTGCAATGTTTGTCGTGAAGGCCGCTTTAACAAAGTACTTGTGCTGATCCCTCCACTATTAGAAAGCAATAATCAAGATTAAACCTTTTTAGCACCAGAATGAGAGTCATTGCGTGTTGGTGACCTTCACTCAGAAG
This sequence comes from Dermacentor silvarum, assembly GCF_013339745.2. NCBI lineage: Eukaryota > Metazoa > Arthropoda > Arachnida > Ixodida > Ixodidae > Dermacentor > Dermacentor silvarum. The sequence continues at coordinate 69,461,770 of NC_051159.1, read as the reverse complement.
TGTGAAGGTGACCACCCTAGTGTGGTTCTAGTTTGATTTTTTTTTTGCTTAGAAACACTTCAAAATCATAAATGCCCCGATCAGTTTCATTCTGGCTAATTATAGGGAAAGAAGGGAGAGGTACCAAACTTAGGAACGGGGATCTTTCCTTTAGCGGTCACCAAAAGAGACTCTCCTATCGTACAAAAGTTGAAACTACTTTCGCATTTTATATAGTAACATACTATAAAACCAGACAAAGAATAGAGGAAGTTATTTGCTATGTTTGTCTGAAATGTAGAAGTAATAAGGAAAAGGGAAATGAAAGTGGACGAAAAGATAACACGCTAGTTGGTATGAAATCACTTTATGGTGTATTATAAGTTGCATGGCTTAATTGGATCAAGCTGACACGGTAAACATGAAACGGTATTCGTTCGTTTTGGGCTTGGATGTCAGTCTCCCTGTGTGTATCACCTAAGCAGCGGTACTCACGCCTGGAATGAGGTCTTATACAGGTTGTTTTCAGTGAGGCACGACATTAAAGGAAACATGAGAGCAATGATCACCATGGCCGACTAATGTGCAGAACTTACGCAATAGTAATAGGAGATTTCCGCGCGCTTCGGCGGTAAAAAACTTGGCACCACATTGAGCTCTGTCGTACTACCTGGAATACTGCGAGAAATGTCACATTTACGTTCGCTGAGGACGCAGACGTTCTGAAAACTATAAAGCGTCAATGCCAGTAGAATAGAGTAGCCAAATTTATGCGAACAATACCAGGCTCCGTTTTCAGGAAAGCTCACATGACTGCGTGTATACGGAACGACCCCGTGTTATTCTTTCCCGCTTCTTTTCTCCGCTGAAGATAATCGTGTTTCATGTAGACCATAAGGAATCAAGGGAGAAAGATCTGCCTCATTAGCACTTGTTTAGAAAGTATTAGCAAGTGTTTCAGTTGACTGTTACAAAACAGTGAAATATTTGCGTTTGTTCAGAAAACATATCTGCACATAATCTCCACTCTGCCTGTTTCGACTAACTTTTAGGTAAATATGGGCTAGTGTGCATAAGTGTTTGTAACGCTTGGTTTAATCTTGTGCACATAAGTGTGAACAGTGCGTTACGATCAATGCTTGCGCATTTTGTGCAGCTATAAGGTGCTAGCGTATATAATTGTGTGTATTGATGTCGTACGTAGTGTGTGAAGAATTAGCGTATTGTATTGTACGTATTTCAAGGCACATGTTGGTTTATGTTCAACTATGTGCAATTTATACTGAATTACACAGGGAGCGAGAGGCTTATTCTCTGGCTATTATGGACTTTAGCTCTTGCCTACCTTTCTGTAAGAAAACGCCAGTAAACTTCAAACTTTAGGTAATGGTTTAGGTGAGCGCTGAATTTTTTTGGCATCCTCAAAGACAAAGCTGCAGCGTTGCTGTATCAGCACTGCAAGCCTTAACTCCTCTCAAGAGAGGAATGTCGGTGCCTTGGTCGAAACTGGGTTGTAGTTTGTCTTCCGTATTATCGACAGACCGAGTGTGCTCTTAATATTGTCTATTGGTCCGTAATAGCACAAACATAACAAAAAATTGAAGACGTTTATCTGAAGCAGTCTCTTCATTGGAATTGAACACATTGTCGCAACTGTCAATGTGGTAAAAGGGTTCGAGAGCCTTGTCAAGCGGTCGTGTAGACTGCTTTTTCTCTGAAACCCCCAGTTCGTACCGCGCACTGTATTGCAAACTGAAATAAAGCTTTGATTGATTGAATGGGAAGCCGCATACTCAGGCGTAGCGCCTCAATGAATTCGAACACACAGCCTATATGCAGGTTGGCTTTTTTCGTATACGGGATTCGTTGTTTTCAGCTAAAAGCGTAGTTTGTCATAATTTGGTGCCGTCTACATGCCCAATAAATATCTAAGTAAGCTCGAGTTCTCCAAGAAAGGTGGTCTTCCCATGAAAACATTTCTCTCGTTTTTCGACAATTTCTTGCGGACACGCTTTAAACGGGCTACGTTGCATTCGCAAAAACAGACCCTACAAATATTTATATTCTCTTTAATGTCAATGAATTCACTCAACGCTGTAAATCTTCCTTTTATTTCCGTGAAGCAGTTATGCTAATATTTAATATAGCTTGCATGTCGCAGAAGTATAACTTTGTGACTGTATTATTTTCTGTCCTAATGCAGAATAATTATCTACATATTTATTTATGCTGGTCTAGTCACCGCAGGAATCGAGAAGCGTAATGAAAAAAATCAGCTGTCATGATTGCACAAAAAAAAAAAACGTTTTGGTGAACTCGCGATAAGTATCTGGATTCAGGTTTCTACATGCTGCATAAAAATCTTAGTGAAAGGGAACGGCCCTGCGTCGTACTTCTCTTATATCAGATGTTTTTTTAATTAACCTCGGTGATTTACATTGATAGTGGCTTGGTTTTGCTTTATTCAGCGCTCTAACTAGCATGTGACCGGGCTTGTCATAGATTTAGACCTTGATTCTCATTTATCTTGATTGTGTTGAAGTCACAACGTCAACATACGCACAGTTTCTTTATCTGCACAATAGTACTCAGCTTTTATCTTCTCCATTTTTTTTCTCTGAATTTGACTTTTTTTCCAACAAGTTGATTGGTTTCCGAAGAGTTTCACGGTGTTTAACGCCTTCTGTAATTGGTGATCTCCCAATTTTTTTTATTGTTTCACGCATTGAGAGATTCCTCACTAGATTTCTTTTCGCCATGCAGACGTTGCAACAGATTCGTTTCGTAGGATGCGCATGAGAATTGCTGGGAATTTTACACGGTATCCGCCTCCGCAGCTGCTCGGCAACTTGAAGCGTTGGCATACAAATTTCGCTCGCAGCCCTGTATCGCTGAATATTGTGAAGCTGGGTAAGGCTGGACAGTTCGGTGAAGAAATATGGTGTTCTAGTTGAAATGTAAAAGCATGCACCGACACAATATTTTAAAATTCGGAAGAAAAAAAAAACACATGACGAGCTTTCCTGTGCCCTTGGCAGAACAGTAAGCTTGCGCCACTTTTGTGTCTGCCCATTCATGCGTGATTTGGAAGCAGACAACACAGCTACACAGTTATTTATATAAGACCACATTATGAATAATCAAAAACAACAATGAAAAACAAATTGAAAACGTCGTAAAGAATAGCTTTGATGCATCGCCGGCAAAAGGAAAAAGAGAGAAACAGCCGAATCGAGCGCCATTACTTCCTTGCCCCGTTTACTACATCAGCGAAAGGAAAAGTATATAATAATAAAGAAAAAATGATGACATTGAGATCGATTGAGCTATATATAACCAACGAATACGAACACCCAAGGTTGAAAGTGGAACAACACGCATCGCCAGTTACACGAAATTCGTATATCAATAAGTCGCAAACACGACGCGGAGCTTGCGCGACTTCACGCTATGTTGTAAATAGGTGCACCTCATGTTCGCACACGCACCAACGTACAGACGCCGCCTCCCGTGAGATAAGCTTCACGTTCTGCGGATATTTCACTTCATTCGAGTATGTGGCACTGTACACAGTATGTTGTCCACATAAGTCGCTGCTTTATTGTTAAATTGTCATTCCTATTACCTTGGGATTAATTCATTGTGTGATTAATTTCTGTGGGTTCTTCGGGCATAAAAATATTGACCAGAAGTAAGTCAATCACAGAGTCTTAAACGTAAGCCCACGTCTGCAATATCTATCAGCCACTTGCGCACTTTTTTATAGAGAACGGTAAGATCACGTGCTTGTAAAAGGAATACTATACGGAACTTTGCCACTCGCAATGCAGTTTGCAGCTTATCTGTACCACATCGGTGTTTGAGGAATAAAAGCTTTACAATGCCGATGTGCTAGTGAAGTACACTGCTGTAGTTTTAACATGTGTCTAATATACGACGCAAGCGCGTCGTTTATATTGCATAGTCCGCTTGTTTGATCAACGATCAACAATTTTTGTTAATGCGTATTCTTTATTCGGCTGCTCATAAGAGATAATTAGCTGAGTTGGTTTTGCATAACTACACGCTAATGCGTGAAAGGGGGCGAAGTCTTGAGGAAGACGCGAAGACCACGCGTATACGAACTGTTTCGCGTGAGTTTGGGTATTCTGGGGCCTTCAATATATTCAGTGATATACTTCCAGGTTTTATATTTGCCGTTATACATGTCTCGACAACGCTGAAGCACAAAATAAGGTGTTTGTCCGCTGTGTATTATGGCAGCGCGGCATCTGATAAAGGTGTTGTTTGTCGTTTATGGCACACTTCAGAAAAAGAAATATTGGACAATATTGCCGAATAAGCCTGGCGTTATCTCTGCACCAATTCAGCATTCCCAACACGCTTTTCTCATTTTTCATTTCTTCGCTTCAGACACGTTACATACAGGCCAGGGAATTAGGGCAGGGCTAAAGGCACAAAGTACTGTCTGACATGCTCATATATACTGAGGAATCCTAGATACGGTGCTGTACAGGAGGTTTCCTAAGGGAGCGCTAACTGAAAGACGCGAGTGTGGAGGCTATAATGGTTTTTAAAAATGCTGAGCTACACAAAATACATATATTCTGGTGATTTACTGTTCAAAGTTTAAAAGTTATTCGCACAATGGGCCCTGTTGGGTTTAGTTGCTGTTAATTTAGACTATTTACGATTTGTTACACAGCGTGGTGTAATTTTTTCACTGTGCTTGGGAAGTTAAAGGGGTGAATAGAAATCGTAGTAATATTTGAATAACAGTTTGTGGGCGACTGCATCGGCGCTAGGCGTGTGTTATTGGAGTTATGTAATGAAGCCTGACACCGCATCTTAATAATAATTCGTGCTGTATGTTTACTGTCATAAGTGATGCCTCTAAAACTTTAAAAAAAGGTAAACGTAGCATAAAAACTGCGACGGCTGTAACTATTTTCAAATCACAGCCCAGTTGCTTTTGAATACGGTGATATCATGCTTCATAAAGTTATTGTGGTAGGAGAGTAGTCAGACCAAGAGAAGTAAGAACAAAAGAGTTTCAAGACTGGTTAGTGTTTGATAACGGGCCTGTGATAACTGGCCTGTGATATAGAAAACAATCAACTCGGATTGTTCACTTCATGCCACGATGTTGACGGCCAAACCTGAGTGTAGGCTCGCGCTTTTGTATTAACACGTCCCCAAAACCTTAAACCAAAAAGAAAATTTTATTTCATTCTTTTCTGCAGACATCTGAGCATATCATAGATGCTTATTCCAGTATCATGGAGGACGCTTACACTGACATTCCGAAAATATTTGCGTAATATACGCATCTCAACGCGCACGTGGGGTTTGAAAAGTGCAAGGGCACCAGATATTTCTGTGTGCGTGCTAAGAAACTTGGCACTGCTCTCTCATCAAAAAGCCCAACGGCATCCATATTTCTCTCACGAAAGCGCTAATGGCCCCGAAAGGAAGCAGCTAAAAGCAGATTGCTCTCATAGTAGGTGCTTATGCGCCAACGGCACGCCAGCAGAATGAGTTATCATTGGAATGTATACGGCCAGATGCAGGCATAGGGTTAATGGCTTGCACGCAGGCAGGTATTTCAGCGTTTTATTTTTCTTTGTTATCTGCTACTGTCGCAAAAAGCTATACTGCAAGACTATTGGCCGGTAGAAGTTGCATCTTTTTGTTGCGAATAAGTACGCTTTGGCAACGCGGGCCGTCTCGCAGTTTTGCGCAAACCCTTTCATCCGTGCTTTAAGTTAGTCGATGAACATTTTCATTCACCTCTCAAGCATTAAAGCGCTATACCAGGGCAAGTGACTCCCTGTAAGACGATTTTCTCACGTATATTATTATGCTATATACTACGCAATATTACTAAGCTCCTTCGCACATTGATCGCGGCTACCGCACTTTTTTTCACAATTCTGCGATATTTTTCACAATTCTACTCGTGGCGACATATTTGACGCAGAAGGAAACACACAGGTGGGGCAAGTGCCGGCCAAGTCTACCAAGCTAACCCCGTCTTTAGCACCGCCAACAAAACAATCTAAACACCAACATCAATTACAAGCAGTATACAAAGCATTATTTTTACCAGAATTTATTTCACTGATTTGAACGAATGGTACAAAGAAGAAAAGCACCACCAAATAAATTCTTGTCCCTGCCGCTAAACATGGCCCAAGTGCACACAGCATACATGTATTTGGAGGTAGCGCAAGGACACATGGCTAGCTTTCAAACTGTACCAATAAATGAAGCCTTTTAGTATTGTACCCCTAGTACTAAGCGTATACAGACACCATATACTTCGCAACATTTGTATGTGTATTGCTGCTGTTCAATGCAAAGGGAGAGGCCAGTTATCTTGTTTTTGGCTATGCAGCTATAAAGCAACACGGGAACGGTACAAATCAGAAAGTCATTTTTACAGGTGAATTGCCGATGCGTACTGGCCTCGCCCACGTGTGCACACGTGTGCACACGCGCGAAGCCTAGAGCGCACAGCGTTCATAACAACTAAAATTTAAAAAACTATATTTGCGCTGACAGTTGCAGGGTGAGATTTCATTAGACTTGATAAGATGTCCTTTTTGTTTTTTGAAGAGCTGTTGCTCTGCTTTGATGGAAACTATCAAATCATACAGTTCAAGCTGAGTTAATGATATGGTATGGTTAAGTGTAATATGTTGAACAAGTTGCGGCATCATATTCACGCAGGCAACCGTTTTCAAGACTAGCGAAATGAAAAATTTGTTTAGACTTTGCGGTTCGATAATTCATTAAAGGTTCTCTTTCAGTATTTTGAGTCGCACATAGAATTAGCAACTTGGAAACCTTAACACAATCTTTTCGAGATATTTATTTCCTTAAACCAACTCATATTTCATATACTGAAGCCAAGTACAACATTTACTATAGTAGTGCTATATTGGATTTAATGAGGAGTCAGAAAGAAGTTGAAAACCTTACCAGGCAATATTTGTTTTGGCAGGTACAGTTTTGGTATTATCAAGAAATTATGCTTTCTGTGACAGATTTCATCCTCACGTAGTGGCTAGCTCTTCGAGTAATGTTTAAGCGTATTTTCCTTATCTGATGAAAGCATTCGTAACAGCATATCTCTATTTTATGCATGACAAATATAATTTGGCTAGCACTCAACATGTTCTACGTGTCGACTTCAAATCAAATATCTCTACTTCAACCACTTCCATGTGCGCGCGTTTACTCCCTAAGCACCTGTAATATTGTCTTCAGGAAATACACAGATATTTTTGTACTGTTTCAACAGTTACCAAAAAGTGCATAGGTGTATTCTACCAACCATTTGGTGAAATAAGTTTCGTAGCTTTATGGCTGGTAACTCTCGCCTAAAGAAAGCCAGGCCCCTAGTGGAAAATTGATTGAGGTGTCGCGAAGACTTAATCTCGGCTGACATAAACAGCTTCTCTATTGATGGTGTTGATGCGTGTGTGTTTTTATATTTGCATACTATTTAAGTCGAAGCTGCTGTAATCCTGCACGCTGCTTCTTTTACGGCATTATCCCGTTGTATATTGTGGTAGTGGAAGTTCTCGAATGTTATGAAGGAAATCCAGTCTGACCTAACCTCTGCCATAGTGAGCGCCACTTGCGTCACCGCCAGTTCTCTGGCTTAGAGTATACAATGGTCACTTTTAACTTTCTCACAAGTAGATGAAAAGGAAGCTAAATAACACTGAGAAATGCTTCGCCACTCCAAACATTAACATAGATTAAGACGTGTGCGTACTGCGCTTGCTCTGTGAAGGAATATTCAGCTCTCATTCTTATCTGACTTCATCCTGCCAGAAATAGCCGTCCCGACGTTGTCCAGCGTATAGACCCTGTTACTCGTTATTTATTTCAGTTTCCAAGGGGCCAAGATTTTTTAGACCTTCCACGGATATTCATTTTCGAGCTTTTCCGAATCTGAAAGAGGATTGGCAGGGTCGAATTAACTGAGAGCTCACAATTTAATTTATCCTCGTGGGTTTATTTTCTTTGCAACAAAATTAGGAAGACGGATACTTTTAGGGGTGTTCGAATAGTGAAATGCCCGAATTGAATCAAATACGAATATTCGAGAAAGTTATCGTCAAATATCAAATCGAATATTGAACAATTTCTCATTAGTAAACTTCACGAAATGTAAAGTTCCTTTTGGAGACCACTTGTTAAAGATTATTGCATATTTACATTAATAATAATAATAATAATAATAATAATAATAATAATAATAATAATAATAATAATAATAATAATAATAATAATAATAATAATAATGTTTATTTCACCTTGAAATATACATATTGTTTTGGTGCGTCGGCCCATCCAAAAAGAAGGCTTGTCGGGCGGCTCTCCCGCTGCAGAATCATTCTGAACATGACCTCACCTGCATCGAATGATGTTCCTTCAGACACCATAAGTGTTGTAATCCCTTACGTGCGAACAGAAACGAATATTCCGCAACTTCGAATAGTGAATTCTTGAATCGAATAGCAAAGGTATGGCTATTCAACTCGTATTCAAAATCTCGAATATTCGCACACCCTAACTTTATTTTTCTTTCTACTCCCAATCAAATTCAACTGCCACTTCCCAGGCTAGAAAGTGTGTCATGGATGGGTAGCAGAATGTGGTAACCAATGAGCTCCAGAAGGGTGAACAACTGGGTTAGTTGGTAGATATACACGGCATTCAAGCGCAAACAAACGCAAGCACTGAGGCCGTACCCCACAAGCGCTCGACTCATTGGTGGCATTGAAGTGCTTTGCGCTTGAAGACCACCGATGAACTACACGATTTCGTAGCCACCTTTTCTTTCTTTCTTTCTGTTTTTCTTTCTTTTTTTGTCTACCGTATCATTAGTTCATCCCATTGAAGAATAAATTAATATTCGCCGCAATTCTTTGTGAAGATACACAGCACACTAAGTAACATAGTATGACGTGACACCTGCAAGTAGTACAAGATTTGCGCATCTCAAGTGCCCATAAATCTGATGAAGTGTTTCCTTCCAGTGGGACCGGAATCGACTGTTTCCTGGCAAACACTATTTTGCATTCTTTTGCCTAAAAATGTGAAGCAGAAAGCATAGAAAAACGTTCGTTGCCAAAAAGTATAGCAGAAGAACCCTTTCTGCCTCATTTAATACTGATACTTTTATTGCCAGAAAAACCGGTGCAACAGGATGAAACAATAGCTTTTCCTTGATACGCGCAATATGTGTGCACAAATTGTCAAAATACTGCATTCCGTGCGTTTTTTATCGTTACAGCATTCCCACGTACTCTGCAGTGTAGATATAGGCAAGTGAAGTTTAGTGCCACATTTCGCATACTAAAGTTGTCTCGTCTCTTAACTTTTACATCTCCCCACATGTTGCTAAAAGCGCGCTCCTTGAAATAAGTTTTAAAAGTGATATATTGGGTTTGTTGAAATTTCTATTTTACCGCTCCGCGCACCTCTGGGTCTCACTGCTCATAGCTACTGTGTCTGTGTTCGTGCCAAGGAAAAAAATTGCCACTGCTTATTTCCGCTTGAGCAAGATGCCGAAATATATCATTTGGAAGAAGAAGAAAAAAAAACGAAAGCCTCAAATGAAAGCACATTATACGAGCCATGTTTTGAGGCAACAACTACAACAACAACAACATTAACCTCCTGGGATGTGAAGACAGTTAAGAAGTATAATCATTTCCGGGTCGGTTCATAATATTGACTTGTATGGTATGAACGTGAAAAACGTTTTTGTTTACATGGCACCCTTAGATTCCAGAAGCGGCATCTCCGTGTACACGAACAAAGTAAGCATCTCCTCGTGTTTTATATGGTAAAAACAGCTTTTCTTCGCATAAACAGGGATATAAAGATGCAAACTTGATGGGTAAATTGACACACTGACCTTGAACCGTGGATTTTAGTGTCATTTCGTGGTATTCGAAACGCATTTCGTGGTTTTTTTTTCCTCGCCTGTGACAATAAAGCTATCTATGGTGTCAATTTTCTCGGAAGATGGCGACAAAAGTGTGATTAAACCACTTTCATAGAGTTCTTGAGGCATCTGAAATCTAATGCTGTGTTATTATGTTACGCAGTTGCTTCATAATAACTTCTGGGAAGAATGAAAAGCAACGTGCAATATAATGTACGTGGAATCGAAGCTTTGGCCGAGAACTGCTCATCGAAAGCATGAGTATACGGTATACGAGATGACCGTGGACGACTGCACCGGCAGTGTCAACAGCATTTATTTAAAATGAACCGCGACTCTGACTACCGGAATACTACAAGCGATGTTGGTGCGCTTTGCTCACAACAAAACAAAATATCCACGAATGTTGCTGTACATTCTCGCGGAAACTAAACTGTGTCGCATGTACTTGTGCATTTCAACTTCGAACCTCTGCAGTGCAGACGCGTAGAAACGTTAACATTTTCACGCCTACTTTGATTTGAAAAATATAATCGGTCAGGTGTACTGTAACCAAAGACGGCGCGCGCCAGTGTGCGTTCGGCACGTTCGACATGTTCAACATTTCATTTAAATGTTTCATTCCATATATATGTGCCTAATTTACACGCTGCCCGTTTCAACTTTTTGCGATAACATTGTGAACAGTTATTGGTCTTGCTCGTATGATCTTGCACTCGACTTGCCATGCACTGGCAGCCAAAGGCAGCTTTGGTTTGGCAAGCCTGATTCTCTTTACTGTAAACTTGTGTGTGTAAAATAAAAGCAAACCTACTAATATTACTACAAGTATTACGTGCGTCTGGTTAACATCCCTGCCTTTCCTCTCTTCTATTTATTTCTCTCTATACTATATATTATGTGCGACATCGCCATCTACGCGTAATCCGGATGTTATAAACCGCATGGCAGATAGGAAATCACGAAACTATTCTGATTTCAGCGATAGCTTGGAACATTGATTTCAAACGTTTACCTAGCATTTATTTTAGGTAAACGCTTGTGTGGTTACGTTACGGACATTGGCTAAAACGAACAGAGTTAAATATCGCATTGCGCACATGGCTCTCAAATTGCACTGCCAATATGAACTTTCCAAGTTGTGTATACTTATAAAATGTCATTGTACTTTGTAACAAGGAGAAAAGTCAAGTTTGACCACTCATTTCTATTTATTGCCATTGGGAATACATTAATTCTTGTTCTGTGCAATTTCGCTGATACCGAAATCAGCATCATTTTCAGTCTTTAGATTTTTTTACTTCTAAACAAAACTTTCAAATATTGCATGCTTACTCTCTTCGTAATGATGAACTTGCAGGTTTCAGAAAACTTTTCTACGCATGAGAAAATATGAAGGAGATAAGAAAAAATGCTTAGTTTTTTTATCGAGGCAAGCAGTTTGAAATTGAAATTTTCGCTGTATAAGTGCACGTGTGACCAATGGAGTCTCGGTGTCGTTATAATTTTTTTCAATGCTTCTCAAATAAAATGCGGATGGATAAACTCCAAATCTTTCATAGGAACTTCTACAATTTATGAAAATGCAGAAGATTGTGAGCTGAATATTTTTTTCTTGCCATCTTACCGACGTTTATGTCCTGCATGAGTAGATGCTCTGGTTGAAAACACAAAGCAAATAGCCTCCAAACTTTGTACGTGAGAGAGTTTTTCTTTTTTCTTCTTTTTGCGTTTACTATGTACTTGCGCTTTCGACTCGTCTTGTTAAACAACAATAAAGTTTGCCTCGGTACCTTTTTCTCTTGTTAAGATAAAAATGTACCTCTATTTTTTTTCTAAAATGTTTGAAGGCCTCACAAAATTGGCAGAGTAACACGCAGCTACGAAAGATTATGTCGCATGTCATTGTGGAAGATGGGCTAAATTAGAGCTGTTGCGGAATTATGTGGCACCATGTAAGTTCAGTGTTGCGCGCACCTTATTTTAAAAATACTTTAACCAATTGAGTGTTGCCTTTCAGAGTTAAGTTCTGGTTCGCGGCTATTACGGTGCAATCTCAAATAAAAAAGTCGTATATCGCTTTATTTTCTGCGTATATACCTGGTTATGCTATAGTTAGCATTTGCCGTCTTGAATTTTTTACTGTTGTTCCCGTAACCCTTATTTGCAACAAGCCAATTAACTGGTTTCTTGTTGTGCAATTCATTGCACGCGTGTTTCTTTCTCGTGCAACTTCTCGTGTCATATATTTATAAAGCTTTGTATCGGCTTTCGTGTTTCTTCTTGCTTCCTGTGTGCTTTCTAGCCTGTTCCTTACGCACAATTTTAGTCGCCACGCTCTGTTAAAATGTATGTCCAATGCAAGCGTATTGCTTGCGTTTGTATCTGCTGTAGGTTTGTGCGCGTGTATGTTTGTATACGTGATTGAGCTTGCAAGTTTGTGTGTAAAGCTTGCGAAACAAATGGTGGCAGACTTGGATATTGTTGCTATTCCATTGCGTCGCAAGAGTGTATAGCGCGATGAACTAAGAACAGGACGACATAATACAGGGATGAGGGCTATATTCCAACTATAAGATTTATTGTGAAAATGCGGGCATTTTACCAGAAATGTGGTAACGCCTTGGGACTATATGCATGTATGTTAGACGTATGCGAAAAATGAAACCTGCGGCGCTGTTGTTTTGGGTGCCACCAGGCGTTAAAAAATTACGACTCGAATTGCATGAGTTGGTTCTGTATTAGACATCATTCATTTGTTTGTTTTATTTTCAATCAGCTTACTAAACACCTCCTTTGTCTTCATCAATTCAGTCTTCAAATTTGACTTCACTGATTTTCTTTTTTGTATTTATATGTAGTCGTTATGCTGTTATCTTTACACTGACAGAGATTTCATTTCATTTTTACCTTAAAGACCCCGTTCGGGGTACTACATAAGGGGTGGTTAATATGTTTACACAAGAAAATGCAGGTGTTACGGTGAAATACAAGTTTGAATAGTTTCCAAGAATTCTGAATGACATGTGATGGCAGCGGCATTGAAGGGTAGGTCGTTCCAGTCTCTGGCAGCCCGAGGAAAAAATGAAGTCTGAAATGTGACAGTTCGTGTGCGAGGACGAGCCACTTGCAGTCGATGGCTGGTGCGCTGTGACATGCGTGAGGATGATGCGGTGATGTAAGGTGGGCGACTTAGCGGGCTGTAAAAGAATTTGTGATAAAGAGAGAGCGTGGCGATACGACGACAAAAAGCAAGAGATGTCAAACTAGATTCTGTCTTTAAGCGTGAAATGCTGATGTTATATGAATATGAAGAATGGATGAATCTAGTCGCACGATTCTGAACTGATTCGAGTGCATTGATGATATATGTTTGGTGAGGGTTCCAGATGGCAGCGGCATATTCCAGTTGTGGTCTGACAAATGATTTGTATGCGAGTAGTTTGACGTGCTGCGGAGCTTGACGAAGGTGACGTCTCATGAACCCCAGTGTCCTGTTAGCTGACGAAATTACGTTAGTCGCATGCGCATTGCAGGAAAGGTTGTGGGACAGGGTTATACCTAAGTATTTATACGCTAGAACTGATTCCACTGGGACGCTTGCGATTGTGTAGGTTGAAAGATAGGGATTACGACGGCGGGAAATTGACATAAGTTTGCATTTGCTAGGGTTCAATGACATTTGTCAATGGTTGCACCAATTTTGCACGTTATAAAGGTCATTCTGCAGAGATGCTTGGTTATAGATGTTAGTCACAGTTCGATAAATCACACAGTCGTCAGTGAACATACGAATAGAACAAGATACATGCAGCGGAAGGTCGTTAATGTATATTAGGAAAAGAAGCGGTCCCAAGACTGAACCTTGAGGGACGCCTGAAGTGACAGGGAGGGTTTTGGAGGAGTAGTTATTAACAAGGACGAACTGGGAACGATTTGTTAGGAATTGTTTTATCCACTGTACTACGTGAGGATCTAAGTTCAATCGGGATAATTTTATTATTAAACGGTTATGAGGTACTGTGTCAAAAGCTTTAGAGTAGTCCAGAAAGATCACATCGGTTTGAACATTGTTATCAAGGTTAACGTGCAGATCATGAAGGAAGATAGAGATTAATAACAGATAAAAATAACAGTACTGCTAACAGAGCTGCTGTAGGCGCCGCTATACAAGGTCATTTTTTTACACACTGGAGACTTAATCGCACGTCCAGCGTGCGGCGCACTGTCCATTAAAACCTAGGCTTAACGACAGTTCATCGGCAATAAAAGCTCACGTCGGAGAAATAATCGCTTTCTTAGTGCGCCCAAGCGCGCAGTCCTCAATCTGAAATGAAGCCATGAAAGATTTTACGTTCGGTTATAAGAAATATCTGTCGAATCTATCGCAGCTTCCGAAATCGTGTACACCTTATGGGCTATACCGTGGCTTCAGTATCACGTTTACGTCGTTTGAGGAGGTAAAAAAAGTGAGAGAGTGAGAGAGAGCTGTACTGATGGCATGCCGCAACCGCTTCTATAATGAGAAAGCTTTTTACGGCCCTTACCCTCTCTGTCTGTGCACTACGCACAAGCTGCCTCATAATAGGCCCTCGCTTATCTTAAACGAGCCGATATTGGCAGCGGCCATTGTCTTGCGAATCGGTAGGTGTCTCGTTTTCGCGCAGATTATCATGTAGGGAGCGAATTTCGAACGCGCCCTCCCTGAGCGCGCGTTAAAGGTTCCGGCGGCTTAACGGCGGTTCGTCCTTCGGCAGTGGTCGCAACTGCGTATACCATACGAGTCTCGCTCGGGCATCCGGAACCCATATACGGACCCTGACCCTGACTGGTTTCGGACCCTATATAGCTGCGCTCGCAGCGTGTCACCGAACACGAGACTCGTACACTGTATATTACAGATGCGATGGGTTTTTATTTTGCAGAGGCTTCGGCGTGGCAGCTCGTGGTGGCCAGCTTCACCAAGATTGCCCGTGACGAGGCCAAGTTTAACGACTCGTGGCGGAAAGCTTGGAGCAGTGCATAAAGCGCGTCCAGCCTGTATGCGTGGCTGTCCCGTGGACCCGAGGTAGGAAAGCGTGCACGCCGCAGGAAATTTGTTTTTTTTTTCCTCTTCTCTTCTCTTCTCGACGCCCGCCGTCACGCGCCGTAATAACGGAATTCCTACCGCAGCGCGGACTTTGATTAACGAGGTCTGTCTGCGTGATAAAGTGCGCGCCGATCGGCGCAGAGCGTTACTTCGCTCCCCCGAATCCCTTCCCCACGCTCGCGCATACAAGCGAGCATGTAGGCGATGGCGCATCCTGCGTGTTTGTATTGGCGCAAGCGCATCATAGATTGGTGTATGGAAGCTTGTCACTTTCTGCTTCGAGGGAGAGAACGTGGGCCTTTCGTTCTTCATACACTACATAGGCGTACTCGTGTAGTGCAAGCAATCCGCAACAACAGAGAAAGGCAGCTTTGATTTGCCGTCCATTATCTGGCGCGGCAGTAAATATTCTCCCTGCCGAAAAGCGTCGTAATAACGACGCTCGTACAGCCGATTTCTCGACGCTGCGGTTGCGTGTCGCGGTTCGGCGATATTGAATGCCGTGACTGCGGATGGCGCGGGACGTGCGTCGCTTCAAAGAGCCAAAACGATTGTCTGTTTTGTTGTACGTTGTTATAGCATTCATTTTTGTATTGCTTTCCATCGACACGTGGTCTTACACTCGCTGGCGCTTCTGTATTCAATGACGCACTGCTGAAGAAGCTTGTCTTCACCGCAGACACCAGCGAGATGTTGCGAAGCTTGCGGCTCTGGAGCTGGTCCAGTTGCGATGTATCTTTGAGCGATGTAACGGCGTCATGATCCGTTTAGCTTTCAACGTTGCGTAGAACCAGGTGGCAAGAAGAACCAATGCGCTTTTCGTATCATTCGTCTTTGTGCCATCACTTTCGCCGGCACTTTTCTAAGAACGGCTGTTTCAGTGTGGAGCAGGGGGCAGGAGTCAGGGTCACACCTAACACCTTGCTGCGCACAAATGCTACCGAACGTGCCTAAGGTGTGAACATGCTTTCTCAACATGTGCGTTGAAGGCCGTAACAAAGAGAAAGCTTGGGTTAACTGCTTGCGGCATCGAAATGGATGAGAAGAAAGGTTAGGCGGTGCACCTTTACGCTGCTGTTATTGTCAAATAACACCTTCGCACCAGCGCATTGGTAACGTATCCTGACCCGGAATAAATCACGTCTGACAGCGTTCTTCAACAGGTCACCTGCAGTGACCACTAGAGAAAGTTGAAGTCTCAGAAAGGAATGTACAATTTTCGTCTAAAAGTATAGCAACGCATATGGCAACGGAAGCCAATTTGCCGTATTTCCTCTGTGCCAGAGTACGAGAAAAAGAAACGAAGGCAGCTGCGACGACACGATGGAACCGAGGGGACAGATGTTTGAAGTCTCTGGGAAGGAACCCTGTGGCTTCTATACAGACTCAAAGCTTCGCGCAACCAGGCTTGAAAGCGCGAGCAAGAGGTGATGACGTTTACGACAATGCTTCTCCACGTGAACTCCAGCGTTCGGGTAGTTTTCGGGCATGTGTGTGCGTCCGAGACAATGGACATGCGTTCGCTTTTATCTCGGCGCCTGCAAAGCATCTCCTGTGCGCGGTTCAGAAGACTTTCAGAAGAACTCTCGGAGGCGAAACAGTGCTAACAATATCTGCGCCGGCTTCTGTTGGATTCGGGAGAGAAAGAAAAGGGAGATTTGTGGCCCTCCCACGTCAGCCCGCTGGAGACTTTCCAGGAGAGAGCGCCTTGTGGGTCCTCCTATACCAACCCCGTGGCACAATCTGCAGGCGTTGATTGTGCTCGCATGATTGCTCTCTACCTGCCTTCTTTCATCTCGCAAAACCGTTGTGACTCGCCTCCCTATTTTTTTTTCCCGTGGGACCTCTCTCGGGGCCACTGAGCTCGGCGTGGTGTGGTAGGGGGGCAGCAAAAATAACCAGACACAAAAGTTTGAAAGGGAAGCGAACCAAACCAGGTTTCACGGTGTGCAGACTCCCTAGGCCGTGCCTGGACACCATTGGTCCAGAATCCGGACCACTGAGGAGCGAGCGAGATGCTTTGTGGGAGTGAGTGAAACGCTCTGATTGGCGGATACTGGTGATCTTCGTAGTGCTAGAGGCAGCGGAACGAAGAACGTAAAAAAGAAAGGAAAGAAAGCATGAATGCCGAAACGTTGCAGGCTGCTTCTCACGGGCGAAAGCCTCTGCAAGCCGCACGAGAAGACACCTTAGAACCGAAGTTGGGCCGCGACTGTGTCTGGACCTGTTTAACGACGTACACACGGCTTCCGCGTTGCCAGGTCGTTACGTTGGAAAAGTGGCGCATGATTAATAAATAAACACTGCAGCTCGTGGGTGCGAGAAGACGCTCAGGCTTTCGTGAGCATAATACTCTAACACGCACAACCAATATTACAAACAACGAAGGCACGAACGCAGAAAGAAATACAGTCACAAGAGAAGTAGTTCCTGAGTTCCGTAATTATGATGGTGCGCTAAAGTAACACAAAGTCGAGAACTTTCCGACTTTGCTTTCTTGGGAGACACGTAGTCTAGTAAGTCTAGCGCATCGGATCTTTCAGAGGTGCGTAAATACTACAAATAATATTTACAGCAGACGCTGAAATCGGGTAACGATAAGCTGAGCCATATAGCCTGACGACGCAGTGCAGATGACAAGCGTTACTAAATTGTGCTATGTTGGCTTCCTCACGTTTTCTGTGTCAAAAATTTCATGCATCGCAGTGAAACTAGTCCAAGAAACAGTTTGTAAGGTAACGTTGAAAGTCAGGTAATGGAAGCTCTGTGCAACAGCCCAAATTGCAGAGCTGTGAGCTTGTTCCAATTAATACAGTGGCGTTTGGCATGGCTCATGGCGATTTTTGCATCGATGTTGACGTGCTTCTTAGTAATTTCTTGAGTTAGAACTCCGTATTCGCGATACACAATAGGTACCAAGGGAGGGAGGCGCAGTCGAGGACGGCGGAAAACTAGGTGGGGTTATGAAGTTAGAAGGAAGGAAGGAAGGAAGGAAAATAAGAGGCGAAAGGCAGGGAGGTTAACCAGGTTAAGTGTCCGGTTGGCTACTCTGCACGGGGGGATGGGGTAAGGGCAGAAAAGATTAGAAAACAAGAGAAGATTAAAAAGAAGGAAAAAAACACATCTGTCCGCACAATTCTATAGTTTTTCATGAAGTCCTGGTTCTTTTAAAAAACGTACTAGCGCTTTTAAAGCAGTTCGTTCCGACGTCGGCTGGGACCAGGGACCAAGAATTCTGGCTTTCGTAAGGGGACGGCTGTCTATCTTGTCGAGCGTGGTTCTGAGGACTTTCCTTTGTGCACTAAAACGACGACAATCACACAAAATATGTGCTATAGTCTCTTTGCACCCGCAAGTTTCACAATCTGGACTTGTGGCCATTCCCATCAGGTAGGAGTACGCGTTGGTGAAAGCTACTCCAAATCTTAGGCGACAAATGAGAGTTACCTCCCGTCGTGGTAAGCCATGTGGAAGGCGGAGCTTCAGATTAGGATCCAGGGAACAGAGGCGCTGGTTTTTAAAGTCCGTTGAATTCCAGTGGGCTAACGTAAGCTCGCGAGCAAGCGAACGGAGCTTTATTGCTGCGTCTGTTCTGCACATAGGGATAGCGACGCAATCGGTACTGGTATGTGAAGATCGAGCGGCTGCGTCCGCTTGCTCGTTTCCAAAGATACCACAGTGAATTGGCAGCCACTGAAAGAAAATGTCATGTCCTTTGTCAACTGCCTGATGGTAAATTTCGCGTGTGTCCGCGACAAGTCGTTCATGGGGTCCACGGCGTAGTGCAGAGAGCAAACTCTGGAGGGCGGCCTTGCAATCGCAGAAGATAGACCATTTCTGGGGCGGTTCCTGGTCGATAAATTTCATTGCTGCACACAGAGCTTTAAGTTCGACAGCCGTCGTCGATGTCAAGTGCGATGTCCGGAATTTTATTACTGTAGATTTTGCTGGGACAAATACTGCAGCTGCTGAACTTGAGTGACATCCCACCATGTCACCAGCAAAGGTGTGCCACAAGGCGGAGTGTTAAGCCCCACGCTCTTCAACGTAGCACTGCTAGGCCTTGTTGGATCATTGCCAAGGACGGTTCCTATATCCATCTATGCAGATGATATCTGCATCTGGGCGGCCGGCGTAACTCGTCCGCAGATACGAGCGAGACTGCAGAAGGTGGTCACACAAACTTCGTCCTATCTGCGTATGAAAGGCCTAGAATTATCCTCCGAAAAGTGCCGATTAGTCGCATTTACGCGCAAAACAATGACTCCATATGTTATACACATAAATGGACAAGTAATTGCTTACGAAACAACACCGTTTCCTTGGAGTCATCATCGATCGTGATTTGTCTTGGACGCCACATATTTCATATATGGGAAAGAGGTTGACTGCAATAGCACATGTATTCAAATTTGTCGGCGGAAAGTCTTGGGGTGCATCTGTGCAATCGATGCTACAGCTGTACCATGCATTATTTATCGGCTTCCTAAGATACAGCCTGCCCGTGCTGGGAAGCACCAGTAAAACGAACCTTCGAACACTCCAGAGTATGCAAGCCCAAGTTCTACGGACGTGCCTCGGCCTCCCTAAGTGTGCATCCACAGCGGCCACAATCTCCATAGCACGTAACCACCTTATATTAACACACCTTGCAGTCGACGCTCTAAGAGTGCACATTCGACATGTCGCAAGGACACCCTTTCACCATCTTGCTTGCTGCCAACAACTAGGCCGCATACGAGTTTTAGCCGTTTCCTGACTATACACGGAGCATCGCTACCATCGAATTACGTCCCTGCAGCATGGCCTTTGTTACCACTGTGGTCTCTGCATTCACCTCGAATATTCCTCACCATTCCAGGCGTAAAGAAGAAGGCACAGATGCCGTCAGCAGCATTGAAGCAGGCAGCATTATTGCTACTACATGAGGTCCACAGTGACCGCTTACATGTTTACACAGATGGGTCGGTCATGCACTTATGAAGTTAGAAAATTTTCAGGCGCAAGTTGGAATCAGCTAGCGCAAGACAGAGGTAATTGGAGAACGCTGACGCTGAATATAGGCCTTCGTCTTGCGGTGGACCTAAATATAGGCTGATGATGATGATGATTCGTGATCGTGGACCTTTTCTTTCTTTTATGCATCAACGCATCGCTGACCACAAAAGATCCCAATAACCACTGCCTGATAGCACACCGTGATTGTGTCTGGTCGGTTAGTAAGCGATCAGCAGAGCATTGTAAAAACTTTTTTTTTGGTTTTGTAGATAGAGGGGCGAAACAGTGACTAACAAAAACGAATGAACGTAGCACATTCACGTGACATATATTAACTCAGCAAAAGGTGTTGTTATTTCTCCTGTATTTGGCGTTTACTTGATGTACCGAAAAGCAAGAAATTAGTTTGGCTTTATGATATTAAGCAAAACATATAGGCAAGATATAAGTGCGAGAAAACTTTGAAATCGCTTGACAGCTCTCTTTTTTTTTTCTTCGCAGGGTACATACTGTATCTGATGCGCAATTCAACTATAACACTTTACGATAACAATACAATAATACTGTAACTGAGTTGTTAGCTCGATAATACAACGTGACAGTCTGTTTAGTCTGAAACCACATGTTTAAAAAATAAACACAAAACTGAGACATTCAGAAGCCATTATTACTTATGCGGACTTCGTTGCTTATCGACGTTGCAAACTGATCTTACAAGTAATAATATTTTGACGGGAAAGATTAAAAATGAATGGTGTACAAAACGAGAAATTTGTTATTTTTTATCACATCTTTGGTGTGGTATCTTGAAGAAATTAACTTAACAAATGTGGTTAACGCAAGTCATTCGTATATTGCAGTGACTCCGTATACGTCTCACAATTATGATGCTGTATGTCCGGTCATCTACCCTCAAGGATACACGTGCTTAAACTCAGTTTAAGAAATGTGCGTTCCTTATAGTTATTTTTCACGCTGAAATAAAACAGGGGGTTACATGCCTCTTGTTTGAGCTTTTTGCGCTAGTTCACAGTACATAGATTTATGGTCCATGCCACCAACAGGGAAAATGTCCGATAGACGAAAAAAGAAAAGAAAACGCAAGGTTATTCTCACAAGATAGGCATACTACCTTTCATGTAAACGCTTACAAATTGACTCGCGTGTTAGTATACAAAGTGGCAAATTACTATGAAAAATGTAGCTCCCAGCGCCGCGGTTATACTGAGTAGTGTGCCGGAACACAGGGTTTCACCTGTCACTTTTTACCAGTCAATTCAGTTAGTATACGCGCATTGATATTCTTAATCAATATCCAACAGTTATCATCAGTTTGGGTTTATAACACCCCCTTTTCGCCAATTATTTAGTGATTATAACTATCTAGCAAAAGAAAACTGAAATCCGCATTGTCCTAACTTTGCGTGTAAAGAAAGCAACCTTCACAGGTTGTTCACACGCAACACACAAACTGATAAGAACGCGCACTGATAAGAAGGAAAAAAAATTCGTGAGGGATAACATGGTAGGAAATAGTGCGAAGATTTTTTACACTTCTGAAGCGTCGGAACGGTTCACTATTTGCTGATGCTCGTCATTTTGCCACTGCCTATAACACAAAGATGACAATTGCTAATGTGCTAATTTCAAAACGCGCATGTGACAGACAATTTGCACATTCTGTCGTGATTGCACTAAGCAGAGCAGGCGCTAGAGCGGTTAATTAGAACAGGCGTCGACAAATTGTGCCAGGAAACGTGTTACTACCGACTGCTGCTGAGTGCAGCCGATTGCGGCAAGCAATTCTTGCAAACAAAAGGCTTTCTGATTTAACCAACTCACTCAATTTTGTCGTGAATGATAAAGACGCAAGCCAGTTCCAAAATTTTAAAAACAAAACAAAAAGGCGTCATTGCGCTCCCGAGATAGAGATCAAGTTCTTTGTGAAACCTAAAAAAGGGGCAATCATTCCGGTAAGCGAATATAGCCGAAGATTTAGAGCAGCCCACGTGGCTCACACAGTTACAAGTGGTGCGTACTCCGTCATGAGCAAATGTTTACGAACGAGAATGCGTTACTTCTATAGATGGGGTTTGCACTAACTTTGTAGCGGTCTTGTGTGGCTATTAAGCCGAACAATTTCTAGCTAGGCCCTCATCAGCTCTCTGATATATAGCGTCCACATCCCTGTAAGCGAATACCACCGAAGATTTACAGCAGCCCATGTGGCTGCTGTAAATCAGATCGAAAGCCCGACACATCAAGGACGATATCTGGTGTCTGTACTGGAAAAGTATATTTGAAAAAAAAATTAAGTAAAAGCGTGAACTTTTTTTGTCGCATTACCCATTAGGCAATTGTATTTTCTGCAACCATGATAACCAAAAACGACGACATTTAGGCTATCGTACGCCGAGTTCGCATTCAATAACTTGGTTCCGCTTCCGCCTCAAGACCTATGCTCTCATGCTCATCGCTTCTAAAAAATTAAAATAAAAATAGGTTTCTTTATGCTAGAGATCTCCTCCAATAAATCTGCGTTATCCGTATCCTACAAAGTGACGTGTCTGTTATCCCTGCAAAAATACGACTATAGAGGCTGCGATTTAAGCTATATACGATGCTGCATATACCTTTCAGTCTAAATGCACGAAAGTGGCTCTTCTTTATAAGATAATACGCATTGCATCTAACTCCGCATGACTGTTGGCAGGCACGGAAATGTAGCATGCTGTTTGGAATAATAAAAAAGAACTAAAGCTAGTTAAACTACACGGTTGCCAGAAAGAAAACCAATAACATCGTCTAGAGTTAACATGACGGCATTCTGCATTCGAACTGTAGAGAATAGGTGCGTCTTTTAAACGCGCTGATATGTAAATCAAGTTTGAAGCAAGGTTGAAGCGTACAGCATATCCGGTGCCACTAAAGTACAAAATATCTTATCTTAACGTTGATCTTGTGTTGAGTAACTATTTTAGTTTATATATTACTGAAATAGAAGTCACCAACCAGAATTTTTAACTACCGTTAACTTGCGTAACCGCACCTCGTTGGTCCGGCATGTACCTATTGTGAAGCAAAGCGTTACCGCTTCGGGGAGCTTATTTACAAGCAGGTTCAAATTATTATTGGAATAATGCTTGTTTGTAATATCAAATGCGCACGTAATATTACATTAACGCGCTCTGTATAGGTGTCATTTCGACGTACGAACACCCGGCAAAAGCAATAGCTTATGAAGGAACACAACTGAAGGTTTGTATTTTCGTAAGTTTATACTTTTGCACCTTCAACATGGCGGTCATCTGCCCACAAATTTACCACTCTGTCTTCATGTGTGAGGGACATCACATTCCAGTTATGGAACAAAGTATATACGAGCGAAGTATACGGAAAACCTCCAATGTACATCTTGGTATCGTACTAGCTCTGCACTCAACACTCGATAAAATGTAGTAAACAAACCAAATAGATATTGTCAGGTTGTCGGGACGGTGAAACTTAAGACAATGATAAATGCGTGACTTAAGTTCATTCTTTAATGGGCGAACTTGCGTCCAGCAGAACAAGCACCACTCAGAGCAGAACGATATATCGACAAGCACAGTCGTCCGCGGGTCAAACGTGTCGGTTATTTATTTATAGGTGACTCATCGTACGTTCCAGCGGTAAACGCTGGTGCTCGCCTAAGATGAAGAATGTACAACACTATTCGCGACACGCATGGAAATATGTTTAGACCAGGTTGCCTCGCTATAGAATCAGCGACAGCATTAGACAGTTCGGATGTATGAACACGCGTCTTGCGCCTAGCGGTAACATTTTAACAGCGCTTGTCCGCTGAAAAACGGTCATAAAAAAAGAAGAAAAACGGCTGCACGCATGTAATTATCGTTAAATTTTTTTCTTATATGTAATGTGAGAGATCTGGTGCACAAGAGCAAACCATATGTTTCACGTATGTTTGAGTAAGGCTGACACTAACGCATCTTCATTGTTGCTTGAATACAGTCACACAATAGGGTGATAACGTGCACATAAGAGCCTCTCTTGTTCCGTTATCTTTCTTGTTCTGGTCTAGTATAAAGTAGGGATTTCTCTCGCTCTGTTGTTATCGTTTAACGCTCATGAACGGCCAATCCTTCTGATAACAACATGTAACGTATCAATACTTGTTGCTGTGCTAGTTGGTTCATCTTACTCCGCAAAGTGTACGAAATTCCACTTAATTTCGGCAGGGTATATATTGGCCAGACAGGCCGTTGCGTCAATGATAGGGCAAGGTGTCTCTCAAGAATAATATTAGTGCACTGCGAATCCTGCACGTGTGAGCCAGATCTTTCGCATATCCGCATTCTTGGTAAAAGCAACGGTTCCTTGGCACGGGAATAATAAAAATCATCATCATCAGCCTATATTTATGTTCACTGCAGGACGAATGCCTCTCCCTGTGATCTCCAATTACCCCTGCCTTGCGCTAGCTGATTCCAACTAGCGCTTGCAAATTTCCTAACTTCATCACCCCACCTAGTTCTCTGCCATCCTCGGCTGCGCTTCCCTTCTCTTGGTATCCATTCTGTAACTCTAATGGTCCACCGGTTATCCATCTTACGCATTACATGGCCTACCTAGCTCCATTTTTTCCGCTTAATGTCAACTAGAATATCGGCTATCGCCGTTTGCTCTCTGATCCACACCGCTCTCTTCTTGTCTCTTAACGTTAGTCCTAAGATTTTTCGTTCCATCGCTCTTTTTGTGCTCCTTAACTTGTTCTCGAGCTTCTTTGTTAACCTCCAAGTTTCTGCCCCATATGTTAGCACCGGTAGAATGCAATGATTGTACACTTTTCTTTTCAACGACAGTGGTAACCTCCCAGTCAGGATTTGGCAATGCCTGCCGTATGCACTCCAACCCAATTTTATTCTTCTGTAAATTTCTTTCTCATGATCATGGTCCCCTGTGAGTAATTGACCTAGATAAACGTACTCCTTTACAGACTCCAGAGGCTGACTGGCGATCCTGAATTCTTGTTCCCTTGCCAGGCTATTGAACATTATGTTTGTCTTCTACATACTAATCTTCAACTCCATTCTTACACTTTCTCAGTTAAGGTCCTCAATAACTTGGTGTAACTCGTCCCCATTGTGGCTGAATAGGACAATGTCGTCTGCAAACCGAAGGTTGCTGATGACGAGATGACGGAGGTACGGGAATTAATGGAGGCTTGTTTCATCAACATGAAACGTGACGTCTGTGTCAACGATACGTCTGTGGCTGTACGCAGCACTGAACGCCAGTTTCTGCGCTGTATGATTGGAAAATGATGCAAACTTTGGTCGAGTACTGTGCGCTAATGTACGTGCGCACATGGCCACCGTCTTCTATAAATGTGACCCCGTCTGCTTTCAATAAACCAGTTGCATGTGACGCTCTTTCCGGTCCTGAAGCTTTTTTCTGCCCTTGGTTGCCTCTTAACTTTGCGGAATAACATGTATTCAGCACAAGTAACGTATGGGTGAAATAAATGCCTTGCGTGTGACTGACAAAGCACGAAAAGCAAATAATTGGAATGCAATCGCGATAGACGATCCCAGCCCATTTCTCATCCTTATATCTCGTTGTGCTAATGTATACGATGAGTTTGAGTTTGAATTTGAGTTTATTCAACCACATGGTACATGAGAAATGTGCATTTGTGGTTGGGTATGACGGGAAAAGAGCTGCATAGAAGCAGTTTGACGAGCCCTATCAGTCCCTAAAGCAAAACAAAAGCAGCAAGCACAGGCAGCAGAAAACAACGGAACATAAAAGTACATATACATATATGGTCTTTCACAAGACGTTGCAAACAAAACATTTACATAACGCGAAAACTAGATGCTCTGTAATTGTTGAAATAAATACACCATTTTATATAACTGTTTTTGATAAAGTACTCATGTTCTCAATTGTTAGTTTCCACCTATTTAGTACATGTAAAAGACAGAAACGAAGGGTTTCAACCGCATAGTTAGTTCGAGGACGTGGTACATACCAAATCTCTGTATGTCGAGTTGGACAACATACAGAGATTTACGACACACGATGAGTGTTTTGCTTCGCTTTACCTGCTAAGCTCCTTTACGGGAGGACATGGCTTACGGGAATACATGCTGCTGTCTCGGTTTTCCTCATCTGGGACCGAATTGACAAAGCATTTAGTTCATAAGTGTTCTTCGCCATCTGGCGGCAGCCTTCACTAATATTATGACCAGCGTAACGATTGGTTGGGAGCTTCTCTTACGAACTGCACTAGTGTATATAAGAGCATTTTTGAATACCGGCCCTGTAGTCGGAATTCACAAATGTTTCTGTTCTTATGTGCGTTTTTTATTGATATCTTATGTGCGTTCTTTTCCACGGACCAGCGCCGCCTTCGCTAATGATACGTCCAGAATCAAGATTGGCTGAAATTTTTCTCTTGGGAACATTTCTGGCGTAAGAGAGCTTTGTGAACACGGGCCCCGTTCCGTCAATCAGCGGTTTAAGCCACGCGTATCGGACTCGCGCAGTTTTCTACCATTATGCGTTTGCACGAATGCATCTTTCTCTCAATGCTCGAGCATTGACGAGTATTGTTTAACGCATCTCCAAATTGGACAAGCAGGGCGGCATCCGTCGACACCTGAAATGTGAATGGCTGCTGACAGACCGCCGCGCCGTCTTGGAGTGATCCGAGGAGCTTGATATACAATGTGGGCTCCGCGCGACGCAACGAGCTTTTTTTTCAAAACCAACCCCTTTGATACGGGAAGCCGCAGACGGAGCGGTGCCTTCGCTGAAGGGACTCCCTCGCAACGCGCTCGACTGCTGCGTGGCTTGCTCCAGTGGCAACGGCGGCGGCGGCGGCAGCTGTTAACTGTCAGTTGTGTCTCGCCACGTGAATGAACCGGTTGCGATGGTGCCACGGCCGGTGTTACGACGGCTTGCGCGGCACGCAGCACACTCACGCACAAACACGCGCGAGCGAGGCGTAAAGTCCGCCGCGGCGCACGAACTGGCTCCAACAAATTAGAAGGACGTTGCAGATATATATATATATATATACTGGCATGCACGCGACTGAAAATTTTAAGCCGTTTACTGTCGCGGTGCTAATTAGGCGGATGAGTTGTGACTCCCGCCAGCCGCCTCATTGGTCGCGGCAGAATTTTCGCGCTGTAGGATTTTTCGGGCGGTATATGCAAGGAGGTAGAATTAGCAAATCTATGATTGTCTTGATAGGGTTATTTTTAAATTTCATTCAAAGTTCTTTCTCTCTCTGTCTGTCTGTCAAAGATCTTGCCATGGAGTGCGAATCTTATACACCACGTAGACAACAATGTAGGAACAACACGATGATTACTAGCTTTTCGATATACTCCTACGGGTAGAACTTTATGTACGAGTTTACGTCTGTAAGCTGTACAAAAAAATAATTACGGTGATGCTGCCATTCATGTTTCAGGAGTTCACTTGGACTGTCATTTGCAACAAACGAAATCACTATGCGCGACAGAAATATCAGCAGTCTGCCAGTGCAAAATGGCACCTATACTACGGTGGGTTAAAACGTGAAAGAAAGTGACGTAAGACACGGGAAAAGTGCAAAACTACGATGCCTGTCCTTGTATTATTTCACTTGGTTTCGCATTCTAACACACCGTAATGGGTTTGAACCAGCTTGGCCTGGCAACAATGAGTGATAGGGCACCTTTAGTTTAGCACAGAATCGGTATGTGATGGATGCAAATGTAATCGAGCGTTGCATTATGCAGGGAACTCAATTACGCCGCGAGATTTTTTAATCAACCTAAGTGAAATACCTTGCACGCCACCTTAATGGCGGCATGTATGCTATGGTGAACTCTGCCCTGCCTGCCTGAGTCTAGAGAACATATGACGTCTTCGTTGCCAAGAGTTTAGCGCACAGTGTCACGTCGTCATAGCCGGAAGAAATGCAAATGAGCTGTTGGATAGAACGCTCCAAGTAATTAGCGCTTCCTGGCATGGCAGCGACAGAGCCGAACGTTGCGCAAGCGCTTACATAAAAATGAACGCGGCACGCCTCAGAGAATTCCGTGAATCACAGTTGCTGGGCTCTGCGTGAGCTAGTACACTGTTTACTCCCACTGCCTTCCGGAAATCTGTGCTAGGTGAGAAAAAAAGAATAAAAAGCAAGAAATGAAGGTTTAGAGGAAGGTGTACCTCAGGAAGCGCATGTATACACATATATGTGTACCATATACACAGATATATGTGTGTCAGCATGTCGAAAGCGAAATGACTTAGATTCACGGGTGCACTGTACTGGCAGCGGTAGAATGAATTCTGTCTTGTGTCAGTGTCAATTGTTTGATCTCAGCACGTTGACGCATTGCATTGCAGCACCCTCCAGAATCAAAATTTAAAGGCGAAATGTATACATTACTCCGATTATTCTGTCTCTTCTAATAAAGAATCTTTGCTGTCAGAACATTGCACAGGTTCTTTCTTGTTCTTTTTTTAATACGCAAAAAAATTGAGAGGCCTAGAATTGAGAAAAATTGAGAGAGCAAGGCCTAGAATGAGGGATGAAAGCGGATGTGCTGTGCGTTGTTAGCATGGTCAAAAATTAATAGGCCGCTATTAATTACGATGGAGCAGATGATCCTCTATAGTTTCGGTGAAGAAATGCTGTATACGCTTGCATTACAGTATGCTTTCAAGAATGTTTCTGTTACTACTGCAACAAAGTCAGTGTTCATGTTACTCCAGTTTTCCCAAAGCAATGGTTTTTCTTTGGAAGGGAACGACTTAAGACTGGAAAAATAATCTAGTGGAAATAGGTGTGACGGTCAGCAAAAGGAGAACAAACGCACATATACTGTGCCTAATAGAGAGTTATCTGAAAACTAAAAGGTTGATGACATGAAAATCAAGTACACCGCAATGCTAGAATGCCTTCATTGGCACATTAAAAAAAGAAGACTACGAGAAAGGTTGAAATGAATTTCTAACCGAAGAACTCTCTCTCTCTTTGTTCCAAGTGTTCGGTGGGACAATACTTTTAATGCGATACCATCATAGGCCCACTCCTCCCACTTCGGTGGTATCTATCCGAAAATAAGGACCGATCCCGAAGGCAATGCGGTCTAACATAGTGTCTCTAAGCACTAGCTGTCACCAGAAGAAAATGCGAGAAACTGTTACGTGACGCACACGCGAGACGTTTCAAAGAGCGACTTTGGCACTATAGAAGCACGCGTTTGCTTGTGGCCTAACGGTTAGAGCACTGTGCTGCTGTGCTGGAAGACAGAGGTTTGACCCCACCCATCGGTCACGCATACTTTCATCGCATTATAGGTGTATTTCACCCACTTTAGAGGTATCTAACAGAAAACGTTTTTGAGCGTACGCGAGTGTGTCACAGTCAGCATGAAATAGCGAGTTTGTAAGGAATACGAGGTAAAGAAAACATCACTTTGATAAATAGGAGTGTGCAAAGTCGCCCTCGACACACGTGAGCGTAGCTGTCGAGCCGTCACATTAATCACAGCCTAAGTATGCATACTTAGAATGTTAGCCGTGCTGCATAAGTTCTGGTCAAGATTTTCGAGCTCAAGGCAATTCTTTCAAGACGTGCGACAAGCTTCAAATGGTGCGACAAGCTTTGGTACATAACAATTACGAAGTATAAGACTTTAATGTCCCAAGTAGCTGAAATAATGAATCTAAGATGAATGTGAAAAGTCTGAATGTATTTGCATACTAATGAAAGCTCACACTCGCTAATATGGTTCACAAGATAAATGCTGTATCACTACATTGTGTAGTAAGAGCAGCCAAGAAATATTTTGCAATAAGACACTGACAATTAATGAGGGGGCAAGCGGAAGTAAAGCTGACCGAAGATTTGGGAAGATAATAGTGATAAGTATACTCATCATTAAGACGCTGAAATATTGGTCACTCAGTTGTCGGAGTGAGATTTAGCTGAAAAACAAAGGCCCATATAGAAATGAAACAAAGCTCAAAAAGATTACGTGGAGAGCAATATCAACAAGGCTGCCAGTTGTTTTGAGTAAGCATGATGTTCCACTAATGGATGGACTTCCATCTATGAAATCGTCTGCGTAGAAGAGCTTTCAGTGTATTTAACGAAAACAAAAAAAAACTGCCTGCATTATTGATCGTATTGTTTTAAACAAATATAAAAGTTTGCGAAAATGTTGCATATAACACAAGTTCTTTCCGTAGAAACCTCGGACGGAGGCACTGTTTAACAGTTCTCGGCCTTAAAGAGCGTCATTCCTTCGTTAGTACGCAAACGTATGGCCATGCAGTTTGTTCTTATAAAGTCGTCGCGATATTTATTGGTAAATTCCGAACAATTTTGGTGCATATACTGCTACGTTATTATAAACATTAGTTATACATTAGCAGCAGCATAGACCTTCAAAACAGAGAGTTATTCGTGACCCTCACTCTAGTAACTATCGCTAGTACACCAGTTACTAAGTTAAGGATTTCAATTTGCTAATGAGTACAATTTTTAGTGTTGGATTCATGCAAAACGTTGAAATCGCCAAGCAATACTATGGCACTAACACAGTTCCTTGTAAAGGCTTCTTTCGTTTTTTTTTCTACATTCACCAAATGCTAAATGTAACATTAACGAGGATGTTGATACATCTTAGTGTTGGTGTTCGTGTTGCGTTTGTATTCTCACCCTGCGAGGCCTCTATTTTACTTGCGTCATACAGCATTTGTCTTTGCCTAAGACTGGGGGCGCTGTCGCCATGGTTTCAAGTTGCTCTGGAGTTAGCACTTTCGACTACAGGTAGAATACCGATTGTGTCTGAATCAGTCACAATATGGATTGAATATATGTATATGAAATGTGTTAACTATAGAAGCGGGTGCGCGAGCAGCAGAGAAAATTGTAATCCATCGGAACACGCCTTGTGGCTGAAAATGCATAATTTTCCGGTCGTTTTAGGACTATAAATCCCCACTAAATTACGACTTAAGCACGTGACATGTATGCTATTTCATCCGTGTTGAAAAATTTTCTTAGGATCCTTGTCAAACGTTGTTGCGTTGGCTTTAAGGTTACCGAACACATTTTTTTTGCTTAGAGTGCCGGTTTTTTTTTTCCTTCGCGTCAATTAGCGAATAACCACGTATTTGTTTTACCTGCTTTCCAATGAGCGCCAGACGACTTGTTCCTTGAGGGTAACACGCTCGATTTCTTTAAAGTCCATTCCTCTCCCGTTTTAAGTTTTCGGCAGCGAGATCGGAGCGGTATTTAAGCTTGAATCAAAACAAAGACGAGGAATGGTCATGTGGGATAATTCCACCCATATCGATGTCACTGCCTCCTGAAACACGCCAGTTGGAAGTCAGCGCTTGTCCTCGCCGCCTCTTTTTGCGCTAAGTGTCTGTTTTTGAGCTGCTAGTATCAATCCCCAAACACGCCTCTTCGCGCTAATACGTTTCAGGGCCCTATGCCCAACGAAAATGTTCGCAAGTGCCTTCCGCGATTATCGTGACCTCGGCGGTATCCTCCTGCTCGCAGCTATCGCAATCCTGATTGGCGGCCGTCGGAACGCTGGCAGCTGAAAAAAAAAGCACTTTTACGCAAAGAGGGGTTCTGTCGGTACAGGCCTTGGCCCGTATTCACAAAGAAGCTCTCAATGGTTTGTAAGCGCACATTCCAGTCAGTCCTGTTGCTGGAGTTATAGGGAAGGCGGCCAGCCGATGGCAAAGAGTAATTTACAAACGAAAGGCTTTGTGAATCCGGTCCCTTGGGCCGAAGTCACAAAGCATTTCTTTCGTAAGAACATTGAGTAATAGGTCGGGCACGTTTGCTAATTACATGTCCACTGTGAAGATTGTCTTGAATTTGCTCTCACAAACAGTTCTAGCGGAAAAGTTTCTTCGTGAACATGACCCTTGGTCATCGCATTCCTTCGAAAGCACATTGACTCCGTTAAGCTTAACGGGACGTTCCTGAGGAGAAGCGGCAAATTTCGACATATTTAGGGACACGGTTTTAGGGTTATGTTGAAATTGATATTTTAACCTGTGTTTCCTTGCCAATATTTTTGTTGCAAGGGCGTATAACACGAAGTGGTACAACAGGACGGTAACAGGCAAAGACGAACACTTAAGAACAAGCGTCACCCTCCCAAGTTACTTGCTGTTTTACTGCTCTTTTAATTATTGGCCGTTATCACCCTTGTCATGCGGCCGCTTGTGCGCCAGAATGCGTTGTTAATATCAGTTTGGGTGAGTGCAGCGTGTCAGGTGTATGCGTTCAATGAATTCTCGATTTGCCACCGTTTGTCTCTAGCAAAAGTTGTGACTGATATTTGATTGAATGTCAACAAAAGATTAGCTGAATACAATAAAAACTCAATGAAAACACACAGTGACATATATAACGACCTTTGTAGGGGGTTCCAGAACAGACGATGACGCGTTATAAGTAAAGACTTGTTCTCAATTGGACAGTGCTAAGCAAGACGGTAGCAAAAGGGATACTGACACTACGCTGTAGATTGTAACAATATGCGTCTTCTTTCCGCGTTATTAAGTCTTCTTTCCGCGTTATTATTATTCTGGCGTTATTAAGTAGTGACCTATATGCTATAATATTCTATTTTATTTCCCGGTGTAAAGTTTGTTGATTTACAGTACAAAGTTGATTCCAGCAAGTTGGAATCAGCTAGCGCAAGACAGGGGTAATTGGAGGTCACAGGGAGAGGCCTTCGTCCTGCAGTGGACAAAAAAAAGGATAATGATGATAATAATAAAGTTTGTCAACTATACTTTGCCCTTTTTCTGTCACCAGCTTATGGCAGTACGTTTCAACTAATTGTTGTGGGAAAGGGCGATGTGCTGAGAATCACAGAGTGGTGGTCTTTTTAGTGAGTATTCGGTGTAAGGTAATTGAAAATAAGCTCCATGATTGCTTTATGCTTGACAACCCCTTTAAGATTTCAGAATTCCAACTGCATCTTTCTGATTTAACGCAGCTGGTCAATGTTGCACATGACCTTGGTTTGCCAAGGAGTTGACAATATTTAACCGAATGCAATGAAGGGACTCTTTTTGTTTCTAATCGTCGGCTTATATGAAATAAACACTGATAGCAGGCTAATTAGCAATTCCATTGATAGCTTAATACTTATTGGGCACAAAAAGAAAGCGTAGTTCCTATGGAGATCTCTCGCGTTACGTCGGCTTTGTGTTGCCGAATTCCCAGGTGATGTTTACCTTTGTCCAGCTACCTCATTACATCATTACATCATTAATTGCTAGCATCGGCTTATGCAAGACGTTTTAGTGTAAGAACTCTTTTTTTTGTGAATACAGGCCCTGGTAATTACCAAGGTTTATGCCTTCTATTGACTTTCTCTTATTCCTTCGAAATAACGTCACATCAGGTGCTTCTCATGATTCCACATATTTTCATATCACGATGTGCACTCGAAATGCCATGTTCCTTAGCTTTTAGGTACGGAAGATGCAAGAGGGTGATTTTGTTAGACCTCAGTTTAGCTGCGACTGACGTCAGGAAAGGCTTCTTGCAGAAAATTGAAGTCTGACTGCAGTTATGCTTTATTTTTCCTAAATATGGGCGTCCCATGGAGCTGCATGCATGTGGTACTGCGTGAGAAAGGCTTTTGAGTAGGGAGATTCGAAGGGTTGAATTTCCAAATTGACTCGACTACGACTGCCAAGGAAAACAACCCTCCGATGAGTCAGTATAATATCGAATATTTTCTGATTTCTGACATAAAGTCAGAGACGAATTTTGCGAGGAGTTTGTCAGGTAAAAAAAGAAAGAAAAGCTAATTCGTATATAGACTGCCTAAGAGCGAACCATTCCTATTGAATGAATAGATGGATCAGAGCCCGTGCGTTAACTCGCTCAAAACATGGTGCCCTGGCGCGACAACCGCATCTACCTTGCAGTAGAATGACCCGGGGACACCTCACATTTATCTGTCTCCCTCGAAACTCCACTGAGTGTGTTTATCTCTTATATATCCAAAAGAAACGAATATTCGACAACTTCGACTAGTGAATTCCCAAACTGAATACGAATTTAACAATAGGGACTATTCGATTCGCATTCCAAATTTCGTATATTCGCACAGCAGTATACTTTTGAGGAAACTGTCGCGTGGTACACCAGCTGATGTACAGTCACCGTCATATTTAACTCAAACACTCCTTAAGCGCCTGTTTACTTCGTTGGGCTTAGGTGTTGTCCTTTCCAAAGGATTCGATGTGAGCGCTTCACAGCCCGCGTTACTTAGTTAAACCGCTATAGTATATATATATATATATATATATATATATATATATATATATATATATATATATATATATATATATGGCGTTTTAAGGCGTTTATATAACTGCCTTAAAAACGAGGACACACGATACCAGGAGGGTTGTTTCTTTCGTATTTTCGCACAGCTATATAAATGTCTAAAAGCTCTGCATCAACTAGCCCACCAGAACGTCCTACTATATATATATATATATATATATATATATATATATATTTATTTATTTATTTATTTATTTATTCAATGTTATTTTATGTTTGATGGCGGTTGTATACTTCCGCCCTCCATCTATCGACATATACAAGTATCCCGGAACTAAAATTTATCTCGGTATATGTGGAAATTGGCATCGCTTCACCACTGGCTGTATTCAGTTGCAGAAAAGAAAGGCGGCCTCATAAGGATAGCCATTCAATTCTAGTTAATTAGGGTACTGAAAATGTGGATATCGAAGTCGCAGCCCAGAAGTCGTGGCCAACGGGCCGCCCATTCCATTTAAGAGTGTTCCTCGTCTCCGCCGATTCTTGGCAGCACCGCTAGGGCTTTCTGGTCTTGCGGCACATAAATAGCGTTGAATCCACGCATGTGTATAGCACCTAAAGTTTCTATAGACCACCATTGTTAAGAATTTGCTGCCGAAATGTTTATTTCATTTTAAGAGCGTTTTTAAAGGTATCCGAGTTGCATGCCGGTGCATACGTTGTAAAGTACCACCAAATATAAAAACATCATTTCGTTCAAATTTTGCAATAAATTTTCTTACAAGTCATATCATAATCGAAATAGGCAGTGATGGACTATGCATACTATTTTCAAAGGACTTGAATGTTATTGCCGCCTTAAACATTACACAGTCTAACTATTCGAGCATTGGGATAAAATTGAGTTGATTTGAAAGAAATAGACATCGGAATGCATTGCGCGACTAACATATGCTTCAGGCTTTTTCCAAGGCAATTCTAGCCCAATTTATCAAGTACCCGGGAGGTTGTCTGCTCTTAAAGCACGTCCATTGTTTTCGTTGAATACACCTGTATTCGCTGGGACTCGTATGCTGCTGAGTTAAACAGCAAAGGGGAGCTCATATCATTGGTGCCGCCTTAACATTAACAATTAGCCGAAATCGCTCGGCACGACAGAAACTAAACAAAAGCGTGGGTTGCCGACCCTTTTGGGAAGCTTACCAAGAGCAAAGCAAAGTAGAATCACAAGTAGTACAGGAGAGCAACGGCATGCGCATCGCAGCTAAAATTTCAGATTTTGTGTCTTTTCTTTCTTAAGGCTGATTTCACTAAATAATGTTCTTCGCAAGACCAGCATATCGTTTACACCTAATGCATAAATGCATTGTATCTGTTTTACCTAGCGGCGTGCGGAACATCTTTCTCGGGGAATGTTGCTATTTCCTATAAAATGTATTCCGCAACATCTCTGGTAAGCTTCTTTTATCTGTTCATATTTTGTATTTCCAATAACTGTAATGCCCCAAAAAACGGCAACGCAGGGACACAAATAAAGAAACAAAGAGATCAAACGCAAAATAGGCAGAGGATAACTTGATACAGTTGACAGGCACCTCTGCGCAGCATAAATGTTGCACCATTTTGCTAAAGCTTTCGCGCCATGGTAAGGCTCCCTACGGTCATGATAGTCTTCACCTTCTAGCTCCCCCCGATTCTGACAGCTTCAAATGGCATGCCTCGCTCAAGGCTCTTTAAGAGCGTGAAATGTGCTTCTTCGAGAATGTGGAACGCAGGCAGCGCCCCTCTGTATACAGCATTCGATAACCCATGAGACGCGTCACTGACACTGGTGAACGAAGTAAAGCAGACACGCTTTCTCAACGGGAGCTTGTCACCACCGCTCCAATTAGGGCAAATTCCTTTGTAATCGCCTCGCTAAAAGCACAGCTCCGATTACAGTGTTTCCGAGATAGCCGTATATCAGGAAACGCCGGTGAAAGTTTTGCAGCTATAGCCAGCAGGTTGCTCTCATCACCAACAGACCGTGAGAGTACTCCGCAGCCGCTTGCCCAAACGGACGTCCAAAATAAAAAACAAAACAAATGGAAACACAAGCCGCGATGCCTTTTTTCGCCTGTGCCTCGCATGTACACACCTCGCGATCCGCATCTCTATCCCCATTGGTCGGGAGGCGAGCGTGGCGCTCGCTCGCGATTGGACGAAGCACGCTTGTCTCTTTGCCCGTCTCGTTTTGTTCTTTTTGCGAGTTCTCGTGCACCCTTGTACGTCTATACTTGCTCATGAAGCGAGAGGACGGTAATCGTGCGGCCGGTCAAACTCGGAGTGCCGGAAAATCACGTTCAGCTCAACCGGAGGAGGCGGGAAGAAAAACAGAGATAGGACGTCGGGGACGTTCGGTGCGAGCCCTTGCGCGCGTTGGTACCTCGTTGTCGATGTTTTTTGTCTGTTTTTTTATATATATTTTTAAATCGGGCACGCTTGTTTTCTTGAACGATCCACTTGGTTGGGCGAGGCGTAGAACTCGCCCCTTATCCGCTATGGAAGCAGTGTACGGAGGTTTTGCGACGTTCATGAATCAGGTACAGGGAGTGCGAATTGAACGAACCTACCCACCTCCTCCCGCGTCCCCTCCCTTCTTCCTGCCCCTCCGTGGTGATGCCTGTTGTGAGCTGCCTCGGTGCTCAGAATACTATATGAGACGAGAATCTTCACTCCGCCCGAGGTAGATTCATGCCATCCTGCTCAATGAAAGAAGTCGATGGAAACATATAGCTCGAGCGTGCGTGGAGTGCTGTACAGTTGCTAGGCACACATACTACATTCAAGCTCGCTCTTTATCAGGTGTAGTCGTGAGCAAAAATACGTTCTTGCCTGCGGGAGGAACGTCGGATGTTATCTTTCAAACATAACGAACGCTCGGGATAAGATTAAAGAATAGATAGAAACAGAGAAGAGATGATGATGCGATACATTGCACGGGGTCATTAGTTCGCGCTGCTGCCTTGTCACTTAGGAGCAAAAGTTCACCGTCGAGATTCGTGCAGTACTATAGCGGAAGATTCATTCGTCGCCAACCAATGTTCGACGTGGCCAGAAGCGTTATTCGTCCCGAGTTCAAGCGCATAATAGAGTTTCAGCGTATATCTCGTTTCCGCTGACACGCCATCCTTCTTCTCTGTTCGGTTATAAATTACCTGTATTCGATAGGTTAAATACGTCCCGTGCCAAGTCTGCTCCAAACAAAAAGCTTTCACAAAGACAACCAGAAGGTATAAAATAATCGCACATTTATTGCCATTTTGCCAACAGTTCAGTCAACTGAATAAACACGCCAGCTGCAGCAGCTATCTTGCTATCTTCAAGCACGGATGGGCAGCTCTTGAACATTCTCCGGAATATTAATCACGAGGACCAAAAGCTGGTTTATATGGTTACCATCTGATACGCTGTGCCTAGCAAAAAAACAAACGCAAAAATAAAATCGAAGTGAACAGGACAGAGCGCAGACATGTGAGTTGACGGATGTAATACTAACGGGCTCTCCTGTCCACTGATATTTATTTTATTTTTGTCGATATGCATTAGGCACATTGTACAAGACAAAGGAACAATTAACAAAGTTGCTAATTTAATCTCATTTTGTGAACACGATTAATCACAAACGCTAACCGCATTTCTCGACTGGACATCTCACCTAAATAGTCACGCGTATGCAGTCTTTTTTCTACTGAAAGTATTTTCTTACCACAGCACTTTCTTGGATATGGCATTTCACCTGAAATTAACGCATCTGATTTCAAGGTTAATGAAGCATGCAGTCACCCGGCGTTCGCAGTTTTTACTTCATACGTGATTACATAATACGGCGTCAGCAGCAATAAAATTTACTAAGAGCCTTGAACCTTCTGGATCCAAGCCACAAACGTGATGGCAATTTTAGGACTCACAGAGAATATTTTCTTTGTTTGCTCAGACCTGAAAAAACGGACGAGAAATTCGACCATCAGGTGGCATGATAGCCAAGAGAGGCCTATATTTCTCCCCCAAAATAAGAAGCACCTCATTAAGAAACTTCTTTGCCGTTGCTTGATAAGAAAAAGGCTAAACCATCGTTTGCAACGCATTTAAGTCGGATAAAGTCAAAGAAAGCCACGGCTATCAAGAGCCTGTAAAAACACGCTCATTTGCGCGCAGACACCGTTGTTTGACGCTTTTGCATGTAGCTTTTCACAGAACTAAATTGTGATCCAATTTGAACTTCAAGGGCAAAAGCAAGCGAAGTAAGCAAAGGAATTTGCAGAGTCCTCGGACATTCGTTTCACCGAAGATGTTTTCAGCTCAATCTTGTACTGAGCTATTTCTTTAAACCCCTCTAAATATACTCTCACGTTGAAGCTTTAGCAAAGCAGCTGACCACATGGAAGGGCTTGTCACCAGATTCATATTCGCTTATTTCTCAGACTGGATAGAGGTAAAAACGGGACTTTTATTGCCTAATATCATTAGTTTGTTTGCGTCTCCCTTAGACGCCGTTAGACAAAAATTCAGCGCAATGGGGAAAATGCATTTTTGTCGTATTTTGTAAAACATATCTTGAAAATGGCACGTCTCAAAATTCAATGATGGCGTCAATCCTTCAATCATTGATCGGCTTCGATTTCTTAGTGCGGCATAAGCGTAATCTAATTATTAAATAGTTCACATAAAAATCGACTCGATCCTATAAAATTACGGGTATTCAGGCTGTAACACGTACTACTTCGCAATTCTCACAGAAAGTACATGGTTTCTGCACTTTAATGAAAACGTATGCGGAATTCTTAGCAACCCATGTCAACATTCAGTAACGATAAACTGGAGCCGTTAACATCGTGAAAACACGTCTGATAAACAAAAATTAGGTTGTGCGAGTTTGAAAAGCCACTTTTTTCTAAGTTCGTAATCAAACCTGTCCGCCGAAGAAGCCGTGCTGTTCGCATAACGTAAGCACAAAAAAGTCAGTCATTGTCACTATTCTTCATGCCGGTATCTCACAGACACAATCGCATTTACGTATCTGAGTGATGTATGGTGGCAGACCGGAAGCGCACAGGACGGCTGCGCTCGGCCGCGTGACATCAAAAAATATAACTTAAAAAGCGATGGCAGGAGAGCGATGACGCAGGATTCTAATGATAACATTAACGCCGAGAAACGGGACACAGAGCTTGATTCGTAATCTCTCGCAGTGTGCACTGAATTTCGCACTGCTTGAAGTTATTACGCGAGACGCTATGACAGTTTGGCTTATCTAATAATGCAACAAAGAGGTTGCAACTTCTCGAGATTTTTTATTGAAGGATACGTCCCGAAATAACTTCAAATGAACTTAAACCACCTGTTTATTTTTCTAAATGGAGAAATTCTATCGCAGTTATCTTGTGGTTTTCCATTTACCTCAGCTTAACGCGTAGCCATTACCCCTACTATAAAACCTACATCCGATATTGTGCAACGTTATCTTGATGTTTATTGAACTATGTGTAAACGTATTCGGAGAAGCACCGTTTAAAAATAGAAGCGTAGCGAAAAAAAGGCATGGCCATTTACTTTGCACTTGGTGACTGGCCGTTTGTTAACTCTCTTTCCAGATGAATTCCTAACATCTCTATATTCTGTACCGGGGCACCAGCACAATGCTAATTGAGAGTACGAAACAGCCGTATGTACGCGCAAATACATCCGGTCTTTCCATATACCTTGAAAAGTAATATCAAAACTAAAAAATTAGGCGCCTTGTTTTGTTTAGCATTACGGAGCAGAGTGGTTTCAGAAAAATAAATGATTACATCAAATGCATAATGCATCAATCACATCAATCAGCACAAGCTCTGAAAAAAAACGCGATAAGTGTGGAATGAAGATAAGAAAGTAAACGAGAACAAAATGGAACAAATTGAATCAATGAAGTAAAAACCTTGAAAATATTGAGTACAATTAGTTAAAATCCTCTTGAAAAGTTGATGTTTTGCTATATCTGTGGTCGAAGGAATATAAGTATTGCCGTAACAAGCAATAAATTTTTCTTGTTTATTCAATAAACTTGAATAAACTTTTCAGATCTGTGAACTACTGTAACCTTCCTTGCCGTCCTCCTTCGCTCTAGGGCCAATAAAATGCACTTTCCTTGTATTTATAGTTTAGTTAAATGAACCTGAATTTGTACGCGGACTTTCTTGCAGTTCGTTCAAGTTACTTTAACAGGCACTTTACTATAGCTGCATTAAAAAATGATGCACAATGCCAGCTGAAGTCTTGCAAAATAATAATAAAAAACAAATCAATTAGAATTGTGTGGCGAATGCGGTATGACTGTGCAAATAGTACTCGTGTGTTACCGATGGGGAAATGAATTTGTTCACACCTAATAATATTACCAGCGCACTAAAAAATGGGTAAATTCACAAGCCAGCAGCAATGTTTGTAATATTATCAAACATAGTCGATTTCATGGGACACCCTGCTATTTTCACAAATAAATGCCTTATTATTTGGAATGCTGCCAGTGTTTACACATCTAGGCCAAATCCCAAAGCTTTTTGCCTGTAAGTGCTCTATGCCATTGGCCGACCCGGCCGTCTTCCCTAACAGCGGACCAGCATCAGAATTGGCTGAAATGTTCTCTTACAAAAAATTCTAGCGTAAGATCTTTTTGTGAATACAGGTCGTGATTCTGACTAACAAAGAGCACCTTTAATACTTTCTAGAACTTCTTGTTCCTTTCAGTTCGTCGCAATCATTCGCAGTTATTGTAATTTTACATTCGTCTGACCAGTCTAATAGTTCGCATATGGTCTGTTATGCGCTGTTTCGTATAGAACGTTTGGAAGAGCAATGAATTGAAGCACTTGTACTGGAGCCAGTTGAACTAAATGCTTAAAAGTAATCTCGCCATCAGGTCAAAAGTGGCGTGTCACCATGGTTACGCAATACATCCGCTGACTACAACGCACACATTGTTTTAATGAAGCGCGGCATGTCTTTTTACTAAGAAAATTATACTTGCGAATGACACGGACGTCACCAATGTCCGGCATGCCATTACGTTTCCGGCTTTCAAAATAATCTCGCTTGCATCGGAGTCTATCAAAAGACAGCGTCATAGCCATTAACCACTGATGTTTTCTATGACGGAACGTTTCCCTAATTATTCAATACGTTTCCTAACAAAAGATGTTGTACTATAAAACGGCAACCAAACCAACTTTTATTCAGCGGACACGCACACAGCAACAGTGGGTCTTATGGGCTGGATGCTGGGGACGCTGCTGAGGTGAACATGTGCTCAGAAATGTGCAATTCACAAATGTGCAAAACACTCAGAAATGTGCAATTCTTGCATGCATGCTTAGAACTTCGGCTTTAGTCCAGCGATGAATCCTGCTATGTTTGCAGTTATGCGAAAGTGCAGCGCTAAGAAGCATGCTTAACATGTAGAAGTATTGTTCGTCGCGCATGTTCGTGGATAAGGGAAAACAATATTTTGTTTCGCTCGATTTATTATGGACAAAATATTCAGATAGTAATGTTAGTGCAGAGCCATCAAGCTTAAAATCAGTTTCGCGTTGAGGATGCAAAATATCGCTGGCAATGATACCCAGAAACAGAGGTTGGGCAATAAATAAGGGGGGGGGGTCAAGTGGGGGGGGGGGGGGGATCGGTGCGAATGCGTAATATTCAAGTAAATTGCGAAGACAACCATGATCGACAGTAATTAAGATATCACCTAATTAAACAACTAAAGCAGACCCTCAGTTAGTATTTTCTGTATTGAGTAGACAGTATTCCATTTTGAGTGGCTGCATGTTAAAGGACAAGCAATAACATTTCTGACGTCATGTCCTGCATGGTTGTTTCCCTTGCTCAGCAGATGCTAGGTAGAAAATTATATTGTGTCAGGAAATACTGGTATATCTGAATTAATATGGCTCTCCATACTTAAATACAAAAAATCGCGGTATTTTAATGTGCTGATGCAATTTGGGATACAGGCTTTGTTCTAATTTCACCTGAAGCCTTGTGTATGTCGGTTAAAATGAATAAAACAACATGACATAGGTAATTTAAACACTGATGCAGGCAATATGCGTTACAAAAAGTATCCTCAGAGGTCTATCGAAAACCTTTCAACATTTCATCTTGTAATTTCTGGCTGTCAGCTGTGAGCATATATTCATGGAATCTATTACGCGAATGAATGGATCATGGTCCCTTACCTCCTTTGAATATCTAGCTCATTGGTCAGAGATGTATGTTCTGGAGCATTAGGATTAAGCAGGTGCGTAAGAATTCGGAATTGATTCGCATAGAATATAATAACTCGTTTACCATGTCCATATAGTGCACACTGATTTCTGGCGCCTTCGCGCTCACGTAAAAATCGGTTATAAGAAATGACGTGATCGTTATTTTCTATGCTATATAAAAAGTGATATTTTCGTTAATTGGAAAGACCCAGCAAAACTTGAGCTTGAGAAGCACAACAAACAAGGTAGAACCGTCGAGTGACAAACTTGTTTGTGAATATCAAGTGCATCGGAGCTCAGAAATGCATTCTAAACATAACGGGGAGAGCGTGACACCGTTCATATGTCTTGTTGACAAGCAAAAAAAAAAAAAAAAAAAACACGAACGGTACAAAGTAAAAAGTCATACCTGATGCCATTTCTGTCCACATCGGCGAGCGATCTGATAAGCAACCGCGCCGGAATCCACAAATTTTCCTCCAACGAATCTTCCCGAACGACGCCGACCGAGCACGGACGTCAACACCTACTGGCTCGAATGTTATGCGTGCATCCATGCCAAACACGTGCGGCCTCAGCGCTGATTTTTGCCGATTGCGCTGCACGTTTAAGCTCGAGAGCCTGCCTCTGAACTATACGCGGTGCACGGACGAAGCCGTGACAGCCTGTCATGACCCTTCATTTCGCTCGAGGGACAATCGAGCCATCGACCGGAACAACCTCGTCCACGTCACAGCAAGGGGGAAGGCGCGCGGCGACGGCGAGGGGCCGGACGCGCGATCCTAAAACAACTAATGGGTTCTGCCTCCCCTTTCTTCGCAGGTCGGCAGGTTCTGAGTGGTACGTTTGCATTTCGGTCACCTCGGTACTCTCTCTCGCTCTCTCTCGGCCACTCCTGTTAGCTCTTCTTCTTTTCTACCTCGCAGCAGTGGCCACTTGTCGGCAAGACAAGAAGGGATGATAACTTCGAACGACCATTGTCGGCGAGCCATTATGGGAGGCGCCGCAAGGCCTCGTTTTAGCGTTCACTTCTAGTTTATGACGGAGCACGCCGGCGTATACACGGTAGCAACACGCATGAACACTCAGGGAGAAGAGAGGCGAGAAGCAACGAACTATCAGAGCCTGAAGAAACTGCGGAAACTTTTGGAAAGTGGAGAAAGGAGGTGACGAAGGAAGGGCCTTCTCTTCTGGACTGACCACAAACGGGTCTGGCGCGAAAAGCATAATCACCACCATGCTGTATATGATGTTTGGAACGGGCACTAGGTGTTACATTATTTAGGACAGGCAACATTGGAAAGGAAGCACTGTACGATAAGAGGCAATTACCTACTTCTTTGTATACTTCGTTCAGGTAATTACGAGAAGGCACAGTTGCATAATGCTACCACTTTGTGCTCTGCATGCAAAGATGAAATATACTTGTATAGTACCAAACAGTAACGTTGTTACGGCAAGAAGTAATAATAATAAATGAATACATACATACGCACAGCATCATAAGCGCAAGTTAGAGTATATGCTAGGACATAACCATCATCA
Organism: Dermacentor silvarum; assembly: GCF_013339745.2. Classification (NCBI taxonomy): domain Eukaryota; kingdom Metazoa; phylum Arthropoda; class Arachnida; order Ixodida; family Ixodidae; genus Dermacentor; species Dermacentor silvarum. The sequence continues at coordinate 69,417,551 of NC_051159.1, read as the reverse complement.
ATATCATCAACAGTACCATAATTATACCAACTGTAGGACGAAGGCTTTTCCAGCGTTCTTCGATGGCAACTGTCTTGTGCCAGCTGACACCATTTATGCCTGCAAATTTCCTCATTTCATACCTATATACTTCTCTGCCGACTACGCTTCCCTTCTCTTGGCACCCATCCTGTAACTCTAATTGACCACCAGTTAGCAGCCCTATGCATTAAAATGTCCCGGCCAACTTAATTTCTCCTTATTATTGTCAACTATAGAATAGCGGCTATCCCTGTTTCCTCTCTAATTCACACCACTGTCTTCCTATCTCTTGACGTTACACCTATCATTGTTTGTTGTATCATACTAAAATTACCATGAGCACCAACAAAATTAGGATCGTGAGATTCACAGGATGATTGTGAAATGTTCTTAGCATTGACACCTTAGATTTGTTTACCTTTGGTCTAGTTCATAGCCTGCTACTTATTGCAAAAGCCAAGGAGATTCGTCATGAGCACACTCTCGTTTTTTACCTTATGCAGCCGGCGTGCTATATTAGCACGACCAACAAAGAACACGCCCCAATGTGCCAGGTGCTCTTACAGTATACAATCGCCACTTGCGACTGTATTTCTTTTACCGCTGCTTTCCACTGTAATAACAAACTTTTGATATGACAATGATACCAAAAACAAAGTTTAATTAAGCTAACTGAGCATTGAAAAATATCTCATGAGGTCAAGAATTCACCATTTATGTATGGTGCTTCCTTGGTGCCAGCGTGGGTTATTGGGGAGCATGCGCAGTATGTTTCGTGCTTCCGTCTATGCAATACAGGATACGCCCATCTGAGCTATCGAACACTGCAATCTCGAAAACTCATTAAAGTTGTACTATCGTCATAACTTATCGCAATAGCCGATCGTGATGAGGTTTTGGAGTGAGCTATTACTGATTGCTTAATGGCAGAATAGCGAACTGGTAGTAAACGTTCTTGCACCAAATATGTACGGGGTAGAAACAAACGAAGTTTTACGTTCCCGAGATCTTTGATAAAGCTCGGGCACTGAAGGCGCGTTGCAAATATTGCAGGGGATAGTACTGCGAACCCGTTGTTGTTCTTTCCGCTCTTCTTGGTGATGACGTTCTCTTCGTAGCTTGGGAAGCTGCGTCGGATTGATGAGCAGTTCATAGACCCAAACCTGAAAAGAGCGCAACAGGAATGCAACGTAAGGAACAGGCGTGCCAGGACACTTCACGCAGCAGGTTACATGGTCAGTTCTTACACGCGAATAGAAATCACGGTTTTCGCTTTTCTTAATTTTCGCATTCAAAGTATTAATACAATGAGAACTCCTGTTTGGTAGGAAGAACACCTTCGTACGCGCATCAGTAATCTTATTATTGGGAATTCCTAGTAAGGAAAAGTGATGAATCGAGACGTTGCCTTCCACATTGTAGTAACTATGCTTTGTGTTCTTCTTTCGTCTCTGCCTGAGAAATCCCTTGCTACTACAGAAGTGTGAATGAATATGTTTGTAGAAAATTGTTTTTCTGTCCCGTGTTGAGGGGCATGTCATATTTTTCAATGTACAAAGGAATCCGCTATAGGGTAGTAGCTCACCTGCCAATTTTACTATTTCTAGTGGTATGTATACAAATTATCGGTCAAGTTTACCCATACGTTTATCATTATGATGTGTTTTTGGTAAAAAGTGGTTTCAATACAAAAGCAATGGCTACTATAACCACGTCTGATAGATGCAGGTGTGGCCAAAAGTTCACCTTCGTATACTCTATAGACGTTTTCACGAGGGCGCTTCCGACGGTCTGGCGTGGAGCGTATGTGTCAGTGTTGCCTGTTTGGTCTGGACTGTGAGCTTGCCTTGCGCTTGCGTTGCGGAGTGGTAGCTTTCCTTCGATGTTTCCGTTTATTTTGGTCACGGATTACTTACGGTCGTAAATAATGGCATATACTCGTCAAGAGGCTACAGGCCAGCACTGTGCAGTTTATGGGTGCACAAACAACCAGCGGAAAATAACGATTTTGGGACTAAGTGCGTGCACAACACAGCGCTCCGCGAGACCACTGCCGATGTGGTATGTTCACGCTGCACCAGTTTCCTGCATCACCTGATGACTTGGTATTTCAGTCTAATGTGAACCAATGCACACATCAGTAAAATAATTCATTTTGGTAAACCCTTTTCGGCATATTCTCCAATAGGTTGCGAGCATTGTCGGCTTTTCGATGAAATATTTTCTCGTATGTAGTGGCAGAGCAGAGGCTACATTTGTTATTCTTTCAAACACGACTTCATTCCATTGCCTAAGTACGAGGGTCACATGGCGCACTTTTGATCGTGATCGAGTCTGATCTGTATCGAATTTCTCGGTCGCGATTGGCTTCTTTTCTCAATCTGCGGAAGGGAGCCAATCGTGGTCGAACATTTCGATTCAAATTCTGCTCGATCGCGATGAAAAGTGGCCGTGTGACACCGGTATGAGACAAATTGATGTATTCTGCAAGAGAACTAGTCGGAAAATACACTTCGCAACGATCTAGAATAATCGTGCCCTATGGAAGATGTATGCAGCCCCTGTGTTCGCCAAAACATTGTCTCTGCGTTCGTACGCGCCCCTGCACATAAAGGTAATTTCTAAATCTAGAACCTGGGCTGTATCAGTTCGCCGAAGGTACCGCGCAGGTCGCGCGCTACGCTTCTGCTTAGACATTTGGGTATAAGCACCCTGCGCTGTACCAGATTCAATAAATTTTGCATGACTGAGCTGTTGACTTGCGTCGGAAGCGTATGGAGTAACCACCGCATAGTAACCACCAACCGCTGACACGCGTCGGCGGGCCGCCGGCGCCAGCTTCTAAGCATTGCCCGACAGCTACATACGCGCCTGCTTTCGCCAAATGAGGTAACCTTCAACTACGAAACGTAATGGTGATTAGATTCAATCGAGGACTACAGTCACATGTGCCCAGCATTAACAATGAGTAAAAAATTATTACATTCGAGAGCAGCAAAGAACGGGGTACGAAATGCAGCTCCACTAGCGTCAAACCTGGGAAAGTGCGAAGCAGTGATGCACCGGTTCTGGAGTAGCGCTACAGCCCGGACGGGATCAACCATGACGGACGCCGAAAGCCCGGGCCCCTAAAGTGCTTCGTGTGTCCGCGTTTGTATGCGCTAAGCCAAGTTGGCCATGGTAAAAATATGGGCAGCTCAAAAACATCATATATGGCATTTGATGCAGAAATACGCAAAGGGGAAGAATGATTAACAGCCGCGAGTTCCTCCTTCGAGTTCCGTTTGTTGGGCTTCCAAAAAACATAATTATTCCTATATAAAAATTACGGAAAATTCAGCTCTAATTATTCTGCAGCACATTTCCTGAATCTTTCTCTTCTCAGCTTTAGATGTACATCTATAGTGTGGGGAGTGGGTAAAGAATGACCCTCGAGTTTTTTTCAAACTTGGGCCAGCTCACTCTTCTGCTTTTTTTTGTAGAAAGTAAACATCTTGAAGCACTGAATAGCTTATGAAGATTAGTTATCTTTATAGAGAATTAATTAGAAGTCGTTCAGTCATTAACCATGGTGCCTCCTTCTCTGTGTAACATGCACTTATGATGCACGTATATTTGTAATGTAGTGTAGGGATTCACCTCGATATAAAATTTCAATCCGATTAATTGGCACCTTTTAATCGATTAGTTAATTGATTATCCGGATTTTCGGATTTAGTTGCACAAGCGATAAAGATCAAAGCCGGTGATTTATCACGGTACATTCACTCTGTAGAAGAAAAAGATCGGGCTAGTTCAATCAACAGTTATCTTTATTACTTTGAACGACACTGTGCGCAAATGGACAATGAAGCTTGTCACACTCAGTCAAACGCAGTCACAGGTTCAGTTTCAGAGGCAAAGAAGCTTGTTAACGCTCTCTGCCAGTTTCTGGCAGCTCTCTGGCAGATTTTGGACATGTGAGCCTAAAGGATAACTCGCAATAAAAAATATATATTCGCGAATAAAGCTTTAGTCGATTAATCTGAAAGTTAATCGATCAATCGCCCAGCCCTAATGCACTATACTGAATGATATAAATCTGAACAGCAGAGTGCGTAGTTCTTTATGCGAGAACTAGAGTAAAATCAAAGGTTGCGAAGGTATATGGCCAACTGTGATGTGTCACAAATACCGCTCGTGGCACAGCGCTGTTTGTCCTTGGTCAGAATTCAGAATTCAGAAGCGCTTTTATTTAGGCAATAAATGAATAACACAATTTGTGTATACAGAAGGAGCTCCCATAGTCAGTCCTCGCGCCCTTTGAGCCTATCGCTGTAGGTACGCTACTCATTTCAATTTTTCAGTAATATACAATAAATACTATTTGCTTTGAGAGAAGTTGTGCAGGGATTCGTGCAGGTTAACGATAAGATTTCAGCTAATATATTGTTTTGTGGGCTTTGCAATTATCGGAAACCATCGAATAAAGAATAAAACATGTTCACATTCGTTTCGCTCGTCAAACTGAATAGTCGTTATTTGATTTGGTCCTCGAATGGAATCAATCACAATAAAATGTTGTTTTAGATATTCGGAACTGAGTACTGCATGATATTATCTGAAGGTGCGGCACCTGTGTCCTCTCGGCGGATTAAATGTGAATGTGTTTCATTGCAACATACTTGATACAATAGTCACAGCATCTGTCGCAGTCTTTTGAACTAAACCAAAAAGTTTTTTTTTCGCTCTGCCATCACCGCAGATGACGTGCATTTCTTGTTTGGTCACGAAGTTATGCACAAATTTTCGGTGGCCCACAACATTGCCTTTGCAAAATTTGTATGGCCGCGTATGCTCCCAAGAGTGCTGAGCTTTCAAATGGGTTAGTTGTTCCTCATGCAACATGTGGGTTTTTAATAAAGCACGCTTTGTTATGTGCAGTGTAATGACATATACTTTCTACTGTTGTGAATACCGCGATGTGAAAATGGTTTGGTATTAATGGTGGGAAGGTTCTACGTTATTCACAATCTATTCGATAAGTATTCTATATTTAATTCGAATTGCTTCTGACACTTTTGTATTCCTTATCGATTCGATTCGCTTCGCTTCCAGCGCAATTCGATTTTCATTCGATTCGGCCTGAAAACCTACTACTCGCATGCCCCTAGTTTGTGTTTCGTTGTTGTATAAGTGTAGTGCAAGGCGACATGTCACGCTGGATAGGACCACTCAGTGCAACTGGTCTGATTGCTGGTGTTCACGCCAAAGGGGGTCTACTGGAGATATGCAATATGCAACACCCGCATTCATACAAGCTCCGGCACTGCAGACGTGACATTAGAAACATTCAATATACAATATGGTATGCGCAGTTGGGCTTGCGCAGTATAATGACATACAGACGCGTTAGTAACGGCATAATGGTTCTAGGTGATCTAGAAGTATAGCTTTGAAGCCCTAAATCAGACAATAAAGGGTGGAAAAAATTCCTTCAAAATTTGTATATTCATTTTTTTCAGAATTTCTTTCATCGAAAGCAACAGTGTGGCAAATTGTCACAGAAATGATATTTTTTGCGTTATGTCTGTTAAGCGCAATATTTTAATGACATAAAAAATTGCCTATTTTTTAGGTTTGGTTTGTTGGCTTCACTGCTGGTTTGCTTCCTGAGGAAACGAAGCAGTGACTGCGCTGTATAGCTTTTCTGAAGAGCGATTTCGCTCGCAAAGAGTGTTTTATACTAGTTTGTTTTGGCTATTCTATACGAAGTATTTTTGCAACATGCATGTTAATTTGTTGGGAACAACTGTGTTTCTTCAGAAGGTAGCTTTCGCGTTAGTTTCGCTTACGTTTTCTTTCTGTTCCTTCTTTTTTTTTTACTTTTGTTAAATTTCTGGTTGTGTAAAAAAGAGCACCATGCCGTTAACTCTGTTTTTTTAATAGCCATCGTTTTGATGACCAACTCTGTAGGACTACTTTCACCTTCCAACGAGAAATTACAGCACCTGTGCAACAAATACAACAAGAATAATCAATATTCTAGCATCCATGGCCTCTTGTTTTTATAGCGCGACACAAGACGTTGCCCAAGCGTTGTTCACTATATTACTGCTAATGCACCTCTCTGCTGACTGAATTTGTGTGAATTTGCGTCTAGGTGACAAATAATAAAGAAGACGTATTTCTCGTGAATACAGAGGTTACTTTGATTGTTCGAACATGTGATGTAATTTGTTATAAACTAGCTCGAACTTACTAATCATGAGCAGAAGTCAAAGGCAACTGTTCTTGCGCTTGCCGTAGATATTAGACGTGGATAATACCGTAGATAATATATACATTAATAATAACCTAACATGTAGTATATACGTAAAACACCGTAGATATAATACCTAGTTATAAAACGTACGCTTAGTAATCTCAAAAGCTTGATAACTGCTCCTTCCCAAAAAGACCCGTTTGAATGCTAATTTATTTGGTAAACGTTTCTGATAAAACAGTTGGGAGTACAGTCATCCGCAAAATTTTACGGAACATGAGATCTGAGAGAAAGCTGAATATCTACGCAGCCCTCCCAACGCAGCCTAGTATTCGCATTTACATCCTCTACCAGTGTTTGTGAACAACATTGTGATGTTCGGTTTTACTGACTACTGTTACAGGCTGCTCTGAAATGGAACGTTTTGTGCGATGCCTTTGTCCGTAAGCTTTTCTGGTTGGCTGTACATCGATGCCACCGAATAATTTAGCCCCTACAAAAGCTGATAACTCAATATAAAATATGAACGCTGCAGATAGGCAGTGGTCATACCATGGAGCATGCATGACACACGTATTACGTAATATAGCACTGTTGCAGAGCAAACGGCATGAGCGCACATTTTATATATTTATTATCATGCAGGTTTAGGATGATAGTTTAGTTTCGAGGCAAATAGAGTCTTCCTTTTTTCACTGAGACCGTTAGCGTCAACCAGTCACCAACTCCACTCCCGTGCACCTCAAAAATACTGTACGATGAGCGAAAAGCCACACTTTGCAAAATGACACAACGTGTGAGAAACAGGATAAAGGTCATTTTTGTACGAGGACGCTGCCTTATCAGCTTGCGAAACCCGCCGGGGTGGCTCAGTCACCTAAGGCGTTGCGCTGCTGAGCACGAGGTCGCGGGATCGAATCCCGGCCCCGGCGGCCGCATTTCGATGGAGGCGAAATGCAAAAACGCCCGTGTGCTTGCGTTGTAGTGCGCGTTAAAGAACCCCAGGTGGTCAAAATTAATCCGGAGCCCTCCACTACGGCGTGCCTCATAATCAGAACTGGTTTTTGCACGTAAAACCCCAGAAAGAAGAAGAAAAGAATCAGCTTCCGAAGAAACACGCCGAAATACCACTACAGGGTATAGGCGCTAGCCTGATCCCTTAAAGTTTCTAACCATTTTTTGAATATTTTCGAATTGAGAAACCGCAGACGTTTTACTGAGCTGAAGCAGACATACATTGTCATTTCAAGGTTTCGAGGTTCAAGGTTAAATGTTTCAAGATTACAAGCTTACACTTACCTCGATGAAAAGCACTGGTTTGAACAAATGTGAAACACGATTCTTCACACGTCCCGCCGGGCATGGCGAGAATCGTCGAAATATTTCCGGTCCTTTTCCAGGTGGAGGTCTGCACATAAACAAACGCAAATTAAGGAACAGGTGGCAACGATGCATGTGCGCGTATCACTACGCTTACTGTTTCGAGAACTAGTCAGATACTACTAAAGATAACTGCTGTAAATGTCCTGAAAAAAAAACTATGCTGATCCAAAACCGACATGTCGGAATCTATGCAAAGCGAGGCTTTACATACCGAATGACCAAAACAAACAAAACACCAAGTAATTAAAAAAATGGTTCAATATACTGCGCTATTCAATTCAGAGGTTTGTGTGCTTGGAAGATACCTATTAGACGACAACGTTACAGGTTTAATGTGGGATATTGTGTTATTATTATTGTTATTACGTAGAACTGGAGGTGCGCTTCCTGGCACTACTTTGTCGGTCAGCACACAGGGACCTGTGCATGGCCTCACTTTCATGTACGCAGATGCAAAGCTATGTTGGAATCTAAATGACGAGAAGCTTGTTTGAGTTAGCGAGGTGGCAGTAATAGCGTACGAGACGAGCCCAGCTTCGTCGCCTGTAGCTGTTAGCTGTCCTCTGTTATGAGAATGACGGCGATGTATTATATTTGTCGAGGAATAATGTTGATCAGAGGTGCTTGGCACAGAGAAATGTGACACATATCTAAACACATTTAAGGATTCTATATCCTTTGTAGTACAGTGGCCCATTAGTGGGTATTGACCAATAATGGGCAGATGCCTGCCGTGGCCGTAGTAAAGGTAGTCAGTTACGTAGTCAAGGAGTACAGGAAGCCTGGAAGTACAGGAGTACAGGAAACCTTAGCAAATATATATAAAGCGTCCGCATCTACCTTATTGCTTCATAATAAAAGCGTAAAAATACCGATCGAAACTGTCCAGTGTAATTCCCTGCATGCTTAGAAAACTATTCAAGCTATTAAACTTAGAAGGATTAGGAGTGACGATGAGCGGGGAATAGCTGAGAAATCTATACGGCTTGCAGATGACACTGTCCTGTTCAGCAATGCTGGTGATGACTTGCAAGAAATGATTGACGACCTTAGCCGACAAAGTGTACGAGTAGAATTGAAGGTTAGTGTGTAGAAGACAAAGGTAATGTTCAATAGCTGGGCGAGAGAACGAGAATTCATTACTGACAGTCAGCCTGTAAAGTGGGTGCAAAAATGCGTTTGTACAGTATAACGCTATCCTTGAAAATATAACTGTACAATCATTGCATTCTACCGTTACTACCAGATGAGGCATAAGCATGGACGTTGACGAACGAGCATTATGAAGACGAAGTCAAGGACCCCGCAACGAGCGGTGCCGAAAAATATTAGGCGTGACATTAAGAGACAAGAAGACAACGGTGTTGATTAGAGAGCAAACGGGGTAGCCAATATTGAAGTTGACATTAGGACGAATAAATTTAGTTGGGCAGGCCATATAATGCATAGGGCAATAACCGGTGGTCTGCTAGAGCTACAGCGTGGGTACCAAGAGAAGGGCAGCGCAGTCGAGGGTGGCCGTTAATTAGATGGTGCGATGAAATGAGGAAATTTGCAGGTATAAGATAAAATTAGTTGAGTCTAGACAGAGGTAATTAGAGATTGGTGGGAGAGGCCTACGTTCTGCAGGGGATATAAATATGGTGACGACGACGATGGTGGTGATGATGATGACAAAGACGATGACCACCCAGCGACCCAAGTCCTATTCAGATCATACAAAGTTAAATACCCAGTGGTATAAGTTGTCCATTCGAGCCCATACCCAGTGGTATATACCCATTGCCCCGAAGTACTTGGGCGAAGATGCTATAGCGAAAGGTCTGATGCCCCAAACATGAGGCACGTTTGTTTATATTTCCCGATCCCCACACGCGTACGGGCCCTCGTGCCCCGGTCCAGCTTCAACTTTCTCTTCTTCTAGAGGTGCCTGCGCACTCTTTGTTGCTCCGTTCCGGACGTTTACTACAGAGACAAAGAAAGCTTAACAAAAAAATTTGTACAGAGAAGAAGTGAGAAAGTCGGGTTGGGCTGCGTGTTTTAGTTTAACCGCCAGCTTCTTGGCCCATCCCCCGTGGTGGGTATGCGCCATGGCATAGGAAGCAAGCAAGCCCGAGGTCGCCGCAGCTGGCTTTGCATCTTCAGTCCACGTGGTTCAGCGATTCCTGGGAGCTTCTGAGTGTATCAATGCTTAACGTGGACTTCAGGATCCTCGGGGTGAACGTCTCCGACGGCCTTTATTTGGCGCCACCAGAACTTTCACAGAACCTGTTGCCTATGCCCTGGCTGAAAGTTGGAATTGCCAGCACAGCGTCCTGCGATGATGGTCGAGGAGCCCCTGCTAAATTCAGGTAAAAGTTCGAATCCGAAATGCCGATTGCTGCTTCCACGAACGGATACTCGAGCAATGAGTCGAAGTCGTCGACCACTGACTCCTTTCGAGAAGTCGGTGGTGACCACAGGCGTTGACGGACCAAACTGAGAGTGTTCCTGCTTTGACGCCGAGTAGGGCCGCGAGGAGGAGTGCACAGGACTTCAGCTCCAGCAAAGTCAGGGATGAAGTTGGCATTTCCAGTCGCTGCTACGTAGAATATAAAGCTTGACTGAATCGCATTCTTCATCCACCGCTGGCTAATCATCCTAAATTCGGCGGTGCCCACAGGCACTGACGGGCTAAGCTGAGGCCATCCCGGTTGTAGCGTCGGGGAGGAAGGCATGGAGCAGTGCGCTGGAATTGAGCTCCTCCATTTTGTCCGTTGGCGCTGCTCATATGACACAGCGTCAGCATCTTCTAGTGTTCGTAAGGGAGCGTCATGCAGGTGCACGTTCTCTCGCCTTAAATCAGTTCGCTTGAAGCCCAGGTCATCCACATCCGCGCTAGCGTCTTTATGGCGCACTCCAAGTTTCAGATCAGACTGTTCGAGGGTGAGTGGGCAGGACTTGAGCTCCGCCGCTCTGTTCTTGGCATTCGTAAGAGAGCAACATGTAGGCGTGTGGTCTCACGCTTCAAGGCAGTTCGCTTGAAGTCCAGGTTGTCCACACTCTGCTCGAGTGCCTATATGCCACGCTCCAAGTTCCAGATCAGATTGTTCGATGATTGGGCTGGATGATCTCCGCCGCTCTGTTATTGGCGCTCGTAAGAAAGCGCTATGCAGGAGCGCGTTCTCGCGCCTCAAGGCAGTTCGCTTGAAGTCCAGTTCGTCCACATCCAGCTCGAGTGCCTATATGCCGCGCTCCAAGTTCCATATCACACTGTTCGATGATTGGGCTAGAATCGAGCTCCGCCACTCTGTTATTGGCGTTCGTAAGAGAGGACCATGTTGGCGTGTGGTATCACGCTTCAAGGCAGTTCGCTTGAAGTCCAGGTCGTCCACACTCTGCTCGAGTGCCTATATGCCGCGCTCCAAGTTCCAGATCACACTGTTCGATGATTGGGCTGGAATCGAGCTCCGCCACTCTGTTATTGGCGTTCGTAAGAGAGCGCGCTCCCTCAAGGTAGTTCGCTTGATGTCCAGGTCGTCCACATCCTGCTCGAGCGCCTATATGGCGCGCTCCAAGTTCCATATCACAATGTTCGATGATTGGGCTGGAATCGAGCTCCGCCACTCTGTTATTGGCGTTCGTAAGAGAGGACCATGTTGGCGTGTGGTATCACGCTTCAAGGCAGTTCGCTTGAAGTCCAGGTCGTCCACACTCTGCTCGAGTGCCTATATGTCGCGCTCCAAGTTCCAGATCACACTGTTCGATGATTGGGCTGGAATCGAGCTCCGCCACTCTGTTATTGGCGTTCGTAAGAGAGGACCATACATGTTGGCGTGTGGTATCACGCTTCAAGGCAGTTCGCTTGAAGTCCAGGTCGTCCACCCTCTGCTCGAGCCCCTAAATGGCGCGCTCCAAGTTCCAGATCAGACTGTTCGATGATTGGGCTGGAATTGAGCTCCGCCGCTCTGTTATTGGCGTTCGTAAGAGAGCGCCATGCAGGAGCGCGTTCTCGTGCATCAAGGCAGTTAGCTTGAAGTCCAGGTCGTCCACATCCTGCTCGAGCGCCTATATGGTGCGCTCCAGTCTGCAGATCCGACTGGTCGAGGATGAGTGCACTAGACTTGAGCCCCTCCTCTCTGTTCACTGGCGGTGCCGATCAGACAATTCCAGCACCTTCTGGAGCTCGTCAAACAGAGCGTCTTGCAGGCGCGTATTTTCGTGCCTCAAGGTCAGATCAGACTGGTTGTTCGAAGTCGCGTGAGGTCAACCTGCTGTACGTCCCCAATCTCACCTCTTAAGAGGGCCTCCTTGGCATGGATGAGCTGATCTTCCAAGCCTGCTCCGCACGTCCCTCTAAGCGTCGACAACCCTACCAACGAAACCCATGGCGCGGGCGAAATCTGAGGTGTCGCTCGGCTGCCGGAGTGGAGGGATGTGGGTGCCACCGTTGCATCGTGCATCGCAGAGCTCCCAAAAGCAGCTGACGATGGTGGTCCAAACGTTCAAGTGGAGACGGCGTCGAGGCAGAATGTCCCAACTGATTCTGCTGACCGCTCATGGCAGCGGCTCTTGCACAAGAGGTTCCACTGTCCTCTTCTTCCGCAGCTCACGGCACGAGTTGGTGATGTGGATGATAATGTCATGTACGTGCAGTGCTCAGCGATTGAAACGCCATACTCGGACCGCATGGTGGCCGGTGCTTCTTGCACCCATAGTGATTGCTGGATCATCGCTGATGGGCCGAATGCAGAATCACAAAAGCTCCCGCTGCCATGTGATAGAAAAATACATCAGCTTGGTGTCCCCAGCACCCGCCGGTGGCGCAAGAAGCACCGGCAGCCACGCGCTCCGAGTATTGTGTTTCAATTGCTAAACACTGTACTTTCCCTATACGGACGGTGGCCCATGAATCGAATGACCAAATGAACTATAATCGAAGAAGCTTTCTAAGCTGAAAAAAAAAATAAACTGCCCAATTCTTGGCCTATCCCCAACGGTGCGTAGGAGCCACATGTGCCTAAGAAATAATATAAGAAACAAAAAACAAAAGAAAGATGGTGCCAAAATTGCAAGCGTTATGCGTTATTACGAAGTCAGGTGAACTGAGCCTATACCATGAACATATATACAGGGTGTCCCATCTTTCACGCACAAGATTAAAAAATACGCAAATGCCACGTAGCTGGACATAACCAAGGTAATGTTGTTTCCCGTCGCTTGGAGATACTCAGATTATTTTGTTGCATTCCGCCTAATTACACAATTAGTCTTAACTAATCATCTCCTCAAATATTATAATTAAATGAAAGCTGTCAATGATAAAATTGTAGAGCAACATGAAAAACTCCCGATACAGCTTTCTGTTGCTCAATACGTGCTACATAAAAGTGTTTTTCCGAGCGCGAAATAGGCCCGCGAATACACGCAAAATTGTCGCGCGACTGGCCGCTCGAGGCACTTTGCGTGCATATTCGGGGGCTTCTTCCACGCTCGGAAAAACACTTTTATGTAGCACGTATTCAGCAACAGTTTTTCATGTTTCTCTACAATTTTCTCATTGTCATTCTTTATCTAATTATAATATTTGAGAAGGTTATTAATGTATTAAGACTAATTATGTTTTTAGGTGGCTTGCGATAAAATAGTATGAGTATCTCCAAGCGACGGCAAAGAACGTTATCTTGGCTCAGTCCAGCTACGTGGCATTTGCATATTTTTAAATATTGCTGCATGATAGTTGGGACGTTAAATTGGTATGTTAAACTATAATCTATGAAGGGCCATTACATAAAAAAGTTCGCAGTTTCACCCGAAAGACGAAGCATGAATTGCGATAGCAAAATAGTAGAGAGCTATACGGAGTAAGGATAGTAGTTTTATCAGGGACATGCAGCAGCACCAGCAACGCGCAGAACTGTTGTCTAAGCCGTCGGCGTTTTGCCCGCGTTCGCACCGAACGCGCGCGGTGCTGGTGACTGGTGTCGGTGCCTCTCCAGGGCGGCTTGGAGGTTTTCGACGAGATCAGAATGGGACACTCGTTGAGCAGCGTCGCAAGTCTTTAAGGAGTGAAAGCGCGTCCCTTGCGCGCTTTCACTCGCACATAAGCATACAGCGCGCGGCGACGATTTCATCGCTGTTGACGTCATACGGAACCTCACGGCGACGGCGACGCCGACGGCAGTAATCCGCTTTGAGTGTCCATATAATTGCTATCGCAATAAAAATCAGTCTATAAACATGTATGAATATCTAAGGCACATGTTGGAATCTATGTGAAGCGAAGCCTTCGTAAAGCGGGTATTTAAATGCTATAAATTTGCCCATTTCATTTCCTGCGTCTTTCGTATAAAAGAAACTGGCGCGCGCATGTAGGCTCGTCTAACCGTGGTGCGCAATGTGACAAATCGTATATAGGCTTGCTTTTCGTAATTTCCTATAATATTTTAATTATGCCAGCCATTTCTGGACCCAATACTCTACTCCGTAGTGGCGCGGACATGCAAATAATTGGAGAACTAAACACCATCCCAATTACTGGTGTTTATTACATCAATGTTTCGTGTGTCGGCTCCGCCGTGCAGTATTAATTGGAGCCCTTAATTCTGAACACGTGCACCCTGTTGCAGCTCATAATGCACGCGACTGTGCATCCCGCTTCTTGGCCAATCCCCCACTGTGGGTATGTGCCGTTGTATAAAAATCACAATCATCATCAACACGCGGTGATCGTGACAATGGTGGCTGGCGTTGACACGATGTGTGCCACCCGCTTTTTTTAAGTGAATCTGAATCTGTTGGTCGGGCGAGAATCCGACCATCCACCGACCGACTGATCGACCGACTCAGGCTAATCCATGGAATGGTAGACAGAGAAACCTTCGCCTTAAAAATTGTAGTGAAACTTTGATCATCTGTACAACGAAGATAAATATAGACATGACAGACGGAAATCATTTCTCGACCACGATTACAGTGACCAGCACCCACAAACGTGGGGGGAAAAGGCAAAGAATGTTTCGGTCTGAACTTAAGTTTAAAGTTTAGCATTTATACTTAAGGAAGTTTTAAACGACTTCATTGAAAGTCAGCCTCGCGGAAAACGTATAAATTTATGCGAAGATAGCCATCATGAAAACATGCCAGCAGAGTAACCGGTGTTTTCCTATTCATCACTGTATCTGGGTATTGGGTCTTAACTTACTCTGCTATAGTATTGAATAAGAATAGCGATGTGGGCGAGTTGGTTTTAGTTCATGGTGTAATTTCTGCAGTGCGAAGCATTGAAGTGCGGAAAGAAAGGCAAAAAAGGGCGAAGGGGAATAGCAAGAGAAGAACAACCCCTCTCTTGCTATTCCTTCGTCCTTTTTTACCTTTATTTCCGCACTTCAGTGCAATTGCACCATATACTATAGTATTCATTCGAAAAATAATAAATAAGCTTAATAACTCTGGCGAACTTGGCATTCAATAGGAAACATTTGGACACGCCAATCCCGGAAGTATTGTCCACTCATGCAGAAGCGACAGACCACTGTTAATAAATAAATACCGTTGTGTGAATAAAGCGAAAAGTTCTTGTTTTTCTAGCCGTTATTACACATGCAGAACCTAAGCCTAATTTAATGAAGCCGAAACGTACTACTAGTAGGATCGTGGTTTAGCCACAACTGATTTTTCATCCATTATTACTGAACTATACATATTTTAACACTGAACAATCTGATATCACTATAGAAATAACCAGCAGATGTCTGCGGCTGAAACCTTCCCTGGGAGAGATTGCCCAGCGAATCAATTTTGCATGTTTCTCTCATGTTCGTAACTCGGCAGTGCCGGATACGAAGAAAGCATGGCGTTGACATATGCGCGGAAGTAATAGAGGTCCAACTTTGTCCCCTCCTCCCCAACCCTCCTTCAACGGACACATCTGTCACACTTTCGTGCGTGCTGGAAACCTCGTTGAGTGAAGTCCCGTGATTACAGCCTCGAGTCTCCGTGTTCGCCACTGTGATCAAAAGGCGATGCCGAGAGCCTGTAAATTTGATTCCTATAGTCATACCCAGAACATCGTGTACGCAAGTGTACGCCATGCTTTTGTGCTTCGATTAGTAATAAAACGAACAACGTGCGCCTCCAAAGTCATAAAGATGCACTTACACGGAACAACATCTGCGCCGAAAATTTTAACCCATGCATAAAATATAGAGAAAGAAGGGTTATGTCTCTTTCTTATGTGTGTTTTCTTTTTTTCCCCTTTGAACGCAACATTCAGATTCGACGGTCGTCGAAAAGAACGTTCGAATAGGGCATACGCCGCTTAACTCGAGCTTTATTCTTGCTCTTGCGGTGCCACACGTTATCTTTTTTTTATTTTTTTATGTACTTCCTTTTCTTTCGAGGAACAAAAGTCAAGGCGCCAGCGATTCAGACGGAGCACGTGCAACGCGAAAGCTCTTTCTGCAACGATATAACGACCTCGCTGTATTCCGCCCGGCGCGCATATTTCTCATACAGTCATCTCTGCGAATAAAACGAAATCGAAGGCTGAGAACACGCACACATGCGCAAGCGCGCTTTGTGCTTTTCTTTCTTTTTTTCCTGTTCTACTTGATTTCACGCCGATTTTATTCGCCTTGCACCCGAGCCGTATACGGAGCCGTCTCACTCTCGTCGATCGCCCCGCGTCATTCCACAAACTCGCGTTATGCGGGGCGGGTTATCCTCGCGACGTCGAATCCGATTATGGACGCGTCCGGGTTCGCGGCCGTCTTTTCTCCCAAGTCGTGCGCACCCTTCCGCGTCTCCTGCGAGCGGTCGGGGACGCACGGGGTGGAGCTTGAACACCCGTGGAGGCTTCGTGCGTTCTCTCTGATGCGGTGGTATACGGCAGTCAGGCAAGGAGCAACAGCTGAAGCGGCCGTATTATACCGTATACGAGCACGAGGATCTCTCTCTGTATAGCCGTAAACTTTCCACCGGCGACATCGCCTCCCTCCCCCTTTCCTGTATACTATGCGGCCCTTCTGGCGCATCTGCATGAACGCTGGGACCGTCTTGCTCCCAGCCACCACCCATTCCCCTCCGCTGCCCTGTATGCCGCCACATCCCCGAGTTTTTGTTCTTGTTCTCTTTTTTTCCTCGGATCACGCCCTTGGTCGCAACCTGATTCGGCCAACCAGACTTGCAGGCGCGGAAGGTTGTAAAGAAATCCCTGATCCTTCGCAGGGACCAGGCACAGGGTGCGCGATCTGTCTCAGAAAACTAAAAAAAGAAATAAACAGAGAGATAACTTTCGTATTTTTTCTTCTACTCGGGGCATCCTCGAATGTGCCATGGACGTCGCTGAGCGCACGCACATCCCCGTTTTCAGCTGTGCTTTACAGGCGTCTCACAAGCGCGCGGCCGCATAATACTTTCCGGAGAAGAAAACAAGACGAAGAAAACACAGAGAGAAAAAAAAAAGGGGGGGGGGGAAGGGGGGGGGGGGCAAACAGAGCCGGAGTACAAAGGGGGATGTCTGATCCGATCCTCACGCGCCGAGCAGCGCTCGCTTCTCGGCTCCCGAGGGTGCCCGTGTGAGCGTCGTAAATTTTCGATTTAAAGTCTGCGGAGCTCGAAAAAAAAAATGATGCTTTATTTTTTTATTTATTTAGGGACGCCTCGAATATACGTATACGCGGCAAAGACTTGAAGCCGCGCCGTTGTGTGCTCGCGACACGCCGTGCGAGCCTCTGTAAACGGAGGCAGCGCTGCGCGAGTTCTCAACCGGGTTCTCGCGCATGTGCACGTATTGGCAGAAACCTTGGGTGGCGCCTGGGTTTGTGCGCGGTTCCTCTTTGTACGTCACCGTTCGTGACGGCCGAGGCACAAAGGAAGGTCGCCCATACGGTGCGTCGCCAAGGGGTTCGGGAGGGTGTGTGAATGGTCGTCCGCTCCTCGTCGTTTCTCGTCGGGGCGTTCACAATTGATCGCGCCATGGGTGCTTCGATGGGAGCCCATTCGGCATCTTCGAACCAGTGGCAATCAAGCAAGCAAGCGAGCGAGCTCCTTGTCGGTTAACTCGGCGAACGACCGTCACTGTCCCTCTGAATGCCGGACGGGGCTTCGAGTCAGCGAGACCTGCGCAAGGGTGGCCAATGTTGCCGACCCATTTACGTCTTCCGGTGCATTTCGCGAATAGGCGCGTCGAACGCCCATACTCTGCTTGAAGGTGATGCTACTGCCGGCTGCACGCACTGTTCATTGTTCAGCCTTCACGGAGGGACGTTAAATCCCTGAATGTTTTCCGACAGGACACTGACTCTGGCATTTGCAGTAATTTAGTATCAAGAACCGTCGTTTATTGCTCCTTAAGCTTCTGCATTGCAATGCACAATATATCTGGAGATTGCAAGTTCCGGAGCACACAATGCGCGCACTTAGTGTTTGTAAAAATTTCGCCTCGGCGAAGATCGATTCGTACAGCGTCATCCGTTTCCTGTATTGTTCACATGACTTTGCCTAAATATGTGTGTTGGAATCGAGCGACCTTTCTATACGCTTTCACCGCGCTTCGGGACAAGAGAAAAGAAATCGGGTGGACGCGGGTTCAGGAAGCGTTTACGAGCTAGGGCTATGGAGTGTGGGCATTTGCGTTAAGGCTTGGAGACTCTCATGCGCAGTTCATACTGCGGACGTCGCAGGTAGAACCTGCGCGTTGACTGACGTCGCTAATAACTCAGACAATAGGACGCCACAATCAGCTTCCACTGCTACAGTTGTGTCTGCTCCATCTGTGAACCGCGTAGTGTGAATGACATGTTAGAACCAGCCGTACATACACCTACCACTTTTAGTAAATAAAAGAATAGATACTCCGATGATCACAGATATCGGGAGACACAGTGCACGCACTAAGTGATCCCAAATGTATCGTCTCCGCGAGGATACGTTCATATACAGGGTTACCCGTATTCCGCATTGTGTTGATGACGTGCAACAAGTTGGCCTAGTTTGATTACCTTCATGATGAAAATAAAAAGCACGCTTTAGATTCATCACGAGCAATGTTGTACACGTTGTTGTTCCTTCATACATTGTCTATAACGCCATTTCTCATAGCCTCCTTCGTTCTTTGCAACATTGCGAAGAAGCGCGTGCTTTTTGCAATCGCTTCTACGGTAACCAAAGATGTGCTGGAGAAATCAGAGGCTATCGTATATAGAGCGTGGTAATGTGGGCTTGTTGTTGACGCATCTTTAATAGTTTACCGTAGCCCTGTGTGTGTCCTTGTGCGTCGTGTGTCTTCTGTTGTCCTCTCTTTTAATCGCGATGTTCAAGTATATAGATCAGCTTGCAGTAGCGACATCCGAGTGAAAGAAAAAAGAAATAAATAGCAGGCAGCTCTTGAGTGATTGGTGGGACGGGGAGCCATCGGATGGAGCTTGTTTGTTTCGTACTGTTGTTTTCCCTTTTTCTTTCGGTGTTACCACGGGAAGACAAGGACGAAAGAGGCCGCAGCATCCCTTTCGTCTCCAATGCGTGCGTGTGTCTGTGGCACTGGCTGAGACGCGTATACATGTAGACGCTCGATGGCGGCAAGTCCTTTCAAGGCACGGAGCCACGTCGCCAGCTCACTGGCGACGTGGCGCCCAGGGCCAACACAGGGGCATCTATCACACAAACAAACACACAAACACAAAGAATGGTGTTTTTGTATACGTTGTATTTTCGCGGCGAGCTCGGAGACCAAGCCATAGAAACAGGGAGCCAGCCCTACACGTTATACCATCCTATTCGTGCGGTTCAAGGAGTTTGTTCTCAGCTTTTTTTGTGTGTGTGTGTATTTATTTGTGGCTATAGAGCGTGTCTGGTGTATCGCTGAAGTCGGTGGTGGCGCCAACCAAGCAGAAGAGCGCCTGCCGCCTCGCGTCTGGGATTTGGCCGGCGTGCACCTTATATACTTTACGACGTGTCCCTCGTGTCATCAAGCAGAGTTGGAGAAAACTCGCCCTTTTCTTCTCCCTGTCATCGAGCGCATTCCAGCAAAACAAATGTGACGTCGGATACCGTCGCCGGCCATAAAGGTCGGCCAGAAAGGATCTCTGTCCGCCGCTGCCGCGTCGGCGTTATTGATCAGGGCAGCAGTTCGGAAAGACGCTCTCGTGGTCGGCGTGAAGCTTGGTTGAAGTGAAAATGGGACAGTTCTTAACTTCCTAGGAAGGATGGATTGTTACAAGCCACTCGCACCAATCACGATGGTCGGGAACAAGGGCGAGGCGGAATGGTTCTGCACGAGGTTGAAACAGGTAGAATCTTTCAAACGCCGAGTGTCTTTTAATTCGCAATAATGTGAGGTCGTCACTCTCAGGATAATTTACCCATAAGGTTATAAACGTACCGGTGCCTAGCGCAAAGAAAGCCGGCCTTATTCACTCGATACAGCATGTGCGACAAAACATAACTTCATAGCCATCGTCATTTGCTATTTTTTAAATAAGTTCCTTGCCTACATTGCTATAGTGATGACACTTCAGAAATGTCCTATAGATATTATAGTCGTCAGCTGCAATATTATGCTGCTCTGTACGCCCGCTGCCCTGTACGTTTTCAGTTCTACCTGCGTGTACCGCGTCAGATTACACCATAGGCCACGACATTGCTGTCGGGAAGAGGTGACAACGCCAGGCTGATTCTGCACTCCATACACATCGCCTGCTTGTCCCGTCGTTATTCCGACCCATGCCCCTATATGTGTGAACGTTTCACCGCTATCCACTTCCCTTGTATATGACACTCGTTTTGATTTAACTTAGTTGTTTCGGGCATGCCTCGCACACCAAAAGGCGCGCACATCGACCACAGTCGTTTCATAGCCGGCTTCGCGCCTATACGTGCGCGCTCGCTTGTGTCCGGGAGGTCGTTGAGATGGACATTTCCTTGCTTATTTCTTCC
Organism: Dermacentor silvarum; assembly: GCF_013339745.2. Lineage (NCBI taxonomy): Eukaryota > Metazoa > Arthropoda > Arachnida > Ixodida > Ixodidae > Dermacentor > Dermacentor silvarum. The sequence continues at coordinate 69,396,988 of NC_051159.1, read as the reverse complement.
TTCGTGTTGAACTATACAGCGTGGGGCTCTCCCACTTCGTTCCCTGCAAATCCCGCAGCAACGGGCCTCGGGTCATTTCAACCTCACACCCCCAAGGAGTCTGCGCAGTGCCGCCAAACGCAGGGCCTCTGCTGAATTGTAGCGCGGCCTCTGTTTGCTTCGCCTCCTTTACACTCCGTCGCTTCTCGCCGCCGCCCCAGCAGGACGCGAAAGAAAAAGGAATAAGTCCTTTCCTCAGCGCGTTTCCCTATATATACCACTCTCGGCTTTGTTCTCGGGCGCTGCCAATTTTCTCGTCTCGCGAGTCGGCTCACACATTTACGATGGACAATCCAATGGGAGAGCTCCTCGGGGTTGCGCTCCTTTTGGCGCGCGGCAATTCCCTGCCACCACCGCAGTCGCCGCTGCCGCAGCGCGCTTCACCGACGTCACGACCCGAGCGGCTGGCGCGCCTAGCGCGCTGTGTTTGTAGTAGCACATGTCCTGTGTGGCACGCACACACACACACACACACACACACACACACACACACACACACACACACACACATATATATATATATATATATATATATATATATATATATATATAATGTTTCTGTGTGTGTTGCTCTTGCTGTCTCAATCGCGGCCGCCTGGCCAAGAAGCCGGCCTGTGTTATAGCAAGGCGTCGCTTTCTCACTGTTCTCTCCCCCACCTCGCCGGTGTTCCTGGCTCAGACTCTTGCGTTGTCTTTTATTTATTTTTTTCCTTATCTCGCAGTTGTAATATAGCATCACTTTACAGCGCAAGACGCACTTTTGTAACTTTGGCCATTGTAAGCGGTTCAAGTGACCTGAAAAAAATTCAATTGCTGCACTTGTATAGCTACTTCTTTTTTCAAACGGTAAATAAAGAAAATAGCGTTGACATTATGATATTTATTTTTTACTGTCAATCGAGCTCTGCGTGCTGGTGAACACAACGTGTGAGAGGTTTCGCAGGTGTCTTCTAGGCTCTGCCGTGTTTCTTTTTTTTTTTTGTCGAAATAAGTAAATAAAAGACCGAATCTAGCTTGAAACGAAGGAACGAATGTAAGCCTTGCAGGCTAATAAGATGTTTTACGTGTGGTGAAGAAAGCATTGTGAGCAGATGTGTACGAACAAGAAATTATGAAACCTAGGGATGTAATCTTTAACGCTTACTTTAGCCTGTGAACACTAAATGTCTTCATTAATCACTGAATTTTGGTTGCGACAACGCTTAAAAGCATGAGACTGCGTTTGCTGTGTCCGTAGTTGATTGTCCGGCTACCCTATCATTCTTAATTTCATCATCGCTCTATGCCCCCAAAATATAACTGTAAATCACAGGTAATCGAACTCAAGCCCCTGGAAATGTACTGTATATATGGATGCGGAAGCGGTAACCACTGCAGAATTTCAGAGCTTACTTGACTCACTCTTTACTGCATTTTGAATTAAACAGTATAGCTCTCTACAAGTGCTAATGTTCTAGTATACAGATGGCTATTACTCAAGCAGGCAGTCGCATGCATCCAGCGAATACATAATTTGGAACTGCGGCTCTTGAGCCGCCTACAGTATAGTATGCCACCGTTTCCCGTTTTTTGATGATCACGTGTTTCAGCAACCTTTTGCACATCCTATACTTATACAGCCGTTATGGAGACCAATTAGCACAAAGATATTATATAGAGGGTCCTTGTAATTTTTGAAATGCAGGAAATAATTGAAAAGGGTGTTATATCAACAATTCCCAAAGTGGGTTCTTTGGAGAACATCCCGGAAAATGAAAGCGTCCCTGAAAGTCTGTAGTAATGTAGTGTTTGCCTGGCAATCTTTGCGAGGTTTTGGTCGCCCCGCAAACTCTGAGACTGGTGGCGTCTGTGCATCTATTTCGGAGGGCACAGCAAACAATACGAATATAGTAGCGGAAGAAGACGAAGTTGTGTGCATGACGTAGAAGAGATTGTTATTGAAAAGAAGGCTGTGTCTGCAGCGACCACCTGCTGCTGTCGCGGTGTATATAAAGACTTCAGAGCGGGAGTAATCCATGAAGTAGGCTTTTGTTTAAACTAATTAGTCTACGATTTAACTTTTTAATTAACTAATCCACTGAACATGTTACAATTGCAGGAATAAAGGCAGTATGTATATAACGCATGTCCCCTTACCAGGCAACCCGAGAATAGAACTATAGTTTTCACTTCTCCAAGTTGGCGGGGAAATGCATTGACGTTGTTGTTTCTTGCAGGAATTAAGCCATCCTTGAGGACTGCGGAACTGGAGAATGCGGAACGTCCTAGCATTATTTGGCGAGTATTGAAGACCGATGCATGTCAAGAACCCTTTTTGAGATGTCCTTGAGAGAAGTTGCGGAGTAATGTGAGGGTGCTCATGTATTACGGAGAAGATGTCGTAAAGTTGATGTCGATAGAGCCACTCGAAAACGTTATGCGCGTGTTTTCACGGTGTCCTAAAAAAATAAAAGGGTATGTCATTGACCGTGTTTATATTTATGTTAAATGTGAGACATGTGGGTATGATGTGCAGGTAAATTTCGAAGTATCTGCGTTAAATAGGGGCTTAAATAAAAATTTCTAAACTCTCATTTTCTGCCTGTTCAGAGGTGTTGTGTGAAACGCTTATAAATTTCCCCAATAACCTTGGAGAACCAACAATACCAGCAATTTATATTTAGAGAGATTAGGGTCCATGTTATGAGTGGCCAGCACAGGAACGTTGAACTGTGCATATTAGCTTTAGCTTTTGCAGCAAGACACTCACACAAGCGTTCCAGAGCTTAAGAAGCATATTCTATGAACCACATAGAAAGTTTGCCCAATGTCTTTCGATAACTAAACCTGCCGCAATTAAAGTTAACGTTTCATGTAAATAAGGAGAATCTTATGATCAATGTGTGGGTAAACTTTCAAGAGCGTCAGCTAAGTACGGGATTTATGAAAAAATTCATCGGCCCTTCAAGCACTCCGTGAAGATGGTTAACCAGCGAAGCTGAAACGTGCGGCCCCGGTGTGAAGAAATTAATCCCTCCTTGAATCCTGGGTTAATCCCGAGGGTTCATTGAAGTATTTCTCAATTATGAGGTTACACACACGTTCGGCGGTCACGGAGAGAATGACGTCACTGACGGTATGCCCGCAGTCCACCGGTGTCGCTTGCGTTCGATGTCTCGAGTTTGCTCGGTGGCGTAGTTAGCCGCATTCACCCGCCATTTCCGCTTGCGATTCTTCGAAATTAAATTGCTTCAAAATCAAATCTGTCTGTTACGTAAGACAATGAATGGCACATATACCCGTAAACGCGGCCTCCCCATTGCGACGACAGAAGAGAAGGGAAATTCTACGCTGGAATGATTACCAGCAACGCGGCCAGCTGTGGAAGCGCAGATGACGACGACGAATGCGGGAGCAGTATAGTAGCACGAGCGCTTGCCGAGCACGAGCACGAGCCAACGAGCCAGCTGCGGAAGAGGACGACGACGCTCGAGCCAGTGCTGATGTTGATAGTTTTCTGTGAACAGGCGATTTCGCCTAGCCATATAAAGCTTCGCTTTTAAATTTCTTCTGCAAGTGCTTGAAATCCTAAGTCGGTCATTATTCGCTGTTTCCCAGTGCGCCGTAAGAAGTGTGCGTACACAGTGAGTTCACATCTGGAGAAAACGGAGGGTGCGTTAAGCATAATGCGTGGCGAAACTTTGGTTTTTACAGCGAAGCTGTTAAGGGCTCAGTCTCCGATGGTCGCGTCCGCGTGTAGACAGCGAAGCTGTTAAGGGCTCAGTCTCCGATGGTCGCGTCCGCGTGTAGAAAAAAAACTCTCATTGGCCGTATGCTGTATGTGCGAGTGAAAGCGCGCGAGGGACGCGCGCTTTCACGGGGTGCGAACGCACGGTGGACAGCAAACGCGATTTCTTCCGTCGCGCGAAAGGCCGTTGGGGTACGGGAGGGAGGGCAGGCGACGTTTAGCTGCGGCACCAAATGCGTATCTTGCGACCGGGCGCAAAGGGAACTGGCGACTCAATCACAGTCAGAGAAGATTTAACATAAAAGGCATGCGCTGCCGGTGTTTTGTTTCACGACATTTGTTTTTGGGCTGTCATTCTCGAAATTCTGAGGAGCTGTATAAACTTGGACATGTAGCAGCACCAGCAACGCGCAGAACTGTTGCCGACGGCGTAGGCGTTTTGCCCGCGTTCGCACCGAACGCGCACGGCGTTGGTGACGTGTTTATGAAGAATGTGCCAACCTTTGCCGTACACCCAATGGCGGTGTACCGTAGCGGCCATAAGGCCATTGTCCATGTGGTCACTAAATAAATGCAAACCACCGGATCATATATATTTCTCATTCTTTAATAGTTGAAAATAACCAATTACACCATCACATCTTAATAGTCATAATTGGAAATACATAATCCCCACCATAGTACAGCTTCGCTAGTCTCAGTGGCTATGGTGTCGGGCTGCTGAGCACAAGGTCACGGGATCGAATCCCGGCCACTGCGGCCGCATTTCGATGGGGTCGAAATGCGACCCCATCGAATTTAAATTTAGGTGCACCTAAATCGTACTTAGATATAGGTGCACGTTAAAGAAACCCAGTTGGTCCAAATTGCCGGAGTCCCCCTCTACGGCATGCCATGCCTCATAATCAGATCGTGGTATTGGCACGCAAAACCCCATAATTTAATAATGTTTTTCATATTTTCATAAATTAATTAATTCCATATCCACCCCAGTTGAAGAGCTGACAGTTTTTTTTTTATTAACTTAAAAAATAATCACTGAACTCTCGTTTTCAGCCTCTTCATGTGTTCCACGAGACACGTGTACTATACCATAGGTTGTCCCGATGTCATTGGTGAACAAAACAAGCTACTTCGTTTATATTAGCTGAAAATAGGAGGAAGGTTATGTATTAAACGTAGCGAAGTACGAAACGTGTAGAACAATAATGGCTTTTGCAGTAAATTACATATTCAAGCGCTCTGGAGCATTATGGATGCGTTTTACGAGAGACGCAGAATTTAGGCCGCTGTGCTATGAGAATTGTAACCGCAACCAAAATTAAATTTGGTTAAAACGCGGAGGATATTATGGCTAATGAGCATACAAAGTGAGAAATCTGCGGATAATTAATGGGCTTCTAAAGAAGTCCTAAAGGAAGTGCTCGAAAGTGTTATATACAGCCGTTATTCGATATGTTTTCCCACTGTCCCAAGATAACTTTATAGTTAAAAATTATCGCGTTTTACGTGCCAGAACCTTCATATGATTATGAGACACGCCGTAGTGGGGGCCTGACTACCTGAGGTTCTTTAACGTACGTGCACATAAAGTTAAGTACACAGGTATTCAATTGCATTTTGCCCCCATCGAAATGCGGCCGCCGTTGCTGGGAACTATCTAATTATCAACAAGTGTACATTATGGGTAAATGAGGGTTATGTTAAGTGTAATGTGCGACGAAACTTTTAACGTTCCTGAAATAATTATAAGCTTTGAAAATGTTACTGAACCTTCGTTTTATACCTATTTTCGTGGTATAACGAGAACAAATTTGATTTTAAGAAAAGGGGTGGGGTGGAGGGGATGGGAAGGGGAGGGGCATAGTGGTAGATCTGCATGCGAACTTAAGTGTGTGTGGCTGAAAAACGGCCTTTGCTAAAGTTTTCTTAAAGAAGTGCCCGAACGCGCTATATGCGGGCAACGTTTTAAAGTGTGTGGTTTTATTATAGGCAACTAAAAGTTCTTAGTACTCGAAAGCAATAGTTGCGCTGAAAATTGGCCTGTGATTTTATAAGGCAGCACAAGTCTACTTTCTTTTTTTCTTTCCGCGAAGACTTCCTGAAATGTGCATTGCAGAACAATACTGTGCGGAACACTCATATATTGTGTGGACAATAACTTCAAAAAGAATTAGTCGTCTCCGAACTTGTGTTAGGTGGAGATACCTTGCCCACTAACATGCTTCAATTGCACAAATGTAAAAATGTGCCCTGAAGCAGTTGAGCAAGTAGCTCTTTTAAATTAGTTCTGTGATTTAGTCAACGATTATATCTGTAGCACTATTTCTCATCTCCTCTGGCCTCTATAACGGGCTAAAATAAATATTTGTGCGCTGAAGTATTCTGCGTACTTTGAAAAGATTTTCGATTCAATGGAAGCGCAGATGTTATGCGGACATTGCTCAATAAAGGTAGGAAGTATACGTAATATATATTAGAAAATAAAAAAGGAGTAATCCTTTGACTTAGAGATTGACTCCATCCAAATAAGGGAATTTATTAGCCCGACGTTTCAGAGCCAATTCGGCTCCTTCTAATATGAGTCGAAAGTCACGAAAAGTGTCAAGAAGGAGTCCTCCGTTTAGCCGTCTTCCTCGATCATGACGTGCTTGTGTAAGTTATTCGATATGTTTGATAGTCATAAATAATTGCAGGTAAAAATGAAAGGGAAACATATTGGCAGTCCGACATTGCCCTGCAAGTGACATTGCGCTGTTAATGTGCAGAGGACCCGAGGTTTCAAAGTTCAATGGTAGGTTTCATAAATACCCCACAGGAAACTGTGCCAAAGAACAGTAATCTATCTCTAGTTGTAAGCTGCTACAAGCATCGAAATACTATGTTTGCCTGTAAGCGAAATGTATAGTTGCTGAAGATTTTCATCAATGCAACGAAATCTGCTGAAGAATAACAATGGGGCGGAGTGCATTCTGAATTCGCTTCAACGCAGGCCATAGACAGTGGCCTTACCGATGTCCTTGAAGGATAAAAGCATTGAATAGCTTTTACTTGTGACGATGAAAAGTGGAGGTTAGCAATTAAACATGTAAGAAACTTGAAAGAAAAAAAACGACGAATAGGAAAGTGATACAGACGCAATGTTAACATGATAGATAGAGACCCGTATACTAGTGTACTGTTGCTCAAAGAAGGGGACATGATAGTATAGTCGAGGTTTAGTTGAGGAAGTTGTGCTAGGAAAGTCATGTATTCCGTGGAACAGATGACCGGTGCTCTTTGACGGTATCGGAATGAGCTCCAAGAGGATATAAACTCGCTCGATTCGATGGAGTCTTGAAGTTTGAATTTTGTCGGCGGGCTCAGCTCGCGTATTAGAGGGTTCATTATGACATCTGATAGAGATCCTTGTCCTTGCAACATAGCTTAAGTAGGTCGACGATGGTTATAATGATATTTTGCTTTCACCATGGCAAGCGCTCAATATTTCACTACCTATGCGCTGACCATAGCCTGAATATATTCTTTGTTTACTATAGGTGCATCTTAACTGAGATATCTGGCGTTGTGTCCATCATGTTCACTCGGGCCCTTTTCAACGAGTGCATTAGATCATCCGGCAGTGAGAAACCGTTCTCTAAGGGTGTTTGTTCAGTACAGCATTATGCAATCCGGCTTCCATCATTTTCAAGGTCGACTCCCTGCTCTTTTTTCGCTATATTACTACTTTTCCTTTCGCATCTTCTCACCCTGCTCCCTTTTTCGCTCCTTTTTTCCTCCTTATCTCCTCTTCTAGCACTTTTGCGTCCACTCAAGCATCGCCTTACCCCTTTGCTCTTACTTTCTTTGACTCATTGGTGAAAATAACAAAACGGGGGCTCTAGGTGGACTACACCTCGCGGCAACCAAAAGTGGACGTCACGGCAGCTGACGCCGCATATTTCACCTCGTTTTTTCACGGGGCTTACAACGCCAGCCACTTTCGCACTCGCTCTCTCTCTCCCCTCCCCTCCATTTCTTTCTCCAGCGCGGCCACTTTCGGTAGAGGCAACCCTTACCACGCAAGACGACGGAATGAACCGGCGGCCGTCCGGCAAGCCCATCTCTCCCCTTTGGCGCTTCTCAATGGCACCGGCCGCTCTACAGAGAAGGTGCCGACGCCACACGGCCATGTCCGGAGACGCGCCGAGGCGGCGGCGGTGGGCCATCTGTTGCCGCACATCTTTAAACGACGTCTCGTGCCGTCGCCGCTGCCGCCGCCGCCACCACTGTACACGAGGGCATCTCTCTCGAATTAAAGACGAGGCGTGTGTGTTGTATGCTTTCCCCTTCTCGGCGCCGCATGAAGGAGACCGGTCTTCTTCGGCCACCGGGGGTCTTTTGCGGCCGCGCTCTCGGACTGCGGCGCGCGATCTCCTCTTTTTAGGGGGGACCACTTGCAAGGCGCAGGGAAAGACGCCTTGGAGCGAAAGCCTCTCGGCTGCGGGTAATAAAGAGTAGCTGGTTCGCTCTCGGCGTCCCTTATTACCGGCCGACCAATGGAGTGGCCTCGACAAATGCCAACTTGCCGCCGCTTTTTCTACGCTCGCGGGCTCCTCTTTCGAGTTTATGTATGCCCTCGGCCCGCGGGCTTGTTTGTGTATATGTAAACTGTGTACGCCGCGCGGACCGCGCGAGCGCGAGCCAGCCCCGTCCTTCATTGCATGCCTTCCTATAGCTCCGGCGGACGCGCAGCGTTTTTCCCTTCGGTGCGACGCCGATCCCGCTAAGTGCGCGTTCGTGCGCTTCCCGTGTGGGCCGCTTCGACGCTAATCCACAGACGGACGACGGCCCGCTGGCAGAGTGAAACGTCCTCGAGGTCGCCGCAATCCTGATTCATGCCGTCCCGGCGCTACTGTCCCGTGACGAGTCGCTGCTAGACACTTTCGCTTTCTCGAGTGAACAGCGAGCGTCACCGTGTCCTTGGTGAAACGGATGAGGAGCGTGTACGTACGTCTCAACGTTGGTGAGTGCGATACGGTTTGGCCTATACACGGCTCGTCTCGGTCGCGGGCGTAAAGGATGCGTAATGGTCCGACGTTGTGTCTGTTATTATGGCCCCAGCATCATCAAGCGGCAAGTCTATACATTATACTTGTGTTTGCATACAGTGATTCCACCGATCGGTCTTGAAACATGCGTTTGCTGCCTGCAAGTTTCACCTACACTTGAGGGCGCTTCCATCACTCCGTACCGGCTTTTGAAAGTATTGAGTTGCGTAAGCGCATGACTTGGTCTACCTGGAATGATCTATGCACACCTTTGCGCCAAAGTCGCTTGAGGATAGTGGCATCAACTGCCTTTGCACCTGTTTGCAAAAGTCGAAGCACGATATTGATCGGCGCATATTGAGGTGCTCGTCTTCAGGTACTCCAGGTTCTTGCACGATACTGAGGTGCGCATAATTGTTAACAGTGACAAGTGCCGTTTCTACTTCCAAAGGACAATCAGATTATCGTCCTGTACCTGTCATTCACGTGGTTTATGTGTGCAGCAACACTGCCTTTCTGTGCTTTCTTACTCAAACGCGGCACAACCCAGCGCCTCAGCTTGAACAAAGTATGACGCTTGAAATTCCAAGCCATTGTGGTCAGTTCTCACGTTATTTTACCCTCCCGGCTCCAAAAGTGCGTGTTGCTTTGAGTGGCTCTAGACAGACTATAATCGAAATGACAGCATCCCCCAAAATCTAAACATTAGCTGCAAGACGTAACATATGCTATTAATGGAGAACCTGTCATTATCTTTGAGTATGCCAGCCGCCCGTCCAAGCATTCAAATATCTACAATGTGCCTTTTTAAATGACAGTCTTCGCACCGAATTTAAATACCATAGCCCTATTTTGAGCATCGCTCCCGATGCCGCAGCTGCCAAAGCCGTTTTTCCTTTTTTTTCTTACCATTTTTGCTATCAAAATCTGCATATAACACACAACTTCGATTTTTTTTTTGCAGCTGTGCTAATGTAAATATTTGCTCGATAGCTGAGTGCCAAGTTTTTAAGGTTTTAACGGAGAGAAAATTGCACCACTTGTGAGGACTTTCCCAATGGTCGAAAACGTTCCTTCATAGTTGGCAGTGAGTTTCAGAGTGATCAGGAGGATTGCGTCAGCGTTTTCAAAGTCGCTATGGAGTGTCAGACATGCATGGTATATCACAATTTCAGGGCTGCAAATTATTATCACAGCTAAACTTAGAGGTCGAAATGCGATGCTAAATATGGAACACGGACTCATATATATAGTAGAACAGTCCTTGCAAAGATGCCTTCAAATTCAAGATAGCCTTGTCACAACTATATATATATATATATATATATATATATATATATATATATATATGCTTCGATGAGCATCTTATGGCTGAAGGAGTCGACTTTGCGAAAACTTCACTCTTGAGCATGCGTGCGTAAAGAGAAAGAGAGAGAGAGATAGAAAAGCGATAAGGGAAAGACGGAGATGTTAGTTCAGTTCGCTACACACTACACTGTGAAAGGGTAAAGGGAGCTTAAGTATGAGGAGAGAACTAGGTTCATACCATGCACGGACACACACAAAGAATTAACTGTTCATCGCTCAATTGATCACAAGCGGTCATACAGGCTGGTGCATCTGGTGCATTTTGTGTAGGCCAAAGCAAATCCCCAACCCTTTTGTGACTTTTGCACATTGCGGACGCGTGAGGTCGTGGTATCAAGATCTTCTCTACTATAAAATACCTGTCAGTTAATGTCCCTAAAGCTTTCCGAAGGGCAAGCTTGCCATCTTCGTATGATGGACAGTCACACGGGAGCCGTTCTTTAGGTTTATTCTAAGCCACATGTCTACCAAGTGGCACTATTCGCTTACAGAATTAGCAATGAATATGCACTCGTAGAAGAAACTCCTACTCTCAGGCGACATAGTATAAGGTCGAACAAGTGCGTGCCTCGAAAGAGAAAAGCCATGAAGAGACACCTAAATTGCTAAATCGCTCTTTTGAACGAAAGAACATTACTCAGATCGATGCAGTTAGCATGGGCTATATGCTACGTCATCATAATCATATATAGCCAAAGCAATTTGCTGATCTAGAAGAACTACGTGCAGCGTACAATTAGACACTTTTATGACATGAATCAACGCAGACTCGCAGCGTATGGGTGCCTCACGACTCAGCTTTCACATCTTCATGCCACGTGGGAGAATCTAGACCTGTAGACGCTACATAGACCAGGAAGTAGCCACCAAGCAAGAACTTTTGCGAATTCGGCCATGGCAAATGATAAAGTTTTATATAATTCGCCGTGTATAACGTATTATTGCTTGATTGAGTATACCATTATGCATGAGGCGCTGCAACATATATATCTTAGTGAACGTACAGCGTTCAGCAATGTTTCTGCAGTTACAAATATCTAAGCGAGCTTGGCGCATGCACAGCCCCAGAGTGAACAACCTGCAGTATGATTACAGTCGGCTCTGATTGCAATCGTAAAGCTTTTATAGAATTTTCGTTGTCATATTGAGCCTCAAACCAAACAATAGCACAGTCGACCAGTTGTTCCTAAAAAAATATAAATAAAACAGTGCAATTATGACTTGTCACATCGGAGGTAAAATACTTACGACACCATTTCGGGTCATTAACTTCCCCCATACCTTCAATCAAGTACAGCCATCGCTTTCTTTTCGCGTAGCTGAAACAGTCATTGAAATATTCTATGCTTGATTGAACAGAACGTATTGATGCGCAAGAAGGACAAGATTTGTTTTCCGTATGGCACTTTGGAGCATCGCGAACTTGGTTGATTGTGCGTCAGATTTTCGCATGGTACTCTATAGGGTTCCGGTTACTTCTACTCATCGTCACGTCATAGTCACCGCCACGTCCTAGTCATTGTCACGCGATAGTCATCGTCAGTGCCCACGAAGCGAGTGTAGACAAGAATCTTGTTCTTCCACTGTGAACAAAGTGTATACCGTTCGCTACGAAATTATGAAATGTGCAGGGGCCAAGCCGAATACGGCTGCACCTGACCCTTGAGCGGATGCTCGCTCTCTTGAGGGAGCAGTCACTCACTGGAGTGACTCCAGAGTCACTCCAGTGCTTCAAAGATGTAGCTGCGAGATAGAGAACCCATACCTTGCAGATCTTTGAAGTGTGTGCGTGAGCAGCAGGAAAGCTCGGACGGGTCAGCCTGGCAGAAGCCCTTGCCACTGGCGTAACCGCCCTTCCAGATTTGAGAAACGCTGTTGATATGAGAGGGTTGTGGCTGGTGATGAAGATAAGCCGACATGGAGGACTTGGCTGCCGGAGCTACTGTGCCCACGTCACTTGCCCACATCCGTCTCGTTCTCTGCGCAATCAAGAAGAACGTACGAACCTTACTTTATTCTAATCTGGGAAGTTCAGGAAACCAATTATTGCCCTAATTATGTTGTACTGCTTCTGCGACTAACGCGGCATAAAGCATTCCAGCACCATAGATACGCGTAACACTCCAGCATTTCTATATTCGTTACTCTTGAACAGACAGAGAAGGCGTCAGTTTCATTATTTCCTTTTCTTTATTATTAGCCATGATGTATATTCGAGAAAATAGCCCATAAATTAGCCACAAACTGTCTTGCCTTTTCATTTACTTACTCTTCGTGGTGTTTATATGTGTTTATATGATTAATAACAATAATAATAATAATAATAATAATAATAATAATAATAAATTTGTGGTCTTTCTGTAGGAGTTCTGCTTTGTTATTTCTACTCACTGACGCGTGTGAAGTAGTACGTGTGAAGTAGAGTAGCGCGAAGGCTAGGGGATTTAACCTCAAGATTCTGTCATCAAATTGCACCTACTGGCGAATCGTAAGCTCTTATCTGATGGATGACATTTATCTTCATGCCGCATACGCAATATATTGAACAGCGTGAAGCTATAACCTAATTCATAGCTTAGCGTCTTCAATGCTGTGCAAGATATAATTGTTTCATTATTTTCCGTGTGAAAACGAAGATTTGATTATGAGGCATGTACAACATCTAGGGAGCATGACAAATATTAAGTAAATCTCACTGTTCTCGTGAAGTAAATGCCTGGTGCTTTCTTTCTTGCTGAAAGAGAGTAATTGATGATTGATTGCAGGGGAAAAAATTTCTAAATTTCTCGTCATTTCTAAATAACGGGCTTGCTTCGACATCATTTTCCGTCAATGTGAACTGTGTAGACAGAATTGGTGCAGTGCATTTTGACTATAGATACTATAGCTAGCAATCTTGATTAAAAACCTGTTCATGACGAAAGTGTTTTTAGAGAATCACCAGTGATACTACAAGACATTAACACCAGCCATTTGGCTACGAGTTGACACTTCTGTTTATTCGTATCATGTAGATTTTCTTTAATGTGTAGACTTGGTTGCAAGAACCGGCAGCTTTCTAAAATCGCTTATCGTGCTTTATGTAAGTAAAGAAGATTGCCAACAGAGTTGGCTAAAACACGGGTCCTTCTTGCTTGACTGCGCAAAAAAAAAATATCTGCGCGTACATATATGTACTTGTATATGCACACGGCATATGCATAGTAAGTGCGCTCACTACGTTTGTGTTAAATGGTGGCGTTTGCCTCTTTTCCATATTCTGCGACTGTAGCTTTCGGCATTGAAACCTTGTCTTATTTATTGACAATCGTTAAACTGGCTATACACGTAAAACGTGCTTGCTCCGTCAATAACTAGAAGGAGCTTCATACCTCGATTACCAAAAATTTATTCGGAATCCCAACAAGAGAGGAAAATAAAGTATGAAAGGAATGTAACGCAATGACAAGGCCACTCAATATATTAGTTTCCCATGAAATGAAACGCACATACGGTAGCGTCCTGTTTTTCAGTTAAGAGTTACGCTCTGACGAGATTCAGCGTCTGGGTCTCGCAACTGATACGTCGTTCAGTACAGGAAACGTAAATTACCTTCTTGTTTTCCTTCGTCACCCTATAGTGTGTCGTCTTCCAAGGCGTCTGTCTCGATGGTGATACCATCGTTTTCCCAACGCGAGACCGTCACTCTATGTGGAGCTTCTGTCGAAAGATACGGGACCGGTTCTGTTAGGATTGATCTTTTCCGAGGCCCCAATAGCATTCTCGTATACACAGGCCATCTTGGGAGGTCTGCAGTCCCGCGACAATAATTTTATTTTGTTTTATGTATGCTTTATCAATGCTGAATTTCATTCGTTTGGTGGTACTCATTGAACTTCCCGTTTTTTAATGAAGAACTTGCATTTCAGCAAATGACTATTGTAATATCCGGCTACGTTACACAGCAGGATATTCCGGGAATGCAGCCATGGCTACATTCCCGTATACGGTAGATCCTTTAAATGGTGATCATTTCACTTGTGTGTGTGTGTGTGTGGGGGGGGGGGGGGGGGGGGGGTGGTGCGTGCGTGCGTGCGTGCGTGCGCGGGCGCGCGCAATTATTGGTGTATTTACGAGAGAACAGATTCCTATTTCTAAAAACAAACACGAGTGTTGTTCTATAGTATACAAATGATAAACCAGACTCTGTGATTTATATGAAAATAAACAGTATATACTTGATGGACATTAAGTGGTTAGAAAGGGGTTAAGTGTACGAGGAAAGTTACTGTTTCTTCTGCACATCACTTTCTCTTGTGATGCTGTATAATTAACACAAGAACTTTCGTCATAATAATTTTTTAGGAAAAAATATTTTCTAACAGAACTATAAACCACCGTATACTACATAGTTTGCTCTGTTAAGACTATGACATCTGCGCCACAATTGCCAGCAGAGAAAGTCTGAGAAACTCTGAGTGTTTTCATATATAAGAGCACTTATACATTTGATGGCCTCGTCTTGGCTTAGTTGCATGGTATAGCTATATTTCAGGCGTACTTCTTCGGGCATGCGCAATCATTTCAGGATGAATCGCATGGCAAAGTTTCTAATAGAATTATTCGATTCGACGATGTGATATTTGATTTGTGTGATTATTGCCGAATACTTGCACGGAGCAACTACGACTGTTGGAGCCTGCCTGACATAGCAAACGGTCTGTGCATATGGTACACCGGTTCCTTAAGGTGCTCTTGGTAAGCTTAGCAGGAACTGTGGGGACACGTTTAACTTTATTGCTTATTCCCAAGAGATCGAGATAAGTGGACTTCAAAATTACATCTAATGCTTGCCGCACTTGACCCGTGTTGCTTGAAGGTTTCAATTCAGGTTGCTTCCTTGCACCTTCCTCTTCCTCCCCCCCCTCCCCAATAACAACAACAACGGCAAAAACAAGAAGAAGAAAAAAAGCTGGCAGCTTCACAAAACATCTTTTTTACTCTGTTACTGCCTAAGGTTATGAGAAACACTAAACTGTAATCCATAAAGAAAATTGCATCGGAGGAAGTGTTGAAGCTGCCTAGCGATCCTTGATTCGTCTAGCGCGAGTTAGTGGGCTTATGTGGCGAAGGATTCTTTTTTGCTATGCAGCGAGACGTTAGCCAGCCTGTGGTATGTGTTATTGCTTTCTTGTGTTCTTTATTGGCTTCTGCAGCCGGGCAGGCACGTTACGTACAGTCTAGGCATGTCCAAAAATTTAAAGAAATAAATCGGGCTAACTGCGGATGGCAGTAGCACATACCGACATCATTAGCTGCGACCCCTGCAGTTCGTGCATGGATGCTTGTCGGAACACTAAACGCAAGAAGTCAAAGAGGAAAGCAAAAAAAAAAGAGAGAGAGAGAGAGAGAGAGATAAAGGAAGCGACCGACCGAAGTAAGAAGCAAAACAAAGGGGGGTACACCACGTGCACTAGACAAACACAGTTCCCTCCTCTGAAAACGTCTCGACTTTCCACTAGGGAACCTGTCCCTGACTCTCCCGCCACCTGGTGTCTCCCTGCCGAAGTTCCGTTGTTAGCCGACGCACGGCGGCGAATAAGGCATCTCGAGTTTGCAGGAAAAGCCGACCGGCACAAAGAAGACGCCGCCTGCAGCTTCTGGCATCCCACTCGGCGTGGCTTCGCCACAGAGCGTGCCTTCTTTCTGCATCCGTCGCCATGTCTCCTTTCCTCCTCCTCCTCCTCCTCCTCCTGCTCCTTCCGTTGATAACATCACCGACCGCAAGTTTCTCCCGAAGTGGTGCGGCGGCGAGGCGAGCTCTCCTTGGTTCCAACCGTCTCCACGTGCGCTGCACTTTCCCGCTCTCCCTCTTTCCGCTCGCCTTTCATTTTTCTTTGATTTTCGTTTTCGCCACGCTCTTTTTCTTTTTCTTCTTCCCCTGCAAGAATAAGAGAGAAACCATGAAGACAAAAAAAAAAGAAAGAAAGAAAGGCAATCCGTCAACATAATGAGACAAGGGGAGGAGCCCGCTTTTTTCTCTTCACTTTTATCAGTCCATCGGCCCGCGGAGCTCCGCGATTGGCCGCTTCCTTATCAGTTCTCCTCTCCGCTTGCGAGATAGGAAGGACTTCAGCGGGTTTTTTGAATGCATAATCCGGCCAATTACTGGTCTCAGTTGAATCCGTAATCGTTGGTGGCGCGCCACTGACGCGCACTTTCTCTCTTTCTCGCTTCAGCAGCGCCATATTGAATCCTGGTGGGTTTCGGAGGAACTACGCTTATCGCCATGTTAGTGGAGACTCGGGTGGCTTTGCTTGGCCTACCAATGAAGAGCGTCACACTATGGGTCTGATCGATGCGCCACCGTTTACTGTAGCGGCCAATCAACGTAACTGAGGACCGAGAGCCTGCCGATGTTTATTATGTTTTTCTGCTTCTCTGTGGTAATGTAAAACGAAGTTACTTTCATTAACTTGTTCTTGAAGATCCGCAAATGTTAATTGTCGCAGGTAAAGGCGCTGCACCGTTCTGCTCTTTTTTTGGAAACATCTGCAAGGCAACGGAACATTAATACGCTTTCTTAGAAACGCTTTCAGAAAATGACCTCAATCGCAAAAATTCTCGCTAGGGAAATACCTTAAAAACCTACAAGAGATAGTCCAACACTACCGCAATCACACACGTGTTACCGTTTCGTTAATCCAAAATCTCACTCCATAGTCCTACGGCAGACATTCCTCAGTCGATTCGCATGCATAGTGTAATTTCATCTGAAATAAATTTCTACAAATCACAATTATACTCGTTCATTTACAAATAGATTGCTATATAGATTTAAAGTAAGGTGTCGTTTTGTAAAAGTTATCTATTTAATGCTTCAAAGTAATATAAGCTATTCCGGAATATTTAAATTATGCGGATCATATCTTTCTAGCCATTCATAATAACTGTGTCGCAACAATGAAAGAGCAAGTACTTCAACACCTAACTGCAAGTACTATAGGGATCTCGCAATTAATACGAACATTTCAAATTGATATTCGTGGGAGACGAACAGGAAAGCAAGTATACATAAAATAACTGACAATTGATATTTAAAAAACGCGTGCTGTGAAAGATTCATAGCTCGGTAATCGCTTGTACTTTACGCTCTTGCAAGATTTTCTGAAAGAAGACAGACACAAGAAAAAGACACAATAACCAGAAAACCTAAAAAGACCAGCTACAGGCAGAACATAGCTACAAACTGGTTCAACCCGTTGCCAGGCCGGCCCATTTACTTTCTTATAACGCGCCCCGCAAGAAAAAAAAAAAAAAAAGCTTGACACCGAGTAAGCGATAACGATAGAACGAATAAGCAGCCGCAGAGCGTGGTCGAAATTTCGTGACGCGTGTCGTGCAACCGAGCATGCGTTTTCCATGCATACTGAACACTTCCGTGTGTAATCTGTGGTCGAGCTCCACACTTATAGGCAGTGCCCTGTGCCGCGGACACGCTTGAGGCCCTGCTGCGATCTACACTGCCACAAGCACTGGCTCGCGCGCTTATACGGCGTCGGCGCCCGGCCATAAATAATGCCTCTGTCGCGAGGGTCGACCCTTCCATGAATTTCAATATTTATAAGAGAAATTTACAGTGACCCACTTTCCATGGTATCTTTGAAACTGTGTGCGCGCCGCGTCGACGTGGTTTGCGTTTTGTGTCGTTCTTTAGTTCGTACATATTCGTTGTCACGAAGTTGTCGAAGCTCTGGTTATCGACAATTCATTGCTGGCGCGACGGATCCGCAGTTCGTTAACTACACTTTTGTCGTTGCTAACCATGCCGACCTGGATAAGCGATCAGGTGCCCTTTGTACAAAATTCCTTTAATAAGTGCTATAGCCTGACTAAGGACTCGTCATTGACATGCATCAGCATTTCACGGGTGCCAGGTTGAACGTTGTATAGTGCAGGGAGAGGGAGATTTATTGAATCCTGGAGAGGCTTGCCTAGTGGCATGCATGCTTAACATGCAACTCCAGTTGGCTATATTGGATTAAAAATGAAATGATGTGCACAGTTCACAACCAAGATACACAGCATATCATCGGGGTCCACTTTCCTTCTATGCAGAATAGCAATGCAGGCAGCCTGCTAAGTTTTCATCTTCAGATTCACTAAAATGATTGTAGTCCATTTACAGTATTTGTATTACAGCATACGGTAGAAAATTATTCAGCAGCACTCGTAGATATAGCCATGAGTTCCTACAGCCGCTTAACTTATATACTTCATAAGTGACTTGTGTGTATAAACTGTTGCTGTATATTCTTGTAACGTTCTGTTATGGTGATTACTTGTGCCGGCTTCATTTATGCATTTTATTCGAGTTTGCTCCTATTGTGGAGATTCGTAGGGGACCTGCCGCTTGAACGACATATATTGAGGCGTGCAGTAAAATGATAGCGATTATACCGTGAAATAAGACTGCCTCTGGAAGGCCTAACAGATCTTACTCCTATAGCTTATGTCACAAGTGCGGATATCTAAATTACCATGATCATTCTCATAGTGGACAATTTGTTTGGTTACTATTGATGAAACTTTATCGCATCTATTCGCGCGTATTACTCAATTTGACAAATGCATGCTATTCCAACCGCACTCCTCCCCGTCTTCCCGGATATAGTACCTGTGACCGAATGCGACAGTTTCGACACGTTTCTTCACAACGTCCTGCAATCAACGGGACGACGCTTTTGCCTTCTTTTTTTTAATATATTGCCCGGGGGGATATTGAACCACCTTAAGTGCTAACTGCAACAGCATTTTATACTTTGGCTAAGTTGGTTATTCTTTAATGGAAGTAAACATGACAAAGCGGCTGTGCTGGTAGTCGTCTACTTTTTTTTTTATTAACAGTTTCTAAACAGTACCTTAGAAGACGACGGGAACACCTGGTGGTAGGCGGATAATTAACAGGTCCCAGAACCGCACACTGTCCATCATGTCTGGATGCCCAGGCGGGTGCTATACTTTTTAACGTTCTTTGTTCTGCACCATTTCCAACCAGTGGTAATCGTGGTGTTCCTTTTTTTTTAGTTATGATATCAGGGACATCGACCTTTGCGACTTCATTGTGATGGATCCGCTCGTAATTGAAACGTAAATTTGTGCGCGCATATATAGGCTGCTTCGTATATATACACTACCGGAAACGAGGCTTATTGCACGATCCAAAACTTCCTTGCGGAGGGCATTTAACGGACAGCGGCTCATAAGTGTACAATGGGCGATTGCAGTGAATTGGCTCGGTAAAATTTGGGTTTTGCAGTATTGTTCGCTTCAAAAGTATCCCGCTTCCTCGGTTGACGTGTGATCGTGCGGCAATCCGAGAAGAAAGGCACGCAACCTATCAAAGTTATCATTGCAACCACTCTGTCGTGCTTTTTTGTTCGTAACCTTGTTTGGTGCGGCCGCATCACCAGAAGTAGAGAGAGATGCCTGAATAATAAAACAGTTCGTGACAATATCAAATTATAAAGTCATTCTCAAAACCTCGAAGAAAGTGTAACAAGCACCATTCGCGCACCGTGATATCCCCCTTTTTTTTTTTTTTTTTTGATGTTCTCACCTTATGACTCCACAATGTTTTCATGCGTGAGTATACCGACAAGCCGAATAACGAGCACTGTTGCGATCCTTTTCCACAGTTGTTTATATACGAACGCCGTATACATATAGCATTGCTTCAAGGTTCTGCGTCAACGTATAGTGAGGAATGATTATCACGCGTATGATACCTCCAAAACATTGATCACTGCATACAGATCCAACTGCATGCAGTTCAGTAACAGTGATTCAGCTCTCTGCTTAAGCTCACCCATATTATAGGTTGTCGCATCTTAGCTCTAGTGGTGAGCAGACGCAGACTTTATGGTGTCGGTGGGACTATATACCATCCATCGGCCGGCCAACGCACCAGCAGTCTCAGTCCCTCAAGAGGAGATAGGTACCGCTGTTCGTCCTGAAACAAAGCAAACAGGAGACTATGAATTGAAGCAGGTTCAATAGAACAAGAAGCAAAGCCCACTTAGTGCCAGGCGATATACCGATAGTTTACTAACGCACGCATAGCCGCTCACACGCATGCGCGCGCACACACACAGCAAAACACACACAAATACAAACGCACATCGCACACGCTGACAGAGAGAGGGAGCGAAATAGAAGAGAGAGAAATGCTTGCAATATATAATGGATCGAAGGGAGAGCAAGTAGGTAATCTTCGGAGAAAACGAAGATTGAAGGCTTCGTCCGCACGTCGGAAGAGGCCGCTAACAGAGAGCAGTCGGACAGGGTAAAATGGTGAGTGCGGAGATGCCGGCTGCCTGGAAGGCACCAACAAGCAAAACAATAAATTTGGGGGCAGGCCCAAAAAGACTAAGCAGCCGAAGGAAGGCACGCGGATACGCGAGGCCTGCAGGCAGCGACGATCGAGGCCTGTGTCGAAGAGACAATGGGTCCCATAAATCCGTCTCCCAGCGACGTGGGCGTAATTGAAATCGGAGCGGGTACACCGAGGAGGAGGAGACGTTCCTCTTCTCTGCGTGTGTGTGTGTGCGCGTGTGTGAGCGAGTGTTGTGAGCAGGCACAAATAGTATCCCCGCTCCATGGCTTTCGAAGAGCCCGCATGGAGTGAGTGAGTGAGTGCAGATACTCTTTGTGTCGCTATCTAAGTCTGGTTTTCTTTATCACTCGTTACTTGCGTTGCCGCTAGTGCTGCCCACTGCCCTTTCTTTCTTTCTTCTTTCTTTCTTTCTTTCTTTCTTTCTTTCTTTCTTTCTTTCTTTCTTTCTTTCTTTCTTTCTTTCTTTCTTTCTTTTTCTTGAAAGGCAATTGCAGTTTAGTTTGCTTCTTCGTATCTCCTAGTGGCGGGTGTCATTCGTTCCATCTCAGCAGGCGACGTTACAAGTGGCCAGGCAATGAAGCAGCCCTCCCACCGGCATCCTCCTTCCATTCACGCAGGCGCGCTTTAGTTTCTTGCGGGGTCTGTTTACTTTTTGTTTCGCTAACGTGTGTGCATTTTTTTTTTTCTGTCATGGGTGACGAGTGATACATTATTTAGAGGAAAGTAAAAGAATTAGACAGGGATTTCCGGAAAAGTACCAGCTTCCATACGCAATTAATGACAAGAGTGAAAGCTCGTAAGGAGTCATATCTTAAGACTGGCCGTTTTTCTGGCACACCTCGTCGCTTCTCGCTTTTTATCGTGCGATGCGATTTGAAATTTCTGGCAATATAAATATATATATAGACGAAGAAGAAGAAGCGAGTCCGCTTCCGTTCTACACCTCCAGCATAAGAAAGGTTGAGCAAGCAGATCTTGGGTTTCGATCAACACCAGCCGAAAGCAGGCCATTATTTATTTTTGCTCGCTCTCCAACTGCGCAACCAGGTGCTATTCACCTTGACAAATTTGCATAGTGTTTACCTTGAGAAATGTTTGGGGATCGCTGGCTGCACCACAGCCGCCGACAGGTTGCGCCTGAGGCAATAGATTGGTATCGCATCGAATGCGCGAAACCTTCGAAACGTGAGCGTTTTAGCACCTTGCCCGTATAGCTTCTGGATCTTTTATGGCCGATATCATTCTCATTACACGTGCCGCTATTACCTGCCTATTTCGCACGGTTTAGTATGGCCTTTTACGCCACACACTGAACCAGAGTTTTACATTTGACATTGCTTTCCGCATTACGTATGCAGCGTTAATGGGGCACTAAAACCACGCTAACTAGTTGCGTGGTTATCCAGATTTCGCCGACGCGCGCCTATTTAACTCGCCTCGTACGCAGTTTCAATTACAAACTTAAGCTTCAGTTTTCAGATACGAAATCTGGTTTTCAGGCGCGAAATCAGGAACAGCGTTTCGCACGCAACCCTCCACACCACCCCAAAGAAGGAAGAAAGTTGCAGGGGAGGAAGGCTGAATGAGCACACGACATGTTTTGCACGACATTTATTACACTGTTCAAGAACTTATCTCCATTACTGCAACGATTTCATATATGCGCTCATTAGTGTAGCGTATATGTCAAAGCAATACGACTGAATTTCACTTGTGCAGGTCGTTCGGCTTCGAATATACAATTATTCTATACAGGCAACTAAAGCTATATTTGCAAATCAGTTCTGCGGAAGCCCAAACATCGAGGAAAGCTTATGAAGGGGAAAATATTTCATCCAACCGGCTGTAGCACGAAACTATAAAAAAGGAGACCCCTACGGGTTTCTCAAAAAGAGAACACCGCAGTTGAAGAAAAATTCGACGGACCAGGACAAATTTTTCTTCAACTGCAAGGTTTTCTTTCCGACAAAGCCGTATTAATTTCCTTTGCGGCTTCGTGTTAGTGTCGGTTGGATGAATTGTTTTTCTTTTAGTAAGGGTATACGCTGTCGATAATTTGTCCTTGTAATATGGGCTTGTTGATTGAGGTTAATTGAGGTTAACTTATGAGTGTTTGTTCCATCCATGTCGCAAGACATATGAATGGACGGAGCTAAGTTTATTAGTTACTAAACAGAAGACACAGCATAGTCCTGTGTCTCAAGCTTACTTATTCTGAACGAAACATCACCACCATAATCGTATTTGTTCTTGCTGTCGTTTTCAGAAGGAAGACCGAAATTGATCAAAGTTTCCATTCTTATTTTCGAGTGACGGAAAGTTGGTTAGATGTCGATGGTGCTATTGCAGCCGCTGTCGCAAGCGGTGGCCAAAATGTAATCGTTCCATGGTGGGTGAACAAATAATTCCTCAGCCCGCAGTCAACATTTCGACAAGAGCAATTGTCGATATAGAAATGAGTTGGAAACAAGTCCCCATGCTTGTCAAAACCTTGGGTCCGCGGGCTGTGCATTCTCCTTTGTTCACCGGCTGTTGGCCAATTCAAATCTCCACTTTCCTGTGACTTATATGCATGCACACATTTTGTATGCATGTATTTGATCCGGAGTGTAATAGTCACCCTTGTCATAAAGCACAATGTAAATCAGCAATAAGACAATTCAAGACACTCATAAGACAACGCTAACCGCGACTAATCGAAGCAGTAGCGTAGAAAACTTGATAAAAGTATCAGTGTCGCATGTCCTGCTGACTATGTCTTGCTGTGAAACGCGCAAATCTTCCAACACATTTTTTTTTTTTTTTGCTTTGACAAAAGCACTCCAGAACTTGCTGCCACTGCCGACGACTCTTAATTCTTAACGCTTCACCGCACAACATTCAAGATTTCGACGTTGGCAAAGTTGATGCATGTCCAGTATATGAAAACACTATTTTCTTTCTTCTTCTTCTTTTTTTTTTTTTTGTACGTGAGGAACGATGACCCGAAATTCTATAGCCTTATGCCCCGCATATTATTTAATATAGTTTCATTTTTCCATGTCGTACTTTTCTTAAGCAGTAAAAGAAATGCTGGCTTAAATTTGTAATTTACACGCCTCCTTTTTCTTTTTGCTTTTTTCCTGCGGGTGCGTCAGCAGAACTCAATACGTTTTCGTCTTCGTTAGTCTTCCTCAAAATGCGTAAAATCTTGGCTCCCGGGTAATCCAAAAGCAGTGTTTGAACCTCCTTATATCCCATTTGGCAACTGTCTATAGACTATATGCCCTTTAACTGATTTTTCTTGTTCCCTGATACTCAGCGCAGGTCTGTGGAGAAGTCTGTTGTACATCACATCCAGGCAGCACGCGTCGAGATATTGGATAGGCGTGTTCGCTACTACGTAAAAAAAGATCCCGACGTCGTGCCTACCCCTAAAATGAGTCAGGTCCGTTGGCCCTCCGATGTGAGAGAAATTCAGTGCAAGAGGCTAAGCAGGCCTAGCCTCCTGAAAACGAACCCGGATGTCCTGCTTCCTGAATAGCGTCAATCGATGAACGAAGGCTCCACGGCCATTGCGTGTATAGGATCCACTGCCATTGCGTGTATTTTTTTTTATCTTCGCTGACTAACAAAAAGCCAGGGAAAGGCACAGAAAATGGGACCTGCATGCACGCCTCGTAAACCTGCCGTCCGTGGTTCTACATATCGAGGGAGGAAAGAAATGCATTCTCGATGTCTCGTGTGGGGCCTGGCGCTTAATTTGTATGCAGCGTCGGCCAGCTACCCATGCATCGCTTACGCGTTGCCAGTGTGTGGGCGAACCTATGCACGCAACTACGGATATATAGAATGCTGGTATTTATCTCCGCATTCGCTCGCTTGTTGGAACGACGCAATCGGCGAAATGAAAACCAGAAGAGGCGGCGCGCAGGGGGTGTCAGCGATGAGCTAAAGCAAGCGTCTGCGTTAGGATGGCTTGCCACGTTCGCTCCCGTATATATAAGATGAACACGGATCAGTCGCCTTGTTAGGACGATAAAACAGGCACGCTCAAGAAAACGAGCAGTCATAATGTCCGGCCGCTCGCCGTAAATCAACTTTGTGCTCGTGCGCTCTGCTGGACTCTGGTATCAGCTTCATGATATGTGGCTAGGATCCATGGGTTCGCGTGCGAGGAGCCGTTGTATGTATACGGTACCGTCCACAGAAGGGCGTACATTGCGATAAGTAAATTTGGTGGCTTTGCAAGCGAAGCTTGATCAATCTTATTTTTTCAAAGTGCCCAAATTGTAACGTGTCAAAGTCTAGTTCGTGTG
Source organism: Dermacentor silvarum (assembly GCF_013339745.2). NCBI lineage: Eukaryota > Metazoa > Arthropoda > Arachnida > Ixodida > Ixodidae > Dermacentor > Dermacentor silvarum. The sequence continues at coordinate 69,372,151 of NC_051159.1, read as the reverse complement.
CGACTATTCCAAATTAGAATCTTTCGAGGGGAATGGTGTTTTTTTTTTTTTTTTGTATCTGCAGGACGCACATTCAGCGGGTTTTCTGTCTCTCTTTCTCTCTTTTTTTTAAGTTCTGCAATTATGTGACTCTGCAGGACTCTCACGTAAAATATTTCCCCTTTTGTTCGCAAATTGAGGCCCGCAAATGAGCAAGTATTTTTTTTTATCTTTCCTATTTGCAATTTGCGATTTAGTCAACTGGAAGGTCCTTCCTGAAGCCATGATATTATAAAATACATGCTTCGCGAACTGTACAGCACGTCTCAACGTCGTGAAATCGTTCCAAACCATTGTTAAATGCACGACAGCCGGTGCTTCATCGATATAAGGCATGCTATATATCTCTATATACTGTGGCCGTCAAGGCGCTCCTGTTAGTAGAAGCATGCGAGCATGCGAACGACTGCAGCTATGGGTATTCAGGAGCACCTATAGAAAACAAATATTTAGTATCAGCTTTCGAGAGCATTACAATATCACGGCGAACGGAAGTAAACTACACCGCGCCCGGCTAGCGTTCACTTCAATTCACGGATAAACGTACTTCGAGCTTTCATGCATGCGAACCAGGGGCGCGGCTGCAGCCTTGGAGCTGGCACCGCGGTGATCTCCTTCGAAATCAAGGTCGCGAGTCAGCCAGCTGCGAACAAGCCTTCTATCGCACTACCCCCACCGACTTTTTTGATCCTAATCCCAAAAGCAAAGCCTCTGGTTCGACTCCCATACGCGTTACGAAGGCGAGTTATTGGAGCGGTACAAAACGAGCCAACTGCGAGAGACACGCCTTTAAAAACGGGTAAGCCTGCAGGGGACAGCCATTCATTATGCGCCGACACACGGCGACAACTCTCTCTCCCTCAAATCTCATTGTAGCATGCGCAATCCCAGCAGGAAAATGCACGTTGACGACCACGTTAAGAAGGATGTTGCGGCGGCTAAGATTGGGCGAGCATGCTATATGTGCACGTGTTGAGTGTGCGCGCATACGAGTGCACTGTACAAGGTGATCCTGCTTTTTAGCCACAAGAAAGCCGTGGCCGCAGCCTCGTCTTGTTCGCGCCAGGGACTGCCTGTGTCATACGGCGCTCTTGGCAAATAGGAGAGAGAGATGAGAGAGCAGGATCCCCTCCGCTTTTCGTCATTTTACGGCTCTGCTAAACAAGCGACCCTCTCTCCGCGACCGTGCGACTCCCGAGAGGGAAAGGCCACCGGGATTATCAGCGAGAACACCTGGCCTTCGTCTGGTCGGGTCTCGGGCATCCATTCTTATACGTCGCTCTCGATACTGTTTGTTTTATTTCGCCTTCTCCGTCATAGTGCACTATTAAACTTAGTTCTGCGCTACGCGGATGCGTTGGGGAGAAAAATATAGCCCACCTTCGTAGAAATTAATTTGCGTAGACAGTCAAGGAATTGTCTAGAGCATTGTTGTATATCACGTTACCTGTTTAATAACTTTAATAATTAATGGGCAAAAGTAATTAACAATTCGGCACTTTTTATGGGTCTGTTGTGGTATCACAGAACGGCTCCTTCGGAGAAATCGTTAGACTATAGTGTGTAAGATCACATGTTCACAGGCTGTCTATATATATAGACAACCTAAAGAGTTCCCTGAAAGAAACGTGCTTAGACTTTCTGTTGACGGTTGAAATAACTTTCTCTGCAAAAGGTAGCCGTGTCAGGTGTCAGAAAGACAGAAAGGAAATCGGCGCAGGCTTTTCAAAATGTAGACGATCGATAGAGAGCTTTAAAAAAATGCCGTCCCTGATCGACTTAGCGTACTAAAAGACCCTACCTTTTCTTGGCTTCTTTTGTTCTTTTCCTATGTTATTTTGTAGGCCCCGTCGATAGCGTCCCGTAACCTTGCGTCACCTATTTCTAAAACTCTCTAATGTCAAGAATCTGTCACTCGTTCCTCAGTGTCAAGTGAATCGGTTGGATATACGTTTCATTTCGTTCAACAAGAGCAAGTTTAATTTTTTTTTCTAGTTCAAGTTACTGGTTTAACAAGTGCCAAGAAGAGAGAAAACAGGCACAGTGTTATGCATACACTTACCCTCACGTGTGCTCATAATCGTGCAAAAAAAATCCGAGCGGCCAAAGCAAGAAATGCCTGGTGGTGGCAAGCGGAGGTCGCATAGCAAGGCAGCATGCACCAACGCGAGGCCGAGCTGAACACTTCCGGTGCTGCTTTGTATGCAGAGTCTCGCGGGCTTATAGGCGCGGTTCACCGTCCCATAATCCGCTTCCAATCGCGTACGCCGGCGCTTGCCTTCCAGTTTCTCTTTGTGTACCTGGCAGCTAGCGGCTACCTTGTTTTACCTTTTGCCTCATTATGTTTTGTTTTCCTCTTCTCAAAGCACTTTTCCTAATCGTATGTGCGTAAAGCATACAACTCGGTTCAGGCGCCGAAGGCGCCGTCCAGCTTTTCGGGTTCACATTAAAGACAAGCGCAGTTGTATACGATGCCCTCGTGCACCTTTCAGGTGGCCATGAGAAGAAGACGAAGAAAGAACCGTAATTGTTTGCCACGACGTGTTTAGCCTGCAGCAATAGCAACGGTGAGACGACTGGGGGCGTTACATAATTTCTTTAGTTATTTTAAGTGAATAAAAATGTAAAGCTATAGATCTATGTATTGCTCTTTCAGAATACGTTATGCTCAATTTGTAATGTCCCAAATCGCGCCGCCTCAATAAGCTCCTATAGCATGAAGTTGCTCGAAGACTTTCCGATAAGATGTGGTTCTTGTTCGCGGCGTATTCTCAAGTGATTTCTCTGTTTTCTTTTTTTTTTCTGTGTATAACAGTGCATTGTAAAATCATGCTAGAGACTCCATGTGTAATCAGCTAAACTTTTGTGAACTTCAAAGTGTTTGAGTGACCCGGTACTTGCGTATTGTGCGAGTGCCTATACTTGAGTGGACTCCTGACTTCTAATCTAAATCTCATTTTAGTGCACTAGTAATACCATCAGAAGCAGACTGTGTCACCTGAAGGCACCAACACGTGATTTAAAAGCAAGAAAAGCGTTTACAGTGTTTGCAATGGCGATGAAATTAAAACAAACGAGAGGGAAATTCAAGAAGCGCAGAATTCACAACCACTTACACAAGAAATTCACCAGTGACATAACAACGTTCAAGAACCAGTTTGTTTACGTTTATGAAGCGCCTAAATACGTAAATTGCACACAGGTCTGTTTTATGAATGATCATAACGTTCCGGCAACAGACGATAGTGATCGAGAGCACCGCAGTCGGCGCCGGGTAATAAATTCTGGCCACTCCGAATTTCCAGGTGTATACATACGCGGAAGTTCTTTCACTCCGACTCTATCGGAGTGGTAATCGAACCAGCGACCTAGTTCCCAGGGGCACAACGCCAAAAACCATCGAGGCTCCCTCCGCTGGTACAGCGCACTTATTTCTAGCAATCGCGTATTGATCGTTATTAATGACGTGCGATATAGGTGGCGCGCGCAGTTGTCACAATCAACCCCCATCTCTATGGCTCCGCAAAAGACTTCGAGCGAAAGAATGCGCGACCAGAGCTGCGCTATGTCGACGTTTCAAAAGTCTCGGAATACCTTCGCGAACCAGACAAGATCACCTTGTATATATATATATATATATATATATATATATATATATATATATATATATATATATATATATATATATATATATATCAGCTGCTTTTCGCTGCCAGTAGAGCCGGGAGGGGTGAGAGAAGTGCGGCAGGAGGTTTGCCCAACCGTGCACGGACCGTGTGCCGCAAGCGAAATACACAAAGAGAAAGACAGACGGCAAGACCGGATAAATGAGCGCATAGTCCTGATAAATGAGGTGGCCACGATGGGGCGGCTGCCAGCGAAGACCATCCCTGCGTGTGCATTCGCCCGCCGATGCGGGGGTCGTCTGTCGGCAAAGGCTCCTGGGCGATTGCCTCCGAGGGCTCGGGAAGATACGGGTGGGGCGAGGCGAGCGCCCGGGTACATCCGGACGTCC